>NW_012103142.1:1076777-1081929 GCF_000951045.1 Mandrillus leucophaeus | reverse complement strand
ACTTGCCTCAGCCTCGGCCTCCCAAAGTGCTGAGATTACAGGCGTGAGTCATTGCACCCGGCCCTTTTTTGTTATTTTAAAATATATAACTATAAATACTCGCTTTCAATTTCTTTTGTAACATGGGTCAAAACCTCTTTTGTTGTATGTTTGTGTGTTTCATCTCCCTGATTATAAAATAATACCAGCTGAGGAAACTAAGGCCAGAGTAGGGAGGGACTGCAGGGGGCAGGATGTACTTCTGGCCCAGCCACCAACTCTGTGACTTCTCTCTGGGCCTCAGCCTTCTAAACTGCAATATTTTATAATGAAGAATAAGCAAATGAAAGTAATAATAAAACCCTGTTGCTGGGCAGCAGCGTGGAGAACACTGCAGACTGTCCCTCATGCCTGATCTCCTTTTCTTCCTGAGTACTAAAGCTTTGTATTTTTAGCTGAGCACATGACACATTTTGACCCTCAAAATAGACTGCTTCTCCTTGCCTCCTTTGCTAGATATGGTTAGTGGAAAACAAGCAAAATGTTTTTAAAGGGAAGGCATGTTTTATGTTTCTCCAGTTACTCCTTTCTAATGGCTAGAGTGTGGACATGATGGCTGGCATACATGCAGCTATTTTAGATCATGAGGTAGCCTTGGGGATGAAAGCTGCCCACTGCAGAGCAACCAGATGGAAGGTACCCACCTGGCTTCCTGGCACACTGCAGCACATCATACCAGCTCTGGACTGCCTGCCTTGGGCCTTCTCAAACAGGAGAGAGAAATACACCTCTGTCTAGCAGAATCTACAGATATTGGGGGATTTTGTTCTTTGCAGTTGTATGCAAGGCAAGAAAATTGATGAGGAGGCTGTTTCAGTAATTGAGGGAAGAGACCAGGGGCCTGAACAGTGGCAGAGAATGGATTGAAGAGACATCTGTCTGGGACATGCCAAGCTCCTAGGGCCTGAGGGCCTTCATGAGGGCTGCTGATTGAGTTGATCTGAAGTTCAGTAGAAAGGTCTGAACTGGAGAAAATAGATACGTTCAGAGAGGTAAAGATGCCCCTGGTAATATGACCGGGAGGGCTGAACTCTGAATGGAGTGCGTATTAGTTATCTATTAAAGAGTATCACATTACTACAAAACCTTAATGAGTGGGGGGTCAGAAATCTGAGATCCGCTTAGCTAGGTGGTTCTGGCTTGGGAGGTTTCTCCTGAGATTGCAGTTAAGATCTTGGCCAGGACTGCAGTCATCTGAAGGCTTGATTGGGGCTAGAGGAGCCAGTTACATGATGGCTCACTCACATGGCTGTAGGCAGGTGCCCTAGTTCCTCACCACATGTGCCTCTCCCTAGGGCTGCGTGGGCCTCCTCATGACGTGGTGGCTGGTCTCCCTAGAGTGAGTTATCCAGAGTGCGAGCAAGGCAGTTACTGTGATGCCTTTTATGACCTCCTTGGAAGCCACACATTGTCAGTTCTGCCGTATCTTGTTGGTAATTCAGGTCACCTTATACAATGTGGAAGGGACCACACAAAGGTGTCAGTGCCAGGAGGTGGGGACCCTTGGGCCTAATCTTGAGGCTGGCTCCTACATAGGGAAGATCAGTAAGGGCTGGAGGAGACAGGAGCTGACTTGTTATGGAGACCTGCCCTGTGCTGAAAATTTCATGGGAGCAAAGATTGATGCCACTTCCTGGGCATGTGTCACATGGTGGTTAGACATGCAGGCGGGGCTTTTGAAGGCTATGTGGCCTCTGAGAAGTTTCAGCAAGGGCAGTTTTGATGATTAAGAGAAATAATGTGTATAAGGCACAAGGCCCACAGGAAGTACTCACTAAATTTCAGCTCCTGAGGCCAGGTGCAATGTGGCTCACACCTATAATCTCAATACTTTGGGAGACTGAGGCAGGCAGATCGCTTGAGTCTAGAAGTTTGAGAGCAGCCTGGGCAACATGGTGAAACCTCATATCTACAGAAAATACAAAAATTAGCTGGGTGTGTGCCTGTAGTCCCAGCTACTCAGGAGGCTAAGATGGGAGGATCGAGCCCAGGAGGTTGAGGCTGTAGTAAGTGGAGATCGTGCCACTGCCACTGCACTCCAGCCCCGGTGACAGAGTGAGACCCTGTTTCAAACAACCGCAAAGTCAGCTCCTGGTGAGGACAGCGTCGGAAAGACTGAGGATCAAGTCCCCACTTCGTCGCTTGGTAGTTGCAGTGCCTTAGCCATCAAATGGGGATGCCAATATCCGTCTTACAGGGCGTTGTGAGGATTGAGAGAGGAAATACATGTAAAATGCCGACACAGTGCCTGGCACATCAGAATTACTCAAATAAAGCTTTCTGACGGTTCATTTCTCTGCTCAGAATTCTCTGCGGCTTCCCCTAGCCTGCATCACCAAGCCTTCCCTGACCTACCTTTGCCAGCTGAATTTCATCTCCACGCTTGTGCGACCCCATTCCCGCCACCCCACAGGCCATCCCCCTGCCCAGCCTCTTCCTTCTGTTCATCTCTTCCCCAGGCCTTTCCCCCCAGGGTCTCCCAGATAGGGCCTCACCTGCTTTTTATCCCAGAGCACTCTATATCTCTCAGGCGTGTCCCTGCCTTGTTCCCTGTGCCTGGAGACACGCTGGGCACAGCCTGGGGTGGCGGAAATCCACACAGGGACTGTGTCAATGACTCAGCTGAGATGAGGGCCACCAGGGGCTAACTGGGCTGACTGGGGAGTAGCGGGGTAACCCACTGAGACGGGGAGCAGCGAGAGAAGGAGGAAGGGGAGAGCTGCCCAGGAAGGCTGCCTGGAGGTGATGAGTGGTGTCCCTCCCTCCTGCCCCTCCAGGATGTCCAGCCAGCAAAGGGTGGAAATTGAGTCTTTTTCATCTGCACACTTTAGGTGCTCAATAGTTAAACTAAAATTTGAATTTAGTTGGCAGAAGTGTAATTTAAGCATTTGTGGAGTAATAAAATCCCTGCCTTTCCCCCAAATAAACCCCACACCAGCTTGCTCAAGGTGCCTGAAATCCTCCTATTAGAATCACGTCCAGCTTAAAAGCTGGCATCTTCAGAAAGCTCCCGTTCCAACCTGCACCCAGCATGCTCCGCGGGAGGGGAATAAAGGGCCCATGAGTCCTGATTAACTGATCTGACAAACCACCTGTCACCCACAGCCCTAAGCCACACTGTGAAACTGGCACCAGCTTTTTATCCTCCTCAGGGTCCTCCCCTCAGGCCCCCAAGCCACCCCCTCATGGTCCAGATTCTCCCCAGAGTGACTCCGTCCCCATGGTCACCTCCCCTCCTGAGCCTCCTGCTCTGAGGGCCAAGGGCTGTCCTCAGGGTCCTCCTGGGGCTCCCTGGTGGTTAACAGCCTGAGGCAGGATAAGCTCCTGTTCAGAGCGTTGAGAGGAAATTGCCCCTGCCTCCACTCCTCTCCCCACACACTACCTAGGCAGAGATGTGGGGCCCTGTCCTGAGCCTTCGCCCATGGAATGCAGGTGCAGCTGTGCTGGGGTGGAGTAAGGTGGGGTCATACAGCCACAGGGCTCAGAGTTGCAAGGCACCCCAAGAAGTCAGTTGGCCCAGTCCCCTGCTGTTAGGCAGGCGAGGGACTGCTGATTGTCCACGGTTTTGAATGAGGTATTTAATTGGTGGTATTATCCACCTCCCTGGATAATACCAGCATCTCTCTCTTGGGGAAGTGCTTCTCACCTGGGGCTTTTGCATTGGATGGTCTCACAACACGCCCAGGAGGGAGGGAGGAGTGCTGTACTGGTGAGCAGGATTCAGGTTGCCTATCCCTGGACACCTTGACTCAAATGGCTGCAACTATGAGGACATTTATACTCTCTGGTAACAAGGTGGCCAGAGTCGGGTGTCTCCGTGCTGGTTAATTGAGTGACTCAACTGCGTCATCAAGGACTGAGGTTGTTTTTAGCTTTCATTTCTGCCATTGCCAAAGGGTAGGCCATGTTTTTTCTCATGGTCACAAGATGGCTGCCTGTCACCAGGCACTATGTCTAGACACGACAACATGCAGTGAAAAGACAGCAGCCCTCCCAGGAGCTGCCAACAATATGTCCTCCTGTTTCAGTGGCCATAATTACAGCATTGCTCTCATAATCTGATATTAGTGCAATGTTGGGAGACAATTACTTCTCCATGATTCTCTCATGTTTCCACATATCAGGTGAGCAGAGATTGTCTTTTTCTGGCTTTTTTGTGTTTTCTTTGGATACATAATAGCTGTACATATTCTGACTGTCTTTTTTCTACCTTTTCAAGGAGGTTTATATAGTCAACAGCTTTGGAAGATAATGTTTTCCTCCGACCGAAGGGCAGGTTTGCTTAGGTCCCGTTACAAAATGTTCAGGTTCCTGGCGGGTGCGGTGGTTCATGCCTGTAATCCCAGCACTTTGGGAGGCTAAGGTGGGCAGATCATTTGAGGTCAGGAGATGGAGACCATCCTGGCCAACATGGTGAAACCCCATCTCTACTGAAAATACAAAAATTAGCCAGGCGTCGTGGCACACGCCTGTATCCCAGCTACTCAGGAGGCTGAGGCAAGAGAATCGTTTGAACCCAGGAGGCGGAGATTGCAATGAGCTGAGATGTGCCACTGCACATCTTGCTTGTGATACAGCTTGCTGGGTGATACAGCAAGACTCTGTCTCAAAAAAAAAAAAAAAAAAGACTTGGGTTCTTTAAGCTCAGGGTTCCTCACTTGTAATAGCCCACTTCAGTCACATGACCACACCTCACCACAAGGGATGCTGGGAAATGTAATGTTTAGCTAGACAATCATGTGCTTAGCTACAATTTCCATTTCTTGTATGTATGTGTGTGTTTATGTATGTATTTTTGCAACAGAGTCTTGCCCTGTTGCCTAGGCTGGAGTGCAATGGTGCCATCACATTTCACTGCAGCCTCAACCTCCTGGGCTCAAGCGAACCTCCCACCTCAGCCTCTCAAGTAGCTGGGACCACGCAGGTACACACCACCATGCCTGGCTTTTTAAATTTATTTACTTATTTTATTTTTTTTTATTTTTGAGTTGGAAATTCACTGTTGTTGCACTGGAGTGCAATGGCACGATCTCAGCTCACCACAACCTCTGCCTCCTGGGTTCAAGCAATTATCCTGCCTCAGCCTCCCGAGTAGCTGGGAGTACAAGTATGC
>NW_012103142.1:1072133-1076657 GCF_000951045.1 Mandrillus leucophaeus | reverse complement strand
TATTTTTTTTTTTGAGACAAAGTCTGTTGCCTGTTGCCCAGGCTGGAGTGCAGTGGTGCAATCTCAGCTCACTGCAATCTCCACCTCCCAGGTTCACGCCATTCTCCTACCTCAGCCTCCCGAGTAGCTGGGACTACAGGCGCCCGCCACCATGCCTGGCTAATTTTTTGTATTTTTTAGTAGAGACGGGGTTTCACTGTGGTCTCGATCTCCTGACCTCGTGATCCACCTGCCTCAGCCTCCCAAAGTGCTGGGATGACAGGCGTGAGCCACCACGCCCGGCCTAATTTTATATTTTTGGTAGAGATGGGGTTTCTCCATGTTGGTCAGAATGGTCTCAAACTCCCGACCTCAGGTGATCTGCCTGCCTCAGCCTCCCAAAGTGCTGGGATTATAGACGTGAGCTACTGCACACAGCTACTTAAATTTATTTTTTAAATTAATTATTTTTTGTTGTTGTAGAGATGAGGTCTCACTGTGTTGCCCAAGCTGGTCTCAAACTCCTAGGTTCAAGCAGTCCTCTCTCCTCAGCCTCTCAAAGTGTTGGGATTACAGACATGAGCCACTGCACCTGGCCTGAAATTTTCATTTCTACCTAAGAATGGAGAATGTATACTGGGGCAATTGGTGGTCTGTGCCACAGTTACCCCATTAAATCTGGGATTCTACTAGGGAGTCAGGAGGAATGGTGTTGGAGGCAACAGCAGTATCTGCCATGGTAGGGTTGGTGCTGTGTTCCCATTTTATAGATAGGGACTGGGTTCTGAGTGGGTGGTGTTGCTGCTGGGTCCAGAAGCCAGGCCGCTGACTCCTGACTTTAGTTTTCTTCCATTCTTCTCCTGCTTCTGCAGCAATACAGATCAGGTTAGGCTGTGGGCAGGGGGAGCCTCCCACCGGCCTTGGCATGCAGGGCCACATCCTCTTCTCAAGACACTCAGTCCCCTTGGCTTCCTGAGTCCTCTCTCTCCTGCTGTTCTTCAGGTCTTTGACCTCTCTTCCTCAGGCTCCTCCACTTTCTTTTCTTTCCAGCCTGTCACTTCCAGAGTTCCCCAGGTGCTCACTTGCACCTGTGTTCGCTGGTCCAAATCAGATATCATCTCTTGCCATGTCCCCACACTCCTGGCAGTGGCTGCTGCCATCACGCCGGCTGCAGCAGGGAGGTACGGGTGGGGCTGCACACTCCATGGAGCCAGTGGGAGCCCCGCTCCTTCTGAGTTGGGGCAGGAGCGCCCTGGGGTGCCGCTGCAGCCACCCAAATCGTGGCCACCCAAACCAAATGGAGGCAGACCGGGCCTCCGGCTCCATGGAGCTGACAGAAGCCCTGCCCTCCTTGGCAGAGCTACAGCCACCCAAACTGTGGCTATGGATCTGAGCCTCCCTGTGCTCTTAGAAGGGCCAGGAGCAGGCAGGAGCTGCCCTCCTGGGTGCAGCTGCAACCACCTGACCGTTGGCTGTAGACCTGGACCTCTCGCTATATGGAGCAGGCAGGAGCCGGGACAAGAAGGAACTGAGCCCCTTCTGAGCTGATGGGGTGGGAGCTCCCAGGTGCTACTGTGACCACCTTCCCTGGTGCAGGACCCAGGCACCTCTGCAGCCTGCACCCTTGGGGCCCCAGGAAGAACCCACCCCGCTTCTGTCCCTGCAGGCTCGGGGTGTCTGCTCCTGCTGCCTAGCTTCTCTCCACTCCTGGGGCCTGCTTGGATCTTGGAGCAGGGGTTGGGGCAGAGCCCCAGGGGCCATGAATGGCAGTGGGAGGCTGATTGATTCCTGAATAGAACTCCAGTAAGGCCCCACCTTCAGGCCAAGGAGAGCCTGAAGTCTGGGGGCCAGGCTGCCGGTCCTGAGGACTGGAGTGGGAACTTGTGGTGCCTCTCTGGGCTGCCCATAGCCACCCATGGACCAATCAGCATGCACTTCCTCTCCTCTGAGGTCCATAAAAGCCCCGGGCTCAGCCAGAACAGGGCAGAGGATGGCCAGAGGACAAACAGGGCAGAGTGATGGCAGGATGACCAGTTGCAGAGAGGAGCTGCTCTCTCTGCTGATAGCTGGAGCTGACAGAGTGACCAGGTGTAGAGAAGAGCTACCTCTCTGTTGAGAGCTGCAGAGACAACCCACCAGCAGAGAAGCGCCACCCTCTCCAGGGCCTCCTCTCTGCTAAGAACTGAAAACTCAAGGGATGACCTGTCTACGGAGAGGAGCTACCCACTGCTGGTCTCTGAGCTGTTGTAACACTCAATAAAGCTCATCTTCATCTTCACGCTTCACTTGTCTGCATACCTCATTCTTCCTGGGGGCACCTGGACACAGGACAAGAACTTGGGCAAAGGCGCCAGGGTCACAGGGGTTTCCGGCCTGAAACTGACATCCCAAAGACCCTATAACACTCCTATCTGCCTAGACCTCTCTGTGTGCTCCGGGCTTGTGAATCCAGCTGCCCATCTGACACCCCATTTGGGTGTCATACAGGCACCCTGATGTTATGTTTAAAAGTGAACTCATAGCTGGGCATGGTGACTCACACCTGTAATCCTAGCATTATGGGAAGCTGCAGCAGCAGGATCCTAGAGCTCAGCTAGGAGTTTGAGACCAGCCTGGGTAAAATAGTGAGACCCCTGTGTCCACAAAAAAATAAAAAATTTGCCAGGCATGGTAGCATGCATCTGTAGTCCCAGTTACTCAGGAGCTGGGGCAGGAGGATCCTTTGAGCCAAGGAAGTCAAGACTGCAGTGAGCCGTGATCTCTTCGGCGCACTCCAGTTCACCACACACTGAGACCCTGTGTAAAAAAACAAAACAAAACAAAACAAAAACTCATGGCATCACCCACAAACTTGCTTTTCCACTCTCGGCAATCTCAGTAACTGCTTCCACCCTCCAACTAGCAATGTTGGCACCTTTGATGCCTTCCTTTACCTCTTCCTCCACATCCATCCCCCTGCATACTGGATTATTGCCATAGCCTCCTACCCTGCCTCCCTGAAGTTACCCTGACTTGCTTGCCCATCCATTCCTTACTATCTTTTTTTTTTTTTTTTTTTTTTTGAGAAGGAGTCTCTCTCTGTTGCCCAGGCTGGAATGTAGTGGCACCATTTTAGCTCACTCAACCTCTGCCTCCCCGTTCAAGCGATTCTCCTGCCTCAGCCTCCCAAGTAGCTGGGACTACAGGCTCGCACCACTTTGCTAGGCTAATTTTTGTGTTTTTAGTAGAGACAGGATTTCACCGTGTTGGCCAGGCTGGTCTTGAACTCCTGACTTTGTGATCCACCCACCTCGGCCTCCCAAAGTGCTGGGATTGCAGGCGTGAGCCACCACGCCTGACTCTTTACTATCTTAAAATGCAAGTATGATCACACTAATCTTAAAAATCTTCAAAAAAATCTTCAATGGCTTGCCATTGCTTTTAGGATAAAGACCAACATTCTTTAAATGATGTGGCAGAACAGTTGCCCCTCCCTTGTCCATTGTTTTCAATTTGTAGCTGGGCACAAAGTCATTTAAATAAAGATTCCACTTCCCAGCCTCCCTTGTGACTGGGTGGGACCACGTGACTAAATCCTGGCCAATTGAATGCAGACAGAAATGTGATGTTCTTAGGTAGGGAGGGGGCAGGGCTTCTTTTGACCTTTCCTTTTGCCTGCTGATAAGAATGAAGACAAGATGGCTGATACCGTAGCCCCCATCTTGGACCAGCAGGAGGAAACGATTGCTGAGGCTGGTGCAGCGCTACCTTGGAAGAACACACATTAGCCTTAAATCAGGTACCTACCTTTGGGCTTTGGTTATGGAAAACAGTTAAGCGCTGAGCTTGTTTGAGTCACTATTTTGCATTTTCTCACAGCCCAAACAAATCCTACCTGAATCATATGGCCCTGCTGGGCCCTTCCCCTTGCTTACTCTGCTCTAGCGACAGTGGTGGTGTTGAGTTTCTTCTGCACACCCACCTTCTTGACTCAGGGCCTTTGCATATACTCTTTCCTCTGCCTGCAGCACCCTCCTAATCACACTTTCCTGGTCATCTCCAACCCACCCTTTCAGGTGGGATGTTGCTTACTCCAGGAAGCGTTCCTTGACTGCAAGGTCATACCTACAGTATTTTACACCTAGAGCATAATTTTCTTAAGGTTTTTTTGGACAGCATAGAGCAGGTATTTTTTTTTTTAACACCTCTCCTTTATTCAACATTACCTTCAATAATAATCATGACTTGAATAATAACAACCAATAAAAATGCAGTAAAAAAAAAAGTTCTTTCTTTCCTTTTTTTTTTGTTCAGACAGGGTCTCACTCTGTCACCCAGGCTGGAGTGCAGTGGCACAATCCTAGCTCACTGCAGCCTCAACCACCCGGGGCTCAACTGATCCTCCCACTTGAGCCTCCTGAATAGCGGGAGCTACAGACGCACTTATTTTTATTTTTACTGGAGACTGTGTTGCATTATGTTGCCTGGGCTGGTCCTGAACACCTGAGCTCTAGCCACCCTCCTGCCTCAGGTTCCTGGAGTGTTGGGATTACAGGTGTCAGCCAC
>NW_012103142.1:1067276-1070338 GCF_000951045.1 Mandrillus leucophaeus | reverse complement strand
ATTGTTGAGGTTTTAAACCACCAAAATAATTTGCGGGTGAGAACGTTGTTTAGAGTCGCTTGTGTGTAGTGATCCTGAAGAGCAGGGTGGCTTTTAGCTTGTTCTTATTGTTTGAAAATGTGTTACCGACACCCCCTCTTACTGCTGGCATCAGTGCAGACGCGCAGCCACCTGCCCCTGGTGCGCTCTCTGAGGTTCTGACTCCCGACGTTTCCCGTCGAGGCACTTGCCTCAATTATGAGTTCAGACTGTGTTTGTGTCATAACTTCTTTTTTTTTTTTTTCATTTTTCCCCCTCTGTTCTTTATTTTTAGGGAGGATGTCATGAATTCTTTGAGATCTGTTCCCCACTAGGCTGTCTGCTCGACTCCAAGTGGGTGGTCCCCGTTGTGTATGGCTATGCCCAGCTCCCAGCAGAGTACCTGGCACTCAAAAGGGCCTCAATACCTATTTGTTGAATGAATGTAGGTGAAGAACCTGGCACAGAGTATGTGCTCCATAAAGGCAGTGACAGTGACCGTCAGCTGCAGCACATTCAAGGTCAACACCCCTTCTTGGTTCCCCTCAGGCAAACCCATGTCTCCCTCTCTTGGATCGCTTTATCTCTGGAAAATAACCTTATCTTGGCCAACAGTCCTTCCTGGAGGGCAGCAGTCACATCTCATTCATCTCTGGGGTTCCCTGAACCCCAGTAGAGGGCCTGGCACAAAATAGGAGTTAATCACTACTCCTGGAATAATCATAGTCTATTGAGCGTCCACACACACCAGGTATTTTATATCACGCGTATGGTTTCACTTCTCCAGGGGGAGCATAAGGAAAGTTGAATGACATGTCCAAGATCACACAACCAGTAGTGATAGAACCCGTTTTAGTCCAGATCTCCAGATCTCTGGGGCTCCAAAACCCCTGTTCTTTCTGTGATTCCTCTTCCCAGGACAGGGAGCGTCAGGGAGGTGGGTTGGGGGGAGAGTGTGAGGAGGGTGTGTGTGGGGGTTGATGGGGAGGACTCCAGTACTGGGGTGGGCCTGTCCTGGGGACCTGGCTTGCTCAGGCAGGCGGAACCTGGGCTTCCGGTCAGGCACGTGCCAGGTACCTGGGGTGATTCCTGGTCAGCACCTTTGCCTTTCCATGGGGTTGAGGAGCCCAGGTGTGGACCGGGAGCTCCAATGCCAGCCCCACCACTGGTGAGCTGTGCAGCCTGGGCAGGGCAGAGAATCCCTCAGGTTTTGGTTTCTCCACACATAGAACGGCAAGCCACAGGAGCACCCCAATCAAGATGGCCAGTACTGTACTGCCTAAGGCATCGGCCCCAGGCGGAGCTCTCCCAGTGCCAGTGTCTTTGGGTCCATGTTCCGTTCTCCCCACTCCCTTTCACAATGCAGGAGGAGCAAGGTGCACTCCGACGGGCCGGGCACGGAGGGCGTGCTGCGCACCTGATGGGGCGCAGCGGTCCCCAGGCTCCTTCCACGAGGACGCCCCTGCGGCAGCACCGGGATGCCAGGCAGCCGGCTCCCCTGTAAACTGGGGTCCCGTGCGGGCAGGAGTTGGGAGGGATTCGACCTGCAGCAGTCAGCAGCGTGGAGGGAGGGGGGCCGTGGGTGCCGACTTGGGGAGCGGAAGAGTAGTGCGGCCGGTGGCCCGCGTGGGCCTGACCCTGGGAGTCTCGCGTGGCTGCCTGGCGCCACCTCGCGGTCGTGGCCCGCGTCGCCGCACCTGCTCTAAAAGCAGAGCTGCTGGAGGGCGCGGGTGAACTGGGATTGGGACAATTTGGGCTCTTGGGCTGCGATACTGCGACAAACTCCCAACCCCGTTTCCTGTCTTCCGAGGGAGGGAAAACCAAGGCTTTGAGGGTCTTCTAAGGCCTGCGGCGAGCTGGGAAGGCTGGGAAGGAAACACCGAGTGAGGCAGATTGGGGCCAAGGACGCTCCTGGAGCTCAGGAGGCCGCCGAGCGTCCACACCATGGCTCAGGTTCCACCGTTCAGTCCCGCAGCCTTTCAGTTGTAAATCCCTTACGCCGGTGGGTCACACTCTCTTCTCCACTCTTTTCTTCTTCAGCCAACATATAAACCTAAACACTTCAATCAGGAAGACTTTGCACATAAATGAAAAAGCGGTCAATATAAAAACTGGGTAGAAGCACCGGTCTGTCTGCAAATGAGACCGTTACTGCTAGTGCTGTCGGATGAAGGCTCCGCTGGACACAGCCTCTGGTCCCAGTCAGCCTTCAGCTACCCTGAGAGGGGACAAAAGCTCCTTCTGGAAAAGTCAGTGGGTGAGGTCGATAATGAGTCTTGAAAACTGGGGGCTCCCTACGGGTCTAGGGCGAGGTCTGTGTCTGGGGGCCCAGGGAGCATCTGTGTAGGAGCACGCCCCTCTGGATTTCTGCTTCTCAGTGTCCTCTGGCTGGACGGCAGGTGACCTCTAGGGAGCTGGGGCGGTGCCAGCCAGCCCTGTTGCCTGGTAGGGGCACTGAGTCCTGGGGACACAGGGCAGGGGGTGCAGGAGGTCAGAGACCCTGGGATTCCAGGCAGGGATGGAAAACAGTGCCCTCTCTCTGTCACTACCCTGCCCTGTCGGCACCAGGCAGGCATCACTAGGGTATCCCAGCACTCTAGCTGTTTGTTTTACTTTTAATTACTAATTTTAAAATATTTGATGCATAAAGAAAAATACATATACACCCTCCAACAAGATTATTTAGTTTTTAATATTTTGGCTATTTGCTTCAGATCCTTTTTTTTTTTTTTTTTTTTGAGACAATCTCACTGTGTCGCCCAGGTTTGAGTACAGTAGTGCAATCACAGTTCACTGTAACCTTGACCTCCCAGGCTTAAGTGCAATCCTCCCACCTCACCCTCCTGGGTAGCTGAGACTACAGGTGCGTGCCACCACACCTTGCTAACTTTTGTATTTTTTGTAGAGACAAGGTCTCCTGTTACCCAGGCTGGTCTCAAACTCCTGGGCTCAAGCAGTCTGGCTGCCTCAGCCTCCTAAAGTGTTGGGATTACAGGAGTGAGCCACGACGCCCGGGCATCTTTTTTCTTTTTTTTTTTTTTTTT
>NW_012103142.1:1062857-1067096 GCF_000951045.1 Mandrillus leucophaeus | reverse complement strand
CAGGCATGATATCAGCTCACTGCAACCTCTGCCTCCTGGGTTTAAGTGATTCTCCTGCCTCAGCCTCCTGAGTAGCTGGGATTACAGGCATGCACTACCATGCTCAGGTAATCTTCTATTTTTAGTAGAGACAGGGTTTCTCCGCGTTGGTCAGGCTGGTCTCGAACTCCTGACCTCAGGTGATCCGCCCGCCTCAGCCTCCCAAAGTGCTGGGATTACAGGCGTGAGCCACGGAGGCAGGCCTAATTTTTGTATTTTTTGTAGAGACAGGGTTTCTCCATGTTGCTCAGACTGGTCTTGAACTCCTGGGTTCTAGCAATCTTCCTGTCTAGGCCTCCCAAAGTATTGGGATTACAGGTGTGAGCCACCACAGCCGACCTCTTTTTTTTTAAATACAAAAAGTCACAGAAATAACTAAAGACCACCCTTGTGGCCTCTTCTCTCTCCCTTCCCTGAAGTTTTTTTTTTGTTTGTTTTTGTTTTTTGTTTTTTTTTTGAGAAGGAGTCTTGCTCTGTCGCCTAGGCTGGAGTGCAGTTAACACGATCTCGGCTCACTGCAACCCCTGCCTCCCGGGTTCAAGTGATTCTCCTGCCACAGCCTCCCGAGTAGCTGGGATTACAGGCGCAGACCACCACAACCAGCTAATTTTTATATTTTTAGTAGAGACGGGGTTTCACCATGTTGGCTAGGCTGGTCTTGATCTCCTGACCTCGTGATCCACCCCTGCTTGGCCTCCCAAAGTGTTGGGATGACAGGTGTGAGCCACTGCACCCAGTCTGTATTTTTTATTCTCAAACATGTTTTAAAACTTTTACCCAATTGGTATATATCTTTATTTTATTTATTATTATTCTTATTTTTTTGAGATTCAGTCTTGCTCTGTCACCCAGGCTGGACTGCAGTGGTGCGATCTCGACTTACTGCAACCTCCGCCTCCTGGGTTCAAGCAATTCTCCTGCCACAGCCTCCCAAGTAGCTGGGATTACAAGTGCATGCCACCGTGCCCAGCTAAGTTTTGTATTTTTAGTAGAGACAGGATTTCACCATGTTGGCCAGGCTGATCTCAAACTCCTGACCTTGTGATCTGCCCTCCTCAGCCTCCCAAAGTGCTGGGATTACAAGCGTGAGCCACTATCCTGGCCCAGGTATATATCTTTAAACAGTATATGGTATTGCTTTATATTCTAAAAGTTTACATGAACAGTATCATAATGTTGTATGTCATTTTGCAAATTGCTTTATCTCAACATTATGCTTTTGAGATCGATCAGTGCTTATCTTTATAAATTTAATCCATTCATTGTAATCACTGTGTGTCTTTTATTTTAACTACTCTCCTGCTGAGAATAGGTTGCTTGTAAAATTTCATGATTATGATCAATGCCTCAGAGAACCTTCTTGAGCACATCTCCTTGGAAGAGAAACAAAAGCTTCTCTACAGTATCAACTGGAAACGGAAGTTCTGGGTCATAATGCTCATGCATCTTCACCTTGACGAAGATTTGTCAAATTGCTCTTCAAAGTGGTTGTACCAATTTACACTCCCATGGATAAACTATACAACTCCCATTTCTTCAATTACTCTTGTTGTGTGTATTAATTTTTGCCAGTCTGTTGGGTGTGAAATGGTATTTCAATCTTGTTTTAATTTGCATTTCCCTAATTACTAGTGAGACTAAACAGCTTTTCATGTACATTGGGCATGAGTGACCTGCTCTTCTTTGAAAAGCCTGTTCAGATCCTTTGCCTATATTTATTTTAAGTTATTTATCTTTGTCTTTATCTTTTTTTTTTTTCTTTTTTCTTTTTTTGAGATGGAGTTTTGCTCTTGTTGCCCAGGCTGGAGTACAACGGCACAATCTTGGCTCACCGCAAACTCCACCTCCCGGGTTCAAGAGATTCTCCTGCCTCAGCCTCCCAAGTACCTGGGATTACAGGTATGTGCCACCACGCCTGGCTAATTTTGTATTTTTAGTAGAGACGGGTTTCTCCATGTTGGTCAGGCTGGTTTTGAACTCCCTACCTGAGGTGATCACCCACCTTGGCCTCTCAAAGTGCTGGGATTACAGGTGTGAGGCACTGTGCTTGGCCAATTTTTCTATTTTTAATAGCGATAGGATTTCGCCTTGTTGGCCAGGCTGGTCGTGAACTCCTGGCCTCAGGTGATCTGCCTGTGTTGGCCTCCCAAAGTGATAGGATTACAGGTGTGAGCCACTGCACCCCTCTCCAACTTTATTTGTTTACTTTATTTTTCATTTTTTAGAGATAAGATCTTGTTCTGTCACCCAGGCTGGAGTGCACCGGCACAATCATGGCTCACTGCAGCTTTAAATTCCTGGGCTCAAGGGATCCTCTTGCCCAGCCTCCCAAGTAGCTGGGACTACAGGTGTGAGCCATTGCACCTGGCCTATGTCTAAGTATTTTTAAATTACTTTTAATTATTCGATAAGAATATTTTTTTAAAAAAACTTTTTTATTTACTTGTTATTTCTTTTTTTCCCCCACAATGACCTCGGAACTTTTTATTGGTCTTCTGCTCCCCAAGGGGTACCCTGCTTCTGCTGGCTCAATGCCTCGGAACTTTGGTGGTGGTGGTCTCATGCACCACTTTGCCGTCCACTATCCTGGCAGCAGGGGGAGGGTGGTCTGTTGAATGGTGGTCGTTTGCATGTTGCTGCTGTCCAGGGCATCCCAAGGTTGAAGTCCTTGCCGTCTTCCAGCAGGCGGTGGTAGGTGGCGATCTCAGCCTCCAGCTTGACCTGGATATTCAGCAGGGCCTTGTACTCCTGGGCCTGGCGCAGCTCCTCTGTCCGGGTCTGTGCCAGCTCCAACTCCAGGTGCAGCAGGACCCCGCTGGGCTACTCCATCTGCAGGGCGTAGCGGGCCTTTGCCTCCCTCAGGCTGTTCTCAAAGCTGGCCTTCAGATTTCTCATTGAGTCCAGGTTCATCTCCAAGGACTGGACTATACATCTCAGTTCCGTGAGCGTCATGTCAGCAGCTCTGATCTTGGCGGACTGCGTGGACCACTGTGGTGCTCTCCTCAGTCTGGTGGGAGCAGTACTGGTTCAGCTTCTCTTGGTTCTTCTAAGCCAGCTTGTCATATTGGGCCTGGATGTCTGCCATGATCTTGGCGAGGTCCTGTGATTTGGGGGCATCTACCTCCACGGTTAACTCAGAGCTGGCAATTAAGGCTTGTCGGCCTTTAACTTCCTCCTCATGGTTCTTCTTTATGAAGAGCAGTTCCTCCTCGAGAACCTTGATCTCTGTCGCCAGCTGCAGCCGAGTGACATTGGTGTCATCATTGACCTAGCAGAGCCTACAGATGTCGCTCTCCAGACTGGCACATGGCCAGCTCTGTCTCAACAGTGGCAAGATGGGGATTGTCAATCTGCAGAACGATGTGGGCATTGTTCACAGAATTTGCAAAGATCTGAGCCCTCAGCTCCTCCATGGTCTTGAAGTAACGCCCCCAGTCTCTGAGCTGGGGTCCCTTCTTCTCCAGGTGCTCCTGGATTTTGCTCTCCAGCCTCCGACTCTCAGTGTCCAGGCTCCTCACCCTGTCCAGGTAAGAGGCCAGGCAGTCGTTCAGGCCTTGAGTGGTCTCCTTCTGGTTCTAGATGTCCCCCATTTCAGTCAGACCCCTGGCCATCCATGTGGCCCGGCCCCCAGACCCCAAGGCACCCTGGAAGCTGGTGGAGTGGGACACAGAGATCTGAAAGCCTGGGCCCTCAGCATCTGCATAGACGCTGGCTGTGCTGCTGACCAGCTGGGCACTAGCTGGGCGGCTGCATTGAGTTCAGGGGCGGGTAGTTGGTGGAGAAGGTGGTGGAGAGAGTGGTGAAGCTCTTGCTGTCCAGGGAGGAAAGTGAGAGGACAGAACTTAGGTTTTGCCGAGGGCCTGTTTAATTTCTTTAGAGATGGAGCCTTGCTATGTTGCCCAGGCTGATCTTGAACTCCTGTGCTCAAGCACTTTAGCCTCCCGAAGTGCTGGAATTATAGGTGCACACTACCATGCTTAAAAAGCTTTTTGTTATGGAAAAATGTAAATATATAAAAGATAAGAGATTATATAATGAACTGAACTGGGTACCTGTTAGCCAGGTTCAGCAGCATTATTAACATGGCCAGTCTTTTTTTTTTTTTTTTTTTGAGGCGGATTCTTGCTCTGTCACCCAGGCTGGAGTGCAGTGGCACGATCTTGGCTCACTGCAACCTCTGCCTCCCGGGTTCAAGCGATT
>NW_012103142.1:1058344-1062767 GCF_000951045.1 Mandrillus leucophaeus | reverse complement strand
GGGTTTCACCGTGTTGGCCAGGCTGGTCTAGAACTCCTGACCTTATGATCCACCCACCTCGGCCTCCCAAAGTGCTGGGATTACAGGCATGAGCCACCGTGCCCGGCAACATGGCCAGTCTTTTTAAAATCTATATTACCATATACTCCTCCAATTCCCAGACTGGATTTATTTTGAAAGATTGTGTTTTAAATTCTCAAATGTATGGAAAGTTTTTTTTTTTTTTTGAGATGGAGTCTTGCTCTGTCGCCCAGGCTGGAGTACAGTGGTGCGATCTTGGCTCACTGCAAGCTCCACTTCCCGGGTTCCCGCCATTCTCCTGCCTCAACTTCTCAAGTAGCTGGGACTACAGGAGCCCGCCACCACGCCTGGCAAACTTTTTTATATTTTTAGTAGAGACGGGGTTTCGCCGTGTTAGCCAGGATGGTCTCGATCTCCTGACCTCGTGATCCTCCCACTTCGGCATCCCAAAGTGCTGGGATTACAGGCGTGAGCCACCGCTCCCAGCCAAATGTATGGAAAGTCTTTATTTATCTTTTTTTTGCTAATAACTAATAACATAATGCATTATAAATAAAGATTATGGTCTGCATGATACTGAATTGTCAATATTACTTGCGATGCGCTCTGTTACTAGCATGTAATCATTTTTGGTAAACGTTACATGTATGTTTGAGAGCAATGTATATTCCCCAAGTGTTTGGTGCAGGCTTCTACATATTAAAAGTTTGTTAATTTTGTCATTCAAGTCTTCTATACCTTTGCTGACTTTTTATCTTCTTTATTTATTAGTAGTTGGAAGGTGGGGTGAATTACACCTGTGATCCTGGCATTTTGGAAGGCTGAGGCAGGAGGATCACTTGAGCTCAGGAATTCAAGACCAGCCTGGGCAACATAGGGAGACCCTGTCTCTACAAAAAATTTTAAAAATTAGCCAGGCATGACAGTGCACGCCTGTAGTCCTAGCTACTTGGGAGGCTGAATTACAGGACTATTACTTGAGCCCAGGAGATCGAGGCTGCAGTGAGCCGTGATCATGGCCCTGCACTCCAGCCTGGGCAACAGAGCAAGGCCTTGTAACAACAACAGTAACAACAACAACATCAACTGCAAACTCCATTCTTGTCTGATATTAATAAAGATATGCTAAGGGCCAGGCGAGGTGGCTCACACCTATAATCCCAGCACTTTGGGAGGCCAAGGCGGGTGAATCACTTGAGGTCAGGAGTTTGAGACCAGCCTGGCCAACATGGTGAAACCCTGTCTCTACTAAAAATACAAAAATTAGCTGGGTGTGGTGGTTCGTGCCTGTAGTCCCCGCTATTTGGGAGGCTGAGGCAGCAGAATTGCTTGAACCTGGGAGATGGAGGTTGCAGTGAGCCGAGATCTTGCCACTGCACTCCAGCCTGGGCGAAAGAGGGGGACTCCATCTCAAAAAAGAAAAAAAAAAAGGTATGCTAAAGTTTTGGGGGGGAATTTTAGTATTTACCTGCTATATCTTTTTTCATCCTTTGACTTTCAGACTTGCTGTGTCTTATGACTTAGATGTGTCTTTTATAAACAGTATATAGCAGGCTTTTAAAAAAAATGCATGTATAGCTTAACAGAACGTATAATTAATCAGTATATTATCCCCTTTCCTAAATACTGCAAGAAAGACCTCAGAACACTTCAGCGCTGGCCATCCTCTTTTGCCTGGCGTGTTCTGTATTTTAGGTCTGTCCTCTTTCTTGCACCCTCAGATTCTACCTTACTATTGTTACTTTATGGCAATGGGGCTCATTTGAATTTCCTCATGCTTACCACCGGATTGCTCACTGTTTCTTCACACAGCTCAGGCTTCCCTTCTGGGATGGCTTTGCCTCCTCCTGCAGTACATCCTTCACCTGTAGATCTGATAGTGGCAAGCACTCTTGGTTTCATTTTGTTTGGAACTTTTTAAATTTTAATTAATTAATTAATTTATTTATTTTGAGACAGAGTCTCACTCTGTCGCCCAGGCCGGAGTACTGTGGTGCAATCTTGGCTCACTGCAACCTCCGTCTCCCGGGCTCAAGCAATTCTCCTGCCTTAGCCTGCTGAGTAGCTGGGACTACAGGAGCGTACCATCATGCCTGGCTAATTTTTTGTATTTTTAGTAGAGACAGGGTTTCACCACGTTAGCCAGGATGGTCTCGATCTCCTGGCCTTGTGATTCGCCCGTCTCGGCCTTCCAAAGTGTTGAGATTACAGGTGTGAGCCACCGCGCCCAGAACTTTTAAATAATTATAAAATATGACACACATACAGCCGAATCATTAAGTCTTCTTCTATCCTCTACGGCTACAGCTCTTAAAATCTTTTTCAAACTCATTTTCTTGCCTCATTGTGCTGTTTTCTTTTATTTATTTATTTATTTTTTTGAAACAGAGTCTTGCTTTATCACCCAGGCTGGAGTGCAGTGGCAGATCTTGGCTCACTGCAAGCTCCTCCTCCTGGGCTCACGCCATTCTCCTGCCTCAGCCTGCTGAGTAGCTGGGATTACAGGCACCTGCCACCATGCCTGGCTAATTTTTTGTATTTTTAGTAGAGATGGGGTTTCACCATATTGGCCAGGCTGGTCTTGAACTGCTCACCTCAAGTGATTCACCCACCTTGGCCTCCCACAGTGCTGGGATTACAGACGTGAGCCACCGCGCCTGGCCTAATTTTTTTTTTTTTTTAAATTTTTAATAGAGACGGGGTTTCACTATGTTGGCCAGGCTGGTCTCGAACTCCTAACTTCAGGTGATCCACCCGCCTTGGCCTCCCAAAGTGCTGGGATTATAGGTGTGAGCCACTGCACCCGGCCATCATTCTCTCTTTAAATATTTCATCTCCTTCTTTTTCTCTATTCTCTTTTTTTCACATGATGATCAAATATATATTAAAAAATCTTCTTTTATCCTCTACGGCTACGGCTCTTAAAATCTTTTTCAAACTCATTTTCTTGCCTCATTGTGCTGTTTTCTTTTATTTATTTATTTATTTTTGAGATGGAGTCTTGCTCTGTAGCCCAGGCTGGGGAGCAGTGGCGCGATCTCGGCTCACTGCAAGCTCTGCCTCCCAGATTCACGCCATTCTCCTGCCTCAGCCTCCGGAGTAACTGGGGCTACAGGCGCCCGCCACCTCGCCCGGCTAATTTTTTGTATTTTTCAGTAGAGACGGGGTTTCACCATGTTAGCCAGGATGGTCTCCATCTCCTAATATCGTGATCCGCTCGTCTTGGTCTCACAAAGTGCTGGGATTACAGGTGTGAGCCACTGTGCCCGGTCCATTGTGCTGTTTTTTAGGCAAATTCTTTGAAAGTATTTTCTGCTCACTAACTGTCTTTTCAGCTGTAACTAATGATGCTTTCAATAAGATTTTACATTTCAACCTTTATATTTTTTATTTCTCAAAGTTCCATGTAAAAATCTATGTATTCATTCCTAATGGTCTTTTGTTGAGTATATATTTTTTTAATGCATCTTTTATTTCTTTAAGTATGTCATAAATATCTACTTGACATTTTGTATCTGAAAATCCCCAAATCTTCAGTCCTTAGGGATCTGTAGTTCATTGTTTCTGCCAGCTCACAGACACAGTACCTCACCTCCTTGTGTGCTGGTGATCTTCGTGAGTTCATTGTTTAAAATTTGTGGAAGTCTCAGTTCGGTTTGGGGAAGAGTTTTGCAGACAGCATTTGCATTTCTATTTCTGTTGGTATCAGGAAGTGATCTGAGATTACTTCATATCCCCTTGAAAGAACAAGTCCCAGACTCCCTTTCCCCATTTTGGGCTGGCTCAAGGCTCAGTTTCCCCATAACACGGCAATTTACCTAACTGCCTGCCGCTTCAGCCCTGGCCAGGCCCCATTTCCTTGTCTAGGAGGTAGTATTTTTGGAAACATACCCTATCTCTTGTCAGATCAGCTACCTCTAAAAAATTATGCTGTTCAGGGTTTAACTCTTCTCAGCCATGATGCCACAATGGCTGAGAACTTCTAATACTTTCCTTTTCTACTTCTCTGACTGGCCAGAGGTCACATGACCCCAGATGGCCAACTGGAGTCCTTCCCTGGGATTTTCTGAATTAGAGTGATAAGAGAAGCTTCTTCCTCTTTGGGGCAGCATCTTAAGGATGTGAGCTCAGTGAGAGTGGCAGTCATGCTTCCTACACATGGGGAGAAAGCCTCCGAGAATGGAACCGCATGCTGAGAGATGAGAGAAAGTGGGAGAGAGGGGGAGCCTGCAGCATTTCCTGTATGAGCTGTGGTTTGATCATGTGAGCCAGAATATTCGCCCCTTGCTGCTTGGGTTTTCTGTCTTTTGCAGTCTTGGTTTTTACCTGGTGAGATGATGGATCGTTATTATTTTGTTTTCTGCTTTCTTTTCGTTTTTTTTTTTTTTTTTTTTTTTTTTTT
>NW_012103142.1:1050128-1058294 GCF_000951045.1 Mandrillus leucophaeus | reverse complement strand
TTTTTGAGACGGAGTCTTGCTCTGTCACCCAGGCTGGAGTGCAGTGGTCGGATCTCAGCTCACTGCAAGCTCCGCCTCCGGGTTTACGCCATTCTCCTGCCTCAGCCTCCCAAGTAGTTAGGACTAACAGGCGCCTGCTACCACGCCTGGCTAGTTTTTTGTATTTTTTTAGTAGACACGGGGTTTCACCATGTTAGCCAGGATGATCTCGATCTCCTGACCTTGTGATCTGCCCATCTCGGCCTCCCAAAGTGCTGGGATTACAGGCTTGAGCCACCGTGCCCGGCCTTTTTTTTACATTTTAAAATGATCTATCTATCTATCTATCTATCTATCTATCTATCTATCTATCTATCTATATTTTGTTAAGAGAGGGTCTCACTTTCTTACCCAGGCTGGAGTGCAGCGGTACAATCATGGCTCACTATAGCCTTGACCTCCCAGACTCAAATGATCCTCACGTCTCAGCCTCCCAAGTAGCTGGGACTACAGGTGTGTGCCACCACATCCAACTAATTTTTAAATGTTTGTAGAGACAGGGTCTCACCATGTTGCCAAGGCTGGTCTTGAACTTCTGGCCTCAAGCAATCTTCCTGCCTTGGCCTCCTAAAGTGTTGGGATTACAGGCGTGAGTCAGTGTGCCTGACCATCTGTATATTTCTTAAAATAAGAAACTATTATTAATTTAAAAAGTGTTATCTAAAAATCCTGCCTTAATTTATTTGGTGAAGAAAATATCCTAACCCCAGCTGATTTCTGTAAAGTGAGGTCACATGTTGGGTTTGGCTAACGCAGGGGCCTTTGAAGTGGGTGAGGACTGACTTGTATGTCCCTCCTGTTGATGGTGAGGGAGCAGCATGCCATCGCATGAAAGACAGCCTGGGCTTGGTTGTACCAAGTGTCTGTGGTGTTCCTGATGATGGAATAGTGGCTTTGGAGCTCCCTGCCCTGTGCCAACCTCTGCCTCTGACTCCCCCTCACAGGGCTGTATTGTTTGAGGGGCTGCTCAGTCACTCTGGTGTCCCTGGCACCCAGCACCGAACTGCCAATAAATGTTTTTGATTGACTTATGCTAGACCTTATTATTTTCTTTTTTTTTCGAGACGGAGTCTCGCTCTGTTGCACAAGCTGGAGTGCAGTGGCGTGATCTCAGCTCACTGCAATCTCTGCTTCCCAGGTTCAAGTGATTCTCCTGCCTCAGCCTCCTGAGTAGCTGGAATTACAGGCTCCCACCACCATGCCCAGCTAATTTTTGTATTTTTAGTAGAGATGGGGTTTTATTATGTTGGCTGGGTTGATCTCAGGCTCCTGGGCTCAGGTGATCTGTCCACCCTGGCCTCCCAAACTGCTGGGATTATTGGTGTGAGCCACTGCACCTGGCCTGGACCCCAGATTTTTATTTTATTTTTGAGACAGGGTCTCGCTCTGTCACCCAAGCTGCAGTGCATTGGCACAGTCAAGGCTCATTGCAGCCTTGAGCTCCTGGGCCCAAACAATCCTCCCACCTCAGCCTCTCAAGTAGCTGGGCTAATTTTTTAAAAATTATTTATTTATTTATTTATTTATTTATTTATTATTTATTTTTTGAGACGGAGTCTTGCTCTGTCGCCCAGGCTGGAGTGCAGTGGTACAATCTTGACTCACTACAACCTCCATCACCTGGGTTCAAGTGATTCTCCTGCCTCAGCCTCCAGAGTAGCTGGGATTACAGGTGCCTGCCACCTGGATAATTTTTGTATTTTTAGTAGAGATGGGGTTTCACCCATCTGTTGGCCAGATGTTGGCCAGGTTGGTCTTGAACTTCTGACTTCAGGTGATCTGCCTGCCTCGGCCTCCCAAAGTGCTGGGATTACAGGCATGACCCACTGTGCCCAGCCTCTGGGCTAATTTATTATTATTATTTGTTTTTGAGACAGAGTCTTGCTCTGTCACCCAGGCTGGAGTGCAGTGGCACTATCTTGGCTCACTATAACCTCCACCTCCCAAGCAATTCTTATGCCTCAGCCTCCCAAGTAGCTGGGACTACAGATATGTGTCACCATACCTGGCTAATTTTTGTATTTTTAGTAGAGCTAGGGTTTCACCATGTTGGCCAGGCTGGTCTTGAACTCTTGACCTCAGGTGATGTGCCTGCTTTGGCCTCCCAAAATGCTGGGATTACAGGCGTGAGCCACCGTACCTGGCCTTAATTTTTTAATTTTATTTTTCATAGAGACAGGTTCTTGCTATGATGCCTAGGCGAGTCTTGAACTCCTGGGCTCAAGCAATCCTCCTGCCTTGGCCTCCCACAGTGCTAGGATTACAGGTGTGAGCCAGTGCACCTGGCCCAGACTCAGATTTTGAGGTCTCCACACAGCTTAGTGCAATCAGAATGAGCCAAAAAAAGATACAGGATGCTTTGAGATACTTGTCTTCTCTGAGTCTCAGTTTCCTCTTCTGTAAAGTGCTGTAACCATAGGTAACCTTCTGCAGCATTGTTGTAAGGATTGGACACAATGTACAGAGTGCACACATTGGTTAAAATAATCCAACTCTGATGTTGGAGGAGAAGGAAAGATGAAGTGGTAGGTGTTGACAGTCCCAAATCGTGTGAAAGGATATTGAATGAGGCTTTTCTTGTTGTCACTTAGAATCACAGTTGGGACAAAGAAGCATTAAGACTCATAGTCTAGAGAACGTGGACATTACGTATGGCAGACTCCTCCAGGGCCTGTTAAAAGGTGGATGAACCAGTTCTGCTTCTCCTGAACATTCTGCCAGTTACCAGCAAGGATGGCGTGTTCCTAAACTAAGTAACTGGTGAAGTTGCCTAATTTCTCTGTGCCTCAGGCACCTCACCTGTAAAATGGGGATAATAATAGTATCCACTTTTTTTTTTTCTGAGGCAGAGTCTTGCTCTGTCGCCCAATCTCTGCCTCCCAGGTTCAAGTGATTCTCCTGCCTCAGCCTCCTGAGTGGCTGGGATTACAGGCACCTGCCATGGTGCCCGGCTAATTTTTGTATTTTTAGTAGAGATGGGATTTCACCGTGTTGGCCAGGCTGGTCTTGAACTTCTGACCTCAGGTGATCTGCCTGCCTCAGACTCCCAAAGCGCTGGGATTACAGGTGTGAGCGACCATGCTCCACCTAGTACCCACCTTTTAGGGTTGCTGGGAGGATTAAGTGAGTCTGATGGTGGTAGTGGTCCATCTGGAGTGGCTGCTGAAAAGACTCTGCTTGCAGTGCGGGAGGCATGGCCGGGGCTGATAGCTCCATGGAGCCAGCAGGAACCAGAAACAGGCAGGAGCTGCACCCCCTTCTGAGTTGTTGGGGTGGGAACAGCTGCAACCGCCTAGCCACAACTGTGGACCCCAGCGTCCCTGTGCTCTCAGGGGCCTGGGAAGCCCCTCCACCCCTGCAGGCTCGGAAGTGCCTGCTCCCACTGCCTGGCATCTCCCCACTTCCACTGCCTGCTCTGATGTCAGAGCAACGTTGTGGCCAAGCCCAGGTGCTGTCACACCCACAGCCTGGGTGCTGTCACGACCCAGCCAGGTGTGTGTGCACTTGGTGCAGTGCTGACACGCCAGCCCCCTGCGCCTTGGCCCCCTCCAGACTTTGAGTGCTGGCAAGCATGGGAGGGAGTCCAAAGTGGGGCTGAGGGTGCCTCGGCTCAGGTCTGCAGGTGCCCCTGAACATGAACAGCCTGGGCACCATGAATGGTGGCAGGAGGCAGACAGGCTGCTGGGCGGAAAGGGGTGAATCCCTGGTGAAACCCCACCTTCAAGCCAGGGACAGACAGCCTGAAGTCTGGGGGCCAGACTGCCAGTTCTGCTGACCAGAGTAAGAACTTATAGTGCTTTTTCCAGGCCGCCCATGGCCACCCGTGGACCAATCAGCACACAATTCCTCCCCTCTGAAGCCCATTAAAAACCCCAGACTCGGTCAGACTGAGGCAGATAATGGATGACCTGCTTGCAGATAGGAGCTACCCACTTTGTGTCTCCTGAGAGCTGTACTGTCGCTCAATAAAGCAGCTCTTCACCTTGCTCACACAAACAGGGCTGAAACACGCCCCCGGCTTGCCATGTTTGCGAGCAACAAGGAGAGAAAGAAAGAAGAGCTTCAGCCTTTTGGTGAACCCAGGCTTGGGAGCTCCCCAAGCCAGGGCTGTGACATGCTTTTTGGGGCTCTGCGGTTCCTGGCATCTCCAGGCTTCCGGGCACCACCATGTTCCCTGGTGTACACAGTGGAAGCTGCTTGTGGTACGTCTGGACCAGCTGCAGCAGGGAGCCAGTGCCTGTGTCAGTGCCTGAAGTGGCCTGCCTCACCGCAGCTGGTGTACCTGGCTGTACGCAGTGGCCGGACCCTGTGCTTGCTCGCTCACACACCCCTTGCCACTCCGCACCTGGCTCGCCCTTGGCAGGCATGGGATCCAGGCTGGCAGCAAAAGCTGAATGCAGCCTGCCAGGCCAAGTGGGTAGAACAAGCCCAGTGGGCCTGAGCAAAGCTCGTGAAAAGGCGCCACCAGCCACAGAGGTTTCCAGCTGGTGAAGTGATACCCTGAGGATCCCGTAACAAATCAGTGCAAGGAGAATAGTGACCAGGACCTCAGAAGCGATGTGTCTTTTATTAGCATTGCTTTTGTTTTTGTTCTGAGATGGAGTCTCACTCTGTTGCCCAGGCTGGAGTGCAGTGGTACAATCTCGGCTCACTGCAACCTCCGCCTCCCAGGTTCAAGTGATTATCCTACCTTAGCCTCCCAAGTAGCTGGGATTACAGGCATGAGCCACTATGCCTGGCGAATTTTTGGATTTCTAGTAGAGACTGGGTTTCACCATGTTGGCTAGGCTGGTCTCAAACTCCTGAGCTCAAGTGATCCACCTGCCTCAGCCTCTCAAAGTGCTGGGATTACAGGCGTGAGCCACAGTGCCTGGCTCTGATATTAGTATTATTACCCCAATTCCTTACCTACCCCCAACTCCCATCTGGGTCTACATAAGCCAGAATTTAGGAAATCTAGATAAATCCTAGGAGAAAGGGTAGCTTTCCTCTCCCACTCCTCTAGTCAGCTATGGGGGCGACACTAGGGGCTTCCTCTCCCTGCAGTGGGGAGGTTGGGGGAGTGCCTGTAGAAAGGGGAGCCCACATCACATTCTCTGACTGGATGTTTGCCTCCTCAGTGGTCAGTCTGATCTTCCCCTAGGCCCACTTGAGCAGGGACAGGTGGGATGAGGACAGCAGGGGTCTCTTACATGGCCCTTACTTGGTGAGGCCGGGATGAGTGAGTCTGCTGTGGCCAAGTGGGCTCTGGGAGCATTAGAGCCATTTTGCTTGTCTCCCCAGGGAGGGCTGGCTGCTGGGCAAGGGGCCCTCAGCAGCAGGAGTGGGAGTTGGACCCCAGGTGGGAGCTGAGAGGTGGTGGAAGGGCTGGGGCCAGCACAGGGGTCCCCTGTCAGGGCACTGAATTGGCAGGGACCAAGCCGGGACCCTGCCAGCCCACCATCGCTCTACGAGAGGCTGGTCGTGTGGCTGCCACACAGCAGGGAGCCACTGACACCCACAGGGAGGCGATGCCGTGAAGCACAGGGTCCCTCGCTTCACCCCTCCCTCCTTCCCAGACGGGGGAAGGCCCAGGCCCCTCCCATTCACAGGCCCCTGGGCATGGCCGTGGGCCAGGGAGGGAGGAGGGGAGCGCTTGACCAGACATCAGGTGGAGTTCAAGTTGGCACCAGATGGGGCAGGGCTTTTTTATATCTGAAAGTCACCAGAAAGCAATGGGATGTGCTGGAGATGGTGCTAAGGGATGGGAAAATGTTAAAGGCTGGATTTAACATCCCCTTTAAAGGGGACACAAAATGGTTTGCGTTAAAGTGCTGCTGAGCTGAGAAGGTCCTTGGAACCATTCACCAGTGCAGCATCCCCAAGGCAGGGTGGTGGCCTCTGCTTACCCTGGTGCTGTGCCAGGGGTGTCCAGCTCAACACAAGGAACTGAGGGTGAGTGACTCCTGAAGTGAGGCTAAGCCCCCTGCCCTTGTCAGGAATGATGTGGGCAGCCTTGGGGTTGACACCCCCGTCCGACCCACAGTTTAGGGCAATGCAGGCTGAGTAGGAGGGTAAGTCCCCAAAACTGCATCAGCCGGGCATGGGGCCTGATAGCAACCCTCCCTCCCACCCCTCCTCTGTAGGGGTCAGGCTCAGACCAGGGTCAGATGACAGCCAGAGGTCCTCGGGGACCCAGAGGAGTAACACCTGTGACTTCAGAGCAGAGGAAGAGGACCCTGCCAGGGCGGAGAACAAGATGGTGGCTCCACCTGGTGTCCTGAGCCCAGGCCTGGCTGAGGGCACAGGGTCAGAGGGCAGCAGTGTGGGCTGCTTCAGGCCACAGGGCCCCAGAGAGGGCGAGGTGGGTGGACCAAGGACAAACTCATGCCAGAGACCAGCTGAGGAAACTAGGCAGGGAACCAGGATCCCAAAGGGTTCCCACCACAGCGAGGCACCTGTTTTTGGCTGGGACCTGTGGGGGACGCTACCTGGCCTGCCTGCTGTTTGCTGCTTCAGACAGTTCTCTTTTGTTAGTGTTTTTCTTATCATTGCTTTTGTAAGGCCTTTTAATTTAAACCTTGTTTGCTGAGTGAATGAAAGTAGACCCTTTTCCAGGAGCTGTGTCCATTTGATGGAAAAAGTTTCCAAAGACAACTTTTTTTTTTTTTTTGAGACGGAGTCTTGCTGCTCTGTCGCCCAGGCTGGAGTGCAGTGACGTGATCTCTGCTCACTACAACCTTCACCTCCCCAGTTCAAGCAATTCTCCTGTCTCAGCCTCCTGAGTAGATGAGATTACAGGTGTCCGCCACCGCACCTGGCTAATTTTTGTATTTTTAATAAAGACGGGGTTTCACCATATTGGTCAGTCTGGTCTTGAACTCCTGACCTTAGGTGATCCACCCACCTTGGCCTCCTAAAGTGCTGGGATTATAGGCGTGAACCACTGCGCCCAGCCCCAAAGACAACCTTTCTAAGCCCGAATTTCCTCACACATGAATGGGGAGTAGCAATATTTACCTGAAAAGGCTGATGTGAGGGTTAAGTGAAATAGTGTAAAGAGTCTGGCACAGTGCCTGGGACACAACAGGTGCTCAGTAAATGGCAGATTGTTATTCTGCCTCCTCCTTCTATACCCACATACCTTCACACATTTCCTGGTACTTGTATTAAGAAGGAAAAGGCTACAAGGAAGAGGTGAAGCAAGATGGCAGAATAGAAGGCCCCACTGATCATCTCCCTGACAGAAACACCAGATTTCACAACTGTCTACATAAAAAGCACCTGCGTAAGAAACAAAAATGAGGCGAGCATTCACAGTACCTGGTTTTAACTTCACGTCACTGACAGTGGCACTAAAGAGGGTAAGAAAGGCAGTGTTGAATTGCCAACGCTACCTCTTCCCATCCCCCTGCAGCAGCTGCATGGTGCGGAGAAGTCTGTGATTGGGAAAGGGAGAGCGCAGTGATTCTGAGACTTCAGATTGAGCTCAGTACTGCCCTGCCACAGTGGAAAGCAAAAGCAGGCTGAGCTTAGCTGACGCCCACCCATAATGGGAGCATTCAGATCAGCTCTCACCAGAGGGGAGTCATCCCTCCCAGTGGTCAGAAAGTGAGTTCTGGCAAGCCTTGCCACCACAGGCTAAAGTGCTCCTGGGTCTGAAGTGAACTTGAAATGCTGTCTAGGCCGCAAGGACTGCAACTCCTAGGTGAGTCCTAGTGTTAAGCTGGGCTTGGAGCCAGTGGACTTGGGGGGCACACAACCTATTGAGGGTGGTTGAGGAAGTGCTTGCACCAGCCTTCCCCCGGCCCCATGCTGCAGAGCTCGTGGCTCCAAAAGAGATCCATTCCTTCTGCTTGAGGAGAGGAGAGGAGAGGAGAGGAGAGGAGAGGAGAGGAGAGGAGAGGGAAGAGTAAAGGGGACTTTGTCTTGCATCTTGGATACCAGCCTAGCAGCAGTAGGATAGGGCATCAGGCAGAGTCATGAGTCTAAGGCTCCCATTCCAGGCTGTAGATCCCGGTTGACATTTCTAGACACACTCTGGGCTAGAAGGGAAGCTGGTGCCTTGAAGGGAAGGACCCAGGCCTGGCGGGATCTGCTGACTATAAGAGCCCTTGGGGCCAGGCGCGGTGGCTCACGCCTGTAATC
>NW_012103142.1:1042356-1045033 GCF_000951045.1 Mandrillus leucophaeus | reverse complement strand
GGGAAAAGAAACCAACAAAATACAATGGAGCTCCAGCACACCTGGCAGCAGACTTTTCAGTGGAAAATTTACAGGCCGGGAGAGAGTGGCATGACATATTTAAAGTGCTGAAGGAAAGAAACTGTTATGGTAGAATAGTATATCTGGTGAAAATACCCTTCAAACATGAGGGAGAAATACTTTCCCAGACAAACAAAAGCTAAGGGATTTCATCAAAGTCCAAAAGAAATGCAAAAGAGAGTTCTTCAATCTGAAAGAAAATAACGTTAATGAGCAATAAGATGTCATCTGAAGGTACAAAACTCACAGGCAATAGTAAGTACGCTGAAAAACACAGAATATTATAACACTGTAACTGTGATGTGTAAACTACTCTTTAAGTAGAAAGACTAAAAGATGAACCAATCAAAAATAATAACTACAACGTTTCAAGACATAGGCAGTAAACATTCCTTCCTTCCTTCCTTTCCTCCCTCCCTCCCTCCCTTCCTTCTCTCTCTCTCTCTCTCGCTCTCTTTCTTTCTTGACAGAGTTTCTCTCTGTTGCCCAGGCTGGAGTGCAGTGGGGCAATCTCAGCTCATTGCAACCTCCGCCTCCTGGGTTCAAGTAATCCTCCTGCCTCAGCCCCCTGAGTAGCTGGGATTACAGGCACACGCCAGGGCACCCAGTTAGTTTTTGTATTTTTAGTAGAGATGGTGTTTTGTCATGTTGGCCCCATGCTGCTCTCTAACTCCTGGCCTCATGTGATCCACCCGCCTCAGCCTCCCAAAGTGCTGGGATTACAGTTGTCAGCCACCATGCCTGACCTATCCTTTACTCTTAATATGTTTTACCAATTGTCTCTTGCTGGACATTTATATTTTTTCTTTTATTATTGTTGTTATTATTATTATTACTATAATGATGGAATGAATTTCAGATGCTGGGACATAAACCTCTGACCCCTTTTAAAATTATGTCAGAGGAGAGATTCCTAGAAATAGGATTAGCAGGCCGAAGAGCTGAACCCTTCTCAAGTCCTACACACGATTGAGCTGCTTGCCAGAAAGGTCAAGCATGTTTCCCATTCTCATCAGCAACACGTGAGAGGACTCAGTGGGCTGAAACACAGCCAGCACTGAGACTGGTCATTTAAAAACTCTGGGGCCAGGCGCGGTGGCTCACATCTGTAATCCCAGCACTTTGGGAGGCCGAGGCGAGTGGATCACAAGGTCAGGAGATCAAGACCATGCTGGCTAACATGGTGAAACCCTGTCTCTACTAAAAATAAAAAAATCAGCTGAGTGTGGTGGCACGCGCCTGTAGTCCCAGCTACTCAGGATGGCGAGACAGGAGAATTGCTTGAACCCAGGAAGCGGAGGTTTCAGTGAGCTGCGATCACGCCACTGCATTCCAGCTTGGGTGACAGAGTGAGACTCGGTCTCAAAAAACAAAACAAAACAAAAAAAACAACAACTCTGACAATTGGGGCCAGGCGTGGTGGCTCCATGAGGCTTTATTGTTTCTATTAAAAAGTGGGGCAATAAAGTTAAAGTGTAGAGATTTTATTTGTTTTCTTTTTGCTTGTTAGTTTATGCAAGCAGAATTAAGTTGTTATCAGCTTAATATAATGGGTTATAAGACAGTATTTGCAAGCCTCGTGATAACCTCAAATCAAGGAACACAACGGATAGACAAAAAATAAAAAAAGCAAGAAATTAAATCATATCACCAGAGAAAATCACCTTCACTAAAAAAAAAAAATAAAAAAGACAGGAAGAAAGGAAAGAGGATGACAAGATCACAAAACAACCAGAAAACAAATAACAAAATGGCAGAAGTAAGTCCTTACTTATCAAGAATAACATTGCATGTAAATGGACTAAACTCTCCAATAAAAAGACATAGAATGGTTGAATGGACAAAAAAAACAAGACCCAATAATCTGTTGCCTGCAAGAAACACACCTCACCTATGAAAACACACATAGGCTGAAAATAAAGGGATGGGAAAAGATATTCCATGCCAATGGAAACCAAAAAAGAGCAGGAGCAACTATACTGGTATCAGACAAAGTAGATTTCAAGACAAAAACTGTAAGAAGAGACAAAGAAAGTTATTACATAATGATAAACAGGTCAATTCAGCAAGAGAATATAACAACTGAAAATATATGTGCACCCAACACTGAAGCACCAAGATATATAAGGCAAATACTATCAGAGCCAAAGAGAGATAAACAATAATAGCTGGAGACATCAACATCCCAATTTCAGCATTGGACAGATCTTCCAGAAATTAACCAAGAAATATAGGACTTAATCTGCATTATAGACCAAGTGAACATAATAGATATTCACAAAACATTTCATCCAAATGGCTGCATAATACACATTATTCTCAACACATGGATCATTCTCAAGAGTAGACCAAAGCCAGATGTGGTGGCTCATACCTGTAATTGCAGCACTTTGGGAGGCTGAGGCAGGTGGGTCACTTGAGGCCAGGAGTTTGAAACCAGCCTGGCCATCATGGTGAAACCCCATCTCTATTAAAAATACAAAATTTTGGCTGGGCATGGTGGCTCACGTCTGTAATCCCAACACTTTGGGAGGCTGAGACAGGCAGATTGCCCGAGGTTGGGAGTTTGAGACCAGCCTGGTCAACATGGTAAAATCCTATCTCAACTAAAAATACA
>NW_012103142.1:1039283-1041324 GCF_000951045.1 Mandrillus leucophaeus | reverse complement strand
CCGTCTCAAAAAAAAAAAAAAAAAAGAGCCCTTGGGCCCTGAATAACCAGCAGCAATACCCAGGTAGTACACTGTGGACCTTGGGTGAGACACTGAGATGTGACTTCAGTGTGACTCAACATGATCCCAATTGTGTTGGCTGTGGTGAGAGACTCCATTTTGAAAAAAGCAGAGGGAAAAGTAAGGGAGATTTTTTCTTGCACCTTAGGCACCAGCCTATCCGCAGTGGGGTAGAACACCAAGCAGGCCCTTGGGGTCCTCGATTCCAGACCTTGGCTCTTGGATGGCATTTCTGGGCCTGCTCTGAGCCAGAGGGGAGGCTGCTGCCCTGGGAGGAGAGACCTCGGCCTGACAGCATCCAACATGAGCTGACTGAAGAGCTCTTGGGCCTTAACCCTTTTCTCATTTAAGGAAAAGCAAAAACGTGCAGCTCACTGCCAGCACTCGTTTAATTTTACACAAACACGCTCTTTGAGGCTAAAGCGAATCTGACTGATTTTCAACGTGAAAATAAAATATAAAAACTGTTCTTGGAGTTATTTCTAAACAGAACTAACATCATCAGAATCATCTGAATCATTAGAATAATCTATTTCAGGAAAATCGGATTCATTAAATGAATCTTTGGCCAAAAACTGTTCTAGAATGATGTTAACATCAAGTGTAGGAATGCTATGTTTTCTAGGATTTGACATTTTCAGTGATCAAGAATTATTGTATTTTGTAAATGGAAGTATCGTGACTAAAACCAGAATGTTCTAAATAGAATAATGTCTTTTGTTTTCAAAGTCAATATACTAGAACAACGTGAAAATAATAATAAAAGGGAGATAATTTGTGACAAAGTTATCTCAGTGTAAACGCTGCAGCTGCAAGTGCTCCAGCAGGTATTCTCGGGGCAAATGGGAAATTAAGTGAACTTCAGCAGTAGCCTGCCAGTGCTCCCCACGGACCTGTGGTGGTGGCCATGGCGTGAGGCTCATCTGCCTGTGGAAAGGGGAGGGAAGAGCGCGAAGGACTGTGGCTTGTGGTTTGAGGGCTGCCTCAGCCACAGAGAAAACCAGGTAGACTTCTAAGGTTTTTGACTCCTGTCCCTAGCTCCCAGATGGCATCTCTGGACCCCCTTGGGGCCCAGGAGAACTCACCACCCTGAAGGGAAGGACACAGCCTGGCTGGCTTCACCACCTGCTAATCATAGAGCTGTAGGGACTTGAGTGATCATAGGTGGTAGCCAGGCAGCGGTTACAGCAGGCCTTGGGCAAGACCCAGAGCTGTGTTGGCTTTAAATCTGACCCAGTCCAGTCCCAGTCATGGGAGTGCTTGTATCACCCGTCCCTCAGTACCGGGACCAGGACCAGGCAGCTTAGGAGAGAGAGGAGAGAGAGAGAGAGAGAGGGAGAAAGAGAGAGAGAGAGAGAGAGAGAGAGAGAGAGAGAGACTATTTATTTGGGAGAAAGTAAGGGAAGAGAATAAGGGTCTTTGCCTGCTAATCCAGACAATTCTTCTGATCTTATCCAAAACCACCAAAGAAGTACCTCTATGAGTCTGCAAGAACTACAGCATAGCTGGGCTTGGGCTGTTCCCTATTGCTCACACAGCTTGGATCACAACACCCAAATCCTTTTGAATACTTGGAAAGTCTTTCTAAGAAGGACAGGTACAAACAAGCCCAGACTGCAAAGACTACAATAAATACCTAAGTCTTCAATGTCCAGACACCAACAAACATCAACGAGCATCAAAACCGTCCAGGAAAACATGACCTTGCCAACCGACCTAAACAAAGCACCAGATACCACTCCTGGAGAAAGATATGTGACCTTTCAGACAGTAAATTCAAAATAGCTGTTTTGAGGAAACTCAAAGAAATTCATGAGAACACAGAGAAGGCATTCGGAATTCTATCAGATACATTTAACAAAGGGATCAAAATAATTTTAAAAAGTCAAGCAGAAATTCTGAAGTTAAAAAATGCAACTCATGTACTGAAGAATGCATGAGTCTCTCTCCCTCTCTCCCTCTCTTTTTTTTTTTTTTTTTT
>NW_012103142.1:1031566-1034848 GCF_000951045.1 Mandrillus leucophaeus | reverse complement strand
AAGAGGAATTTTGGCAACTATACAAATAAATAGAAATTGAACAATACGCTCCTGAATGACCAGTGGGTCAATGAAGAAATTAAGAAGAAAGTTGAAAAAGTTCTTGAAACAGATGATAATTGAAAACAACATACCAAAACCTATGGGATACAGAAAAAGCAGGACTAAGAGGGAAATTTATAGTTACAAGTGCCTACATTAAAAAATAAGAAAAACTTCAAATGAACAACCTGATGATGCATCTTAAAGAACTGGACGATCAGGAGCAAACCAAAACCAAAATTAATAGAAGAAAATAAATAATAAAGAGCAGAGATAAGTGAAATTGAAATGAAGGAAATAATACAAAATATCAGTGAAACAAAAAGTTGTTTTATTGAAAAGATAAATAAAATTGACAAACCTTTAGCCAGACTAACTAGAAAAAAGAGAGAAGGCCCAAATAAATAAAATCAGAGATGAAAAAGGAGATATTACGACCAATATCGCAGAAATTCCAAGGATCATTATGGCTACTATGGGCAACTATATGCCAATAAATTGGAAAATCTAGAAGAAATGGATAAATTCCTAGAACATACAGCCTACCAAGATTGAACCATGAAGGAATCCAAAACCTGAATAAACCAATAACAAGTAATGATATCAAAGCTGTATTAGTCTGTGCTCACATTACTATAAAAAAATACCTGAGACTGGGTAATCTCTAAAGAAAAGAAGTTAATTGGCTGACGGTTCTGCAAGCTGTACAGGAAGCATAATGCTGGCATCTGCTTGGCTTCTGGGGAGGCCTTTGGAAGCTTGCAGTCGTGGCAGAAGGTTAAGTAGGAGCTTGCACATCACATGGCCAGAGCAGGAGCAAGAGAGAGGATGAGGAGGGAGGTGGGTACACACTTTTAAACAATCAGATCTCATGAGAACTCATTCACTTTTTTTTTTTTTTAAGTTTTGCTCTTATTGCCCAGGCTGGAGTGCAATGGTGCAATCTCGGCTCACCGCAACCTCCAGCTCCCGGGTTCAAGTGATTCTCCTGCCTCAGCCTCCTGAGTAGCTGGGATTAGAGGCATGCGCCACCATGTCCGGTTAATTTTGTAGTTTTAGTAGAGATGGGGTTTCTCTATGTTGGTCAGGCTGGTCTTGAACTCCCGACCTCAGGTGATCCACCCGCCTGGGCCTTCCAAAGTTCTGGGATTACAGCCATGAGCCACTACATCCAGCCTAGACTCATTCACCCTCATAAGAACAGGACCAACGGGATGATGCCAAACCATTCATGAGAAACACCTCCATGATCCAGTCACCTCCCACCAGGCCCCAGGTCCAACACGGGATTACAATTCCACATGAAATTTGGTGGAGACAGAGATCCAAACCATATCAGAAGCCATAATAAAAAGTCTCCAGCAAAGAAAAGCCGGAGACCTGATGGCTTCACTGTTGAATTCTACCAAAGACTTAAAGAAGAACAAATAAAAATCCTACTCAAACTAGGCCAAAAAATAGAGGAGGAGAGAATATTTCCAACTCATTCCATAAGGCCAGTATTACCCTGACACCAAAACCAGACAAAGGCATGTAAAAAAAACTACAGGCTAATATTGCTGATGAATATCGATGCAAAAATTCTCAACAAAATACTAGCAAACTGAATTCAGCAACACATTAAAAAGATCATTCATCATCACCAAGTGAGATTTATCCCAAGAATGATTCAACATATGCAAATCAATCAATGTGATACATCATATCAACAGAATGAAGCACAAAACCCAACTGATGCTGAAAAAGCATTTGATAAAATGCAACATCCTTTTGTGATAAAACGCAACATCCTTTTGTGATAAAACTGGGTAGAAGGAACATACCTCGACATAATAAAAGCTATATGTGACAGATCCATGGCTAGTATCATACTGAATGAGGAAAAATTGAAAATCTTTCCTCTGAGATCTGGAACATGACAAGGATGCCCACTTTTACCACTGTTGTTCAACATAGCACTGGAAGGCATAGCTGGAACAATCAAACAAGAGAAAGAAATAAAGGGCATCCAACTTGGGAAGAAAGAAGTCGAATTATCCTTGTTTGCAGATGATATGATCTTACATTTAGAAAAACCTAAAGACTCCACCAAAAACTATTAGAACTGATAAACAAATTCAGTAGAGTTGCAAGATACAAAATCAACACATAATGATCGGTAGCATTTATACATGCCAACAGTGAACAATCTGAAAAAGAAATCAAGGAAGTAATATCATTTGTGATAGCTATAAATAAAATAGAATATCTAGGAATTAACTGAATCAAAGAAGTGAAAGATCTCTACAATCAAAATTATAAAACGCAGATGGAAGACATTGAAGAAGACACACAAAAAATGGAAAGATATTCCATGTTCATGGATTGGAAGAATCAATATTGTTAAAATGTCCATACTACCCAAAGCAGTCTACAGATTTAATGCAATCTCTATCAAAATACCAATGACATTCTTCACAGAAATAGAAAAAAAATCCTAAGATTTATAGGTAATCACAAAAGACCCAGAATAGCCAAAGCTATCCTAAGCAGAATGAACAAAACTGAAGAGATCACACATTACCTGACTTCAAATTATACTACAGAGCTATAGGAAACAAAATGGCATGGCACTGGCATAAAAACAGAGACCTAGACCAGTGGAACAGAATAGAGAAGCCAGAAATAAATCCTTACCTTTAGAGTGAACTCGTTTTTGCCAAAGGTGCCAAGAACATACACTGGGGAAAGGACAATCTCTTCAACAAATAATGCTGGGGAAACCGGATATCCATATGCAGAAGAATGAAGCTAGTCCCCATCTCTCACCATATACAAACATTAAATCAAAATGGATTACAGACTTAAATCTAAGACTTCAAACTATGAAACTACCAAAAGAAAACACTAGGGAAACACCTCAAGACATTGGAGTGGGCAAAAGTTTATTGACTAATACCCCACAAGCACAGGCAACCAAAACAAAAATGGTCAAATGGGATCATACCATGTTAAAAAGCTTTGGCACAGCAGAGGAAACCATCAACAAAGTGAAGAAACAACACACAAAATAGTAGAAAATATATAAAAACTACCCATCTGACAGTGGATTAATAACCAGAATATATAAAGAGTTCAAATAACTCTATAGGAAATAATCTAATACAAATATAATAAAAAGTGGGCAAAAGGTCTGAATAGACATTTCTCAAAAGAAGACACACAAATGGCAAACAGGCATATGAAAAGGTGCTCAACATA
>NW_012103142.1:1028774-1031516 GCF_000951045.1 Mandrillus leucophaeus | reverse complement strand
TTTTATTTTGAGATGGAATTTTGCTCTTGTTGCCCAGGCTGGAGTGCAATGGCATGATCTTGGCTCACCACAACCTCCGCATCCCGGGTTCAAGTGATTCTTCTGCCTCAGCCTCCCAGGTAGCTGGGATTACAGGCATGCGCCAACACGCCCAGATAATTTTGTATTGTTAGTAGACACGGGGTTTCTCCATGCCGCCCAGGCAGGTCTCGAACTCCCAACCTCAGGTGATCCACCCGCCTCAGCCTCCCAAAGTCCTGGGATTACAGGCTGAGCCACCGTGCCCGGCCAAGAGTCTCTTAATAGCAGAATTGATCAAGCATGGCTGGGCACGATGGCTCATGCCTGTAATCCCAGAACTTTGGCAGGCCGAGGTGGGTGGATCATCTGAGGTCAGGAATTCAAGATCAGCCCGGCCAACATGGTGAAAACCTGTCTCCACTAAAAATACAAAACTCAGCCAGGTGTGGTGGCACGTGCCTGTAATCCCAGCTACTTGGGAGGCTGAGGCAGGAGAATCTCTTGAACCCAAGAGGCAGAGGTTGCAGTGAGCCAAGATCATGCCACTGTACTCCAGCCCAGGCAACAGAGCAAGACTCTGCCTCAAAAACAAAACAAAACAAAACAAAAAATTGATCAAGCAGAAGAAAGAATTAGTGAGCTTGAAGAGAGGCTATTTGAAAATACACAGTCAGAGGAGACAAAATGAAAAAGAATAAAAAATAATAAAGCACACCTACAGGATCTAGAAAATAGACTCAAAAGGACAAATCTAAGAGTTATTGGCCTTAAAGAAGAGGTGGAGAAAGACACAGGGGTAGAAAGTTGATTCAAAGAGATAATAACAAAGAACTTCCCAAACCTAAAGAAGGATATCAATACCCGAGTACAAGAAGGTTCTAGAACAGCAAGCAGATTTAACCCAAAGAAGACTACCTCAAAACATTTAATAATCAAACTCCAAAAGGTCAAGGACAAAGAAACGATGCTAAAAGCAGCCAGGGAAAAGAAACCAACAAAATACAATGGAGCTCCAGCACACCTGGCAGCAGACTTTTCAGTGGAAAATTTACAGGCCGGGAGAGAGTGGCATGACATATTTAAAGTGCTGAAGGAAAGAAACTGTTATGGTAGAATAGTATATCTGGTGAAAATACCCTTCAAACATGAGGGAGAAATACTTTCCCAGACAAACAAAAGCTAAGGGATTTCATCAAAGTCCAAAAGAAATGCAAAAGAGAGTTCTTCAATCTGAAAGAAAATAACGTTAATGAGCAATAAGATGTCATCTGAAGGTACAAAACTCACAGGCAATAGTAAGTACGCTGAAAAACACAGAATATTATAACACTGTAACTGTGATGTGTAAACTACTCTTTAAGTAGAAAGACTAAAAGATGAACCAATCAAAAATAATAACTACAACGTTTCAAGACATAGGCAGTAAACATTCCTTCCTTCCTTCCTTTCCTCCCTCCCTCCCTCCCTTCCTTCTCTCTCTCTCTCTCTCGCTCTCTTTCTTTCTTGACAGAGTTTCTCTCTGTTGCCCAGGCTGGAGTGCAGTGGGGCAATCTCAGCTCATTGCAACCTCCGCCTCCTGGGTTCAAGTAATCCTCCTGCCTCAGCCCCCTGAGTAGCTGGGATTACAGGCACACGCCAGGGCACCCAGTTAGTTTTTGTATTTTTAGTAGAGATGGTGTTTTGTCATGTTGGCCCCATGCTGCTCTCTAACTCCTGGCCTCATGTGATCCACCCGCCTCAGCCTCCCAAAGTGCTGGGATTACAGTTGTCAGCCACCATGCCTGACCTATCCTTTACTCTTAATATGTTTTACCAATTGTCTCTTGCTGGACATTTATATTTTTTCTTTTATTATTGTTGTTATTATTATTATTACTATAATGATGGAATGAATTTCAGATGCTGGGACATAAACCTCTGACCCCTTTTAAAATTATGTCAGAGGAGAGATTCCTAGAAATAGGATTAGCAGGCCGAAGAGCTGAACCCTTCTCAAGTCCTACACACGATTGAGCTGCTTGCCAGAAAGGTCAAGCATGTTTCCCATTCTCATCAGCAACACGTGAGAGGACTCAGTGGGCTGAAACACAGCCAGCACTGAGACTGGTCATTTAAAAACTCTGGGGCCAGGCGCGGTGGCTCACATCTGTAATCCCAGCACTTTGGGAGGCCGAGGCGAGTGGATCACAAGGTCAGGAGATCAAGACCATGCTGGCTAACATGGTGAAACCCTGTCTCTACTAAAAATAAAAAAATCAGCTGAGTGTGGTGGCACGCGCCTGTAGTCCCAGCTACTCAGGATGGCGAGACAGGAGAATTGCTTGAACCCAGGAAGCGGAGGTTTCAGTGAGCTGCGATCACGCCACTGCATTCCAGCTTGGGTGACAGAGTGAGACTCGGTCTCAAAAAACAAAACAAAACAAAAAAAACAACAACTCTGACAATTGGGGCCAGGCGTGGTGGCTCCATGAGGCTTTATTGTTTCTATTAAAAAGTGGGGCAATAAAGTTAAAGTGTAGAGATTTTATTTGTTTTCTTTTTGCTTGTTAGTTTATGCAAGCAGAATTAAGTTGTTATCAGCTTAATATAATGGGTTATAAGACAGTATTTGCAAGCCTCGTGATAACCTCAAATCAAGGAACACAACGGATAGACAAAAAATAAAAAAAGCAAGAAATTAAATCATATCACCAGAGAAAATCACCTTCACTAAAAAAAAAA
>NW_012103142.1:1026410-1028724 GCF_000951045.1 Mandrillus leucophaeus | reverse complement strand
CGATGCAAAAATTCTCAACAAAATACTAGCAAACTGAATTCAGCAACACATTAAAAAGATCATTCATCATCACCAAGTGAGATTTATCCCAAGAATGATTCAACATATGCAAATCAATCAATGTGATACATCATATCAACAGAATGAAGCACAAAACCCAACTGATGCTGAAAAAGCATTTGATAAAATGCAACATCCTTTTGTGATAAAACGCAACATCCTTTTGTGATAAAACTGGGTAGAAGGAACATACCTCGACATAATAAAAGCTATATGTGACAGATCCATGGCTAGTATCATACTGAATGAGGAAAAATTGAAAATCTTTCCTCTGAGATCTGGAACATGACAAGGATGCCCACTTTTACCACTGTTGTTCAACATAGCACTGGAAGGCATAGCTGGAACAATCAAACAAGAGAAAGAAATAAAGGGCATCCAACTTGGGAAGAAAGAAGTCGAATTATCCTTGTTTGCAGATGATATGATCTTACATTTAGAAAAACCTAAAGACTCCACCAAAAACTATTAGAACTGATAAACAAATTCAGTAGAGTTGCAAGATACAAAATCAACACATAATGATCGGTAGCATTTATACATGCCAACAGTGAACAATCTGAAAAAGAAATCAAGGAAGTAATATCATTTGTGATAGCTATAAATAAAATAGAATATCTAGGAATTAACTGAATCAAAGAAGTGAAAGATCTCTACAATCAAAATTATAAAACGCAGATGGAAGACATTGAAGAAGACACACAAAAAATGGAAAGATATTCCATGTTCATGGATTGGAAGAATCAATATTGTTAAAATGTCCATACTACCCAAAGCAGTCTACAGATTTAATGCAATCTCTATCAAAATACCAATGACATTCTTCACAGAAATAGAAAAAAAATCCTAAGATTTATAGGTAATCACAAAAGACCCAGAATAGCCAAAGCTATCCTAAGCAGAATGAACAAAACTGAAGAGATCACACATTACCTGACTTCAAATTATACTACAGAGCTATAGGAAACAAAATGGCATGGCACTGGCATAAAAACAGAGACCTAGACCAGTGGAACAGAATAGAGAAGCCAGAAATAAATCCTTACCTTTAGAGTGAACTCGTTTTTGCCAAAGGTGCCAAGAACATACACTGGGGAAAGGACAATCTCTTCAACAAATAATGCTGGGGAAACCGGATATCCATATGCAGAAGAATGAAGCTAGTCCCCATCTCTCACCATATACAAACATTAAATCAAAATGGATTACAGACTTAAATCTAAGACTTCAAACTATGAAACTACCAAAAGAAAACACTAGGGAAACACCTCAAGACATTGGAGTGGGCAAAAGTTTATTGACTAATACCCCACAAGCACAGGCAACCAAAACAAAAATGGTCAAATGGGATCATACCATGTTAAAAAGCTTTGGCACAGCAGAGGAAACCATCAACAAAGTGAAGAAACAACACACAAAATAGTAGAAAATATATAAAAACTACCCATCTGACAGTGGATTAATAACCAGAATATATAAAGAGTTCAAATAACTCTATAGGAAATAATCTAATACAAATATAATAAAAAGTGGGCAAAAGGTCTGAATAGACATTTCTCAAAAGAAGACACACAAATGGCAAACAGGCATATGAAAAGGTGCTCAACATAATTGATCATCAGATAAATGCAAATCAAAACTACAATGAGATGTCATCTCACCCCAGTTAAAATGGCTTTTATCCCAAGACAGGCAATAATGAATGCTGGTAGGGATGTGGAGAAAAGAAAACCCCCATACACTGTTGGTGAGAATGTAAATTAGTACAGCTACTATGGAGGACAGTTTGGAGGTTCCTCAAAAAACTAAAAATAGAAGTACCATATGATCCAGCAATCCCACTGCTAGGTATACACCCAAATAAAGGAAATCAATGTGTCAAAGAGATATCTGCACTCCCATGTTTATTGCAGCACTATTCACAATAGCCAAGATTTGGAAGCAACCTAAGTGTCCATCAGCAGATGAATGGATAAAGAAAATGTAGTACTTATACACAATGGAGCACTATTCAGTGATTAAAAAAAAAAAAAAAAAAGATGCTGTCATTTACAACAACATAGACAGAACTGGAGGTCATTATGTTAAGTGAAATAAGCCAGACACAGAAAGACAAACTTTGCAGGTTCTCATTTATTTGTGGGAACTAAAAATAAAAACAATTGAACTCATAGAGATAGATTGTAGAAGGATGGTTACCAGAGGACTGGGAAGGGTAGTTGGGGGTGGTGGGAAAGTGGAGATGGTTAATGGA
>NW_012103142.1:1019796-1021725 GCF_000951045.1 Mandrillus leucophaeus | reverse complement strand
TGAGGCAGGAGAATCGCTTGAACCCGGAAGTGGAGGTTGCGGTGAGCCGAGATCATGCCACCGCACTCCAACCTGGGCAACTGAGCAAGACTCCATCTCAAAAAAAAAAAAAAAAAAAAAGAGAAGAAAAGGTCAAGAAGAGAAACGAGGTTGAAAGGACCAAAAGGGGTGTTGGAGTGCCCTCTGCTGGCCAGTGTTGACTCAGGGCTGAGTCAGAACCTGTCAAAGAACCAGGCCGGCTGAAAACGGAGCTGCCCTGTCCTCCTTCCTGAGATCCCTGTCTTCTCGAGAGGAGGGAGAAGCTTCTGTCCCGGCGGGGAGGGGTATCAGTAGCTGCCCAGGCACATCTGCTACAGCAGGGACACAGGCTCCCCAGATCTGATACTCTTGCACTGTGAGGGTCTCCTGGCTGGCAACACTTGCTGCAGATGTGGTTGGAGGGAGGAGGCGCGGGAGGCCCAGGGAGACTCGGTACAGGCCTGGAATGTGGTACCAAGTCATCTGCTCTCAAGCTTGTGATCGCCCCCATTGTCCCCACGTCAAGTAGCTGTAACCATGCTGTTTTTCATGGTTACAAAGTGGATCACCTTCAGCCTCTCACTGGTTCCTCATACAGTCCATGAGAGATTTTCATTCCTCTCAACAGCTGCTTTTCAGAGAGGTTCAGGGACTTGGCCAAGGCCGAGCTTTGTGGTTGTCTCAGACCCGAGGCTCCAAGTCCTGCGTTCTTCATGTTCTTCATGTTGCCTCTCAGAGAATCATAGAAATTTAATCTCCTGGCCAGGCATGGTGGCTCATGCCTGTAATCCCATCACTTTGGGAGTCCGAGGTGGGTGGATCACCTGAGGTCAGGAGTTCGAGACCAGCCTGGCCAGCATGGTGAAACCCTGTCTGTACTGAAAATATACAAATCAGCTGGGTGTGGTAGCGTGTGCCTGTAATCCCAGCTACTAGGGAGGCTGAAACAGCAGAATCACTTGAACCTGGGAGGAGGAGGTTGCAGTGAGCTGAGATTGCACCACTGCACTCCAGGCTGGGCAACAGAGCAAGACTCTGTCTTAAAAAAAGAAAGAAAATAAATTTGATCTCCTTGCTGTCTGATGCTTGAGTCACCTGCAGTATCTGTGACACGTGGCCATGGAGTGATGCTGGTCCTCCAGTGCACACCTTGGGGGGCAGGGACCTCCCTTTCCCTGGGGCAGCCGTTCTCGTGGCGGCTGACTGCTTCAGCCTCCTGACTTGGATTTGCCATGCGGAAGACACTTCTTCCTGTCTGTGGTTTCTCTCTCTGGACAAGTTCTCCTCCTTGGGCCATGGAATGAGAATATTCAACCTGCTGCCTGGAGATATTTGAAGATATTATTGGGGATCCCTGAGTCTTTCCCTGGCAGACCCCAATTCTGCTTCACCTGTGTTCCCATCAACCAACATTGGCATCATTGGCTCCACTCTACACCTCCTAGATGGGTCCCTTCTGAGCCCGCCCCCATGACCCGAGCCAGGCTGACTCTCCCCTATCGTCTCTGTAGTCTTTTCCTTCTCCACCCCCTGCCACCTACCTGAGCTCTGTGTGACCCTTAGGATTACCCCAACAGCCTCCTAATGGGCCTCCCTGCCTCCAGCTTTGCCCCTCGGGGCCATTCTTCACTCTACATCAAGAGGATTTTCCTAGGCCTGGTGCAGTGGCTCACGCCTGTAATCCCAGAACTTTGGGAGGCCGAGGAGGGAGGATCACGAGGTCAGGAGATGGAGACCATCCTGGCTAACACGGTGAAACCCTGGCTCTACCAAAAATCCAAAAAATTAGCCCGGCGTGGTGGCAGGCGCCTATAGTCCCAGCTACTCGGGAGGCTGAGGCAGAAGAATGGCATGAACCCAGGAGGCAGAGGTTGCAGTGAGCCAAGATCACACCGTTGCACTCCAGCCTGG
>NW_012103142.1:1016324-1018801 GCF_000951045.1 Mandrillus leucophaeus | reverse complement strand
GCCCAGGCTGGAGTGCAGTGGCTTTATCTTGGCTCACTGCAACCTCTGCTCCCGGGTTCAAGCCATTCTCCTGTCTGAGAACCCAAGTAGCTGGGATTACAGGTGCCCACCACCACACCTGGCTAATTTTTGTAGTTTTAGTGAGATGAGGTATCACCATGTTGGCCAGGCTGGTCTTGAACTCCTGACCTCAGGTGATCCACCTGCCTTGGCCTCCCAAAGTGCTGGGAGTACAGGTGTGAGCTACTGCGCCTGGCCCCTACTATTTTTGTCTGATGCCAGGTAGTGTGGTGTGTATGTAATCCCAACTACTCGAGAGGCTGAGGCAGAAGGATTCCTTGAGACTGGGAATTCAAGTCCAGCTTGGGCAACATAGCAAGATCCCCACTTCTAAATCTGTATATGTGTGTGTATGTGTGTGTGTGTGTGTGTGTGGTGTGTATATATATGTGTGTATGTGTGTGTATATATATGTATATAAATATGTATATTTGATGGTTTCCTGATAATTAGATTCAGGTTAAAACATTTCCAGCAAGAATGCTGCCTAGGTGGTATCGTGTACTTTCTGTAGCACATCTTGGGACAGACAATGTCAGTGGTGACGCTGAGCTGGATCACCTGCTTAAGGTGGAGCCCACCAGATTATCCATGGTAAAGGTGACTTTCTCCTTTTCCAGGTTTTTACTAAGATAGAATTCAGAGTCCACGATTCCAGGTCAACTTCTCTGAGTACTTCATGGGCCCTTTCAATATGTAGACTCAAGTTGTTTTTTCTAGAAAGTTTCCCCTTTTTGTTGGGGGAGGGGTTATGCTTTTGTTGGATATTTTTTCTGTTGTTTTTCTGTTTTCTGTTAGTTTTTCTTCAGGCACTCCAATTATGTGTATGTTGGATTATCTTTGCGTATCTTCTTTAGCCATGTCTTTCTCTTTCTCTCTGACACTTAAAAAATATCTTTTTTTTTTCCTTTGAGATATGTCTCCCTCTGTCGTCCAGGCTAGAGTGCAGTGGCTCAATCTTAGCTCACCACAGCCTCAACCTCCTGGGCTAAAGTGATCCTCCCACCTTACCCTCCTGAGGAGCTGGGACTACAGACGTGCACCACCATGCCTGGCTAATTTTTAATTTTTTTGTAGAGATGAGATTTCACTTTGTTGCCTAGGCTGGTCTCGAACTCCTGGATGCAAGCAACTCTTCTGTCTCAGCCTCCCAAAGTGCTGAGATTACAGGTATGCACCACTGTGCCTGGCCTAAAAGACTCTTTTTATTGATTTTGTCTCTGTTCTCTTGGTTCTTTTCATTTCTTTCATGAATCTCTTATTATATTTTCCATTAAATTTAATTTCCCGTTAGAGTATCTTTCAATTTATTCATTTAAATTTTTATTTTATTTTATTTTATATTTTTATTTTTTTGAGATGGAGTCACCAAGGCTGGAGTGCAATGGTGTGATCTCAGCTCACTGCAAACTCCACCTCCGGGCTCAAGTGATTCTCCTGCCTCAGCTTCACAAGTAGCTGGGATTACAAGAGGGCACCACCACATCTGGCTAATTTTTGTATTTTTAGTAGAGACAGATACCTGTCTCTACTGTTTCACCATGTTGGCCAGGCTGGTCTTGAACTCCTGATATCAGGTGATCTGCCCACCTTGGCCTCCCAAAGTGCTGGAATTACAGGTGTGAGCCACTGTGCCTGGCCATATTTTTAAGTTTTATTTTTATGGGTGAGTACCTTGCAATTTAATCTTCATTTATGAAATGATTTTAACTTTTCTTTCTTTTTTTTGAGACAGGGTCTCACTACATTGCCCTGACTGGAGTTCAGTGGCGCAGTCTCAGCTCACTGTGACCTCTGTCTCCCAGGCCCAAGAGATCCTTCCATCTCAGTCTCCCATGTAGCTGGGACTATAGGCGTGTGCCACCACACCTAGCTAATTTTGTATTTCTCACTGTGTTGCCTAGATCTGTCACTTTTTCTTGAATTTCTTTCCTAATTTTTGTTAACTTTCATTTCCTGCTTTTCTCCTTTTTTGGTCTATTTCTGTTTGGTGTTTTAAAATTTTTTATTTAAAGGGTTTTCATACTGCAAAGGCTTATGTAAGAATACTTAGTTTGGGTTGGAGTATTGTGTTACAGTTTTCTAATTGGTATTTTTCTGGAGGAGAATTTTGATCAGCTAAAACGTTTTGATTCTCACTTTCTATTTTTTTCTTATAGTAGATTTGTATGAATGTTTGCTTTTTTCAGTTCATGTTGAAGTATCTGCTATTTCCCTTGACCAGCAATACAGGCACTTGCAGACAGAAGCAGGGGATTTGGGTGACTTACTAGGTTTCTTAGTTCAAGGGCACCCTCTTCTAAAGAAGTTTTCCCCCCTAGGCTCTGTTGCCCAGGCTGGTGTGCAGTGGCACCATCTCAGCTCATTGCAGCCTCAACCTCCTGGGCTCAAGCGATCCTCCTGCCTCAGGCCTCCCC
>NW_012103142.1:1011821-1016274 GCF_000951045.1 Mandrillus leucophaeus | reverse complement strand
CCCATTGCCTTGCAGTAAGTCCCAACTTCTTCCCCCGTCAGAGGGGACCCTGTGCCCACACCCACCCTGGACCTCGGCCTTGTTGAGCGATTCCCCCTAGCTGCTTGGTTTGGGTTTCTGACCTCTTCACTTTGTACTTGTGTGAGGACTGGAGCTGGGAGGAACAGAGGCCCCTTTCAATATGTAGACTCAAGCTGCATGAAGGGGAGCCATGGTCAGAGGTGGGGAGGGACACCGCCAGGTCTCAGGAGGCAAACTCATTTTCCCTCTTCCTTCTCCATATGTGGGCAGATTTTCCTTCCCTCTCAGGCTGCAGGGCGGTGAGTGTCCCAATTCATGAATGACAGGTGCAGCACACAATTAGAGTCAATCTGTCTCTCTCTCTCATCCAGGTTCCTGGGAGAAAACATCAGGTTGGTATGAGCCCACTGCTGTGCGGGGCAGGGGCAGGTGAGAAAACCTGGAGTGCCCATCACTCTAAGGCCCAACCCTGGTGTCTGCCCAGCAGCCTCCCTGCTCTCATCCAGGTCTGAGCCTGCTACTTCTCCTCTGGGCTCTAAGGTTATCCTGGGTTCACTCTGCATAGTGGACAATGTCTGTTCAGAATCCCCCTTCTCCTAGAATCCCCCACTTCCCCCATAACACGTAAAGCAGCCACTTCCTTTCCTTTTCTTTTTTTTAAGACGGACTTTCACTCTGTTGCCCAGGCTGGTGTGCAGTGGCACCATCTCAGCTCATTGCAGCCTCAACCTCCTGGGCTCAAGCGATCCTCCTGCCTCAGGCCTCCCCCATCTTCCCCCAGCAGCTAGGACTACAGATGCATACCCCCACACCCAGCTAATTTTTTATTTTTTGTAGTGATGAGGTTTTACCATGTTGTCTAGGCTGGTCTCGAACTCCTGAACTCAAGTGATCCACCTGCCTCAGCCCCACAAAGTGCTGGGATTACAGGTGTGAGCCCAGCTTCTAAAGAAGTTTTTCAAAAAATCAATGATACTTTTGTTGTGGGGAGGGGGTGATATGTCTTTTGATTTTGTGATTGTTATTGCTTTTGTAAAACCTTTAACTTCCACAGCTTACTCCCTTCTCTGCGTTCACCACCAAGCTTTCAAGGGATGCCTTCCCCTTTCGGGTCGCCCCCTCTCCCCTCCACTTCCTCAGCCCTTTCAAGACCGCCACTCTGGTCCTGCACATTCTCAGTTCCCCCAGAAGTCGGTGTTCTGATCCACCGGGCATCAGCCCTTTCTCAGCATTGCCCCAGTCAGGGCAGGCCTTGCTCTCTCTGGGATCATTGTTTGTGTCTACACTCAGGCCTTGGCTGCCCTCTCCTCTTTTGTCTCCACCTGACTGTGTACTCTGTGGGCTCCAGACCTTGTTCTGTCATTTTCAGATGTTTATTTCTCTATTTGGTTGTGGATGGAGTTTGCAGTGCTCCATCCACAGATGATGCTGAGGGCAGGGGGTAGGAATGACTTTCTTTGATCTCCCTGTTGTTCTGCATGGCTTTGGGGGGGTATGCGGAGAGGCTGGGTTACAGGGGCTGCCATTATCCTAAGGCAGCCTGGAAGGTAGCTCACGTCCTCTCAGTGAACAGGCAGTGACCATCAGCAAGTTACACATGTGTTGTCAAGTCCATTCCTGTTATTCTCTTTTACAGTTTTTACATTTATTGCCTAAATTGGCCAGAGGCATCCTGTTGTGTGCAGCTGAAGAAACCTAGCTGTAGCAGCGTGTTTCCTGCCACCTGGGTGAGGCTGGATTGCAGGGTGAGGCGGAGGTGAGCTAGACGGAGAGGTGGAGATGCTTGGAGCTCCTGTTTCAAGCCATCTCGAATGCAGGGGCATTTTTGGGAACTGGACAGCTTTGGAATTCCTTTATTTATTTATTTACAGACATGGTCTCACTCTGTCACCCAGGGTGGATGCAATCCACCTGATGCAATCTCAGCTCACTGCAGCCTACGTCCTGTGTTCCAGTGATCCTCCCACCTCAGCCTCCTGAGTAGCTGTGACCACAAACACATGCCACCATACCTGACTAATTTTTTTTTATTGTTTATTTTTTTTGTAGAGACAGGGTTTTCTTATGTTTCCCAGGGTGGTCTCAAACTTCTGGGCTCAAGTGATCCTCCTGCCTTGGCCTCCTAAAGTGTTGGGATTACAGGCATGAGCCACTGCACCCCACTCCATGTATTTATTGAAACAAAACACACTTTCAGCATGAACACACCCATGTCATCAGCACCCAGGTGAAGGACAGAACATAAGAAGCCCCCAGGGGCCCCTGCATGTCCCTTTTGGTCTCTGCCCACTTCAAAGGTAACCAATATTCTGACTTCTCTCACTATAGGCCAGTTTTTATACTTTGTAGAAATGGAATCACATGGAGTTTGTGTATGTATGCTTGAGTCTGGCTTCTTTTGCTCAATATTACCTCTGAGTTCCACGCATGTGGTTGTGTAGATGCAGGATATGTTTTGGAGTTGGAAGTGACTGGACTTGGAGATTCATCCAGTGCCCTTGGACAAACCACTTCACATCTCCCACTCAATCCCTTTGTCTGTCAAATGGGGCAGATGGTGACAATACACAGCTGTTAGTGCTGCAGTTTTCACATCCTGCTCTGTTAACGGGCCTGGAATAGGGCAGAGGTCCCAGGGCCCTCTCCCTCCCTTTGCCTGAGAGGGTGGGGCCTGGGAGCACTTGAGCTGGAGTTGGCTCCAGTGTGTGAAACTTACACACACCTCTCCCTACCCACACAGTCCTTGACATTTGCACTTTTAAATTTTAAAATAGCTCTTTTGTCTTCCTGTCTTCCTTCCTTCCTTCCTTCCTTCCTTCCTTCCTTCCTTCCTTCCTTCCTTCCTTCCTTCCTTCCCTCCTTCCCTCCTTCCTTCCTTCCTTCTTTCCTTCTTTCTTTCTTTTTCTTTCTTTCTTTCAGATGGAGTCTCGCTCTGTCGCCCAGGCTGGAGTGCAATGGCGCTGTCTCGGCTCTGCAACCTCCGTCTCCTGGATTTTAAGTGATTCTCCTGCCTCAGCCTCTTGAGAAGCTGGGACTACTCGCCTGGTTAATTTTTGTATTTTTAGTACAGATGGGGGTTTCGCCAAGTTGGCCAGGCTGGTCTCAAACTCCTGACCTCAGATGATCTACCCACCTCAGCCTCCCAAAGTGTTGGGATTACAGGCATGAGCCACCGCACACGGCCTAAAATATCTCTTTTCATGGAGTGCCTGCCTGCCCTGGCTCTCCACTCTGTCCCTCTGTCCTCAGCGCTTGGGCCCCTGGGAGGACATGGCTGTATAATTAGTAAAAATATTAAAATATTGCACAAGTAATGATGCATGTTAGTGACAATCTCTCTTAGCATATGGAGCTTTAGTTTGCCTGGACAGACATGGCACAGGGTTGGGCGTAGGGGGTTGAAGCCCAATTCCCGGCTAAGCTCTCTGAGCGTCTGAAGATAGAGACCTCGCTATGTACCTCTGGGGTTGTGGTGAGGCTGAAAGGGGCTACCCCATGCCAGAGCCTGCCGACGCTGTGCCTATAATGCCTGGCAGCGCCTGTAATGCCTGGCAGCGCCTGTAATGCCTGGCAGCGCCTGTAATGCCTGGCATGGAGGTCTCAGGCGTAGCTGCACCTGGCATCATCTGGGATAGCTGGAGCCTAGGTCCTCCCGCACACAGTCTGGTTTAGGCCGGCGCGGCAGCTCCTTCCCGTAATCCCAGCGCTTTGCTGGAGGATCGCTTGAGCCCAGGAATTCAAGACCAGCCTGGGTAACATGGTGAGACCCTGTCTGTCCCAAAACAAACAAACAAACAAACAAACAAAAAACAGATTTTAATTGGTTTGGAATGCGGCCTGGACACAGGGAAATTTTAAAGCTCTCCAGGTAACTCCAGTGTGCATCGAGGTTGCGAACCGCCGGCCTGGCACACAGAGGGAGCTCAGGGGATGCTGAGAGTGGGAGGATGCCGGCTTGGGAACCTGGAGTTGCAGCTTCCTGCGGCTGGCGCGCCCCTCCTTGCTCGCCTCCATGCCTCTGCATCGCACCCCACCCCTGTACCCCACCTTCCTCCCACCAAGGAAACCTCACCTGCCGCCTCCCACCCAGGTCCTTTGGATTTTGCCGGTGTGTGTGGGTGCGCATAAGAGGCCCCTCCCTGCCAGGAGAGCAGGTGAGCTTGGCCGCGCACGAATCCGAGGGGGTGGCCGCCCAGCTGGGAAACAGCCCTGAAATAGACCCCCGCCGCCCCCGCTGCCTCCTTCCGGAATCTGCTCAGGTGAAAAACAAGCCTCTCAATCCGGGCGTGTCCCCCGGCGTGGGACGGGGAGGCGCCCAGCATTGCGGGAGGCGTAGACTGGGCCTGGGTCCCTCTCGGACCCGCCCCAGGCCCGGCCGCTGGGTGCAGTGAGGGCGTTCGGCCACCGGGCGGCGGTGCTGGCCCGCGATGGG
>NW_012103142.1:1003062-1004086 GCF_000951045.1 Mandrillus leucophaeus | reverse complement strand
CCCTAGCCACTTGGTGGGCATCCCCTCCTTCCCAGCTGCCTTGACCTCCATGCAAGTGGGAAGAGACAGAGACCCCAGCCTAGCCTCTAACTCTGCTTTTAAATGTTAATTGTATTTTGACATCCCGGCTTGTGACATCCATCCTAATGACATTTGGCTCGCGGCTGACAGCCCCCGGACATGTGGAGAGAGAGATGATAAGTTGTTTTAAATTGCAGCCAGGCAAAGAGGCTGGAAAATCGTGAGTCTTAAGAAAAAAGAGACAGGAAGAGGACGGAGAGAGAGGAGGAGGAGAAAGTCTTTCTAGGTGGGTCATTCCTTCATTCATTTAACAATTTGTTGGACAATAAATTCTTACTGTAAACTCGGCACAGTGTGTGTCTGCCCAGTGGAAGGCCAGGTGCTCAGTCTGGCCGTGCACCCCACTCCCCCTTATCTAGGTCTCTCGGCTCTTCTGAATCCTACTTGTCTTTTAGGGTCTAATTCAAGGGGAGGCCTCCTTTGGCCTCCCAGCCTCAGCCATCCCTATCTTCCTGGCCACTCTTATGCTTGAGGCAGCACCAGGTGCTTAGCCCATGGCAGGGCGCGGGAGGGGCACAGTCAGGACCTGTGCCTAGGTCCTCTGCCTCAGACCACCAGGACCTGTGGTTTAGAGGTGACCCATTGAGCACCCGGGCTGCCACTTGCCACCCCGCTCTGGGAATAAGACCCAGTCCTAAATCCCACCATCCCTCCCTTCTTTTTAAATAAAGTGCTTCCTCCTCTCTGCCGGTGGCAGGAGGAATTTCACTCTGGCTTCTCTCAACTTCTGCCCTGTGGCTGCTGGAAAGGAAGAGGCAGTTTTCCTGCTTCTTCTGCTGTTCCTTTCTCATATCCCCTTCCTCTTCAGCCCTACAGGTGGGGAAACTGAGGGTGGGGAAGGGAAGTGGTTTCTCATATCCCCTTCCTCTTCAGCCCTACAGGTGGGGAAACTGAGGGTGGGGAAGGGAAGTGGAAGCATAATCTCTCAGGTGAGGGGGCCCTA
>NW_012103142.1:990044-998407 GCF_000951045.1 Mandrillus leucophaeus | reverse complement strand
GCCTGGCTAATTTTTGTATTTTCAGTAGAAACGGGGTTTCACCATGTTGGCCAGGCTGGTCTTGAACTCCTGACCTCAGGTGATCCTCCCACCTCAGCCTCCCAAAATGCTGGCATTACAGGTGTGAGCCACCGCACCCAGTCCTGGCTTCTGCTTTTGTGCCCCCAAGGTTCCTGCGGTTCTGTTCTCCCTGCTCATACCTGCTCACAGGAGAGCATCTACCATCAGCCATGACCTCTGCAGTGTTTGGGAAAAGCCTTTGCCCCTGGGAAGGCGATTCAGTTTTGTCAGCAGGTGGGGAGCACTTGGTGGGGGCAAGCCAAGGCAGTCTTGGGGTCCCCAGCAGTCCTGAGACAGAGCTGAGGATGGAGATGCCCGGAGTGTGGGGGATGGAGACATGAAGCTGGGCTGGCCAGAATCTGGGGCAGGGACTGAGGGCAGAGACTGAACCGGGCATGAAATCTCTGTGCAGCCCTGGCCTCTCTGGGCCCCGCGTTCGTGTCTGTACCCTGAAGGGGTGATGCAGATCCCAGATATAGGAAGGGCTGAGGAGAGGCCCAGGGGTGGGGATATAGGATTGAGCTGGGTGTGTGCGTTGGGGAGCCCTGGGTTTTCTGCCCAGGTCCCTTCTTGTCCAGGGTAGAGTCCGTATGTCTCAGTGGGTGAGGAGGTCTCCAGGGTCGCACCACAGGGGCTAACCCCTGGACCCTCCCTCCTCTGTGCCTCTCAGCTTCCCCATTTGTGGAGTGGAATCATTGCACTGGCCAGTCCATCACAGGGCTGTTGTGGAGACTCTGATGAGCACCTGGCATGCAGCAAAGGGCTCCAGTGTGCCACCTACTCCACCCCCAGCGTGGGGCTCTGCAGGCCCCAGCCCTCCTGAGATGCCCCACCTTCCCATCCCCAGCCACCTTCCCACCTTGCTCCTGCCTGTCCCCCTTGTCTTCCATTGTGGGGGCCTCGTACCCCACTCCAGCTGGTTAGAATTCTATTAATATTTCAGTTTGATGAATTAAAGATTCTTTTCTACCCTCATTCTGATGTCCCAGGAGGGAATTAAAAGCGCATCGGATCCAATCAAACGCCATTAAAATGCAGCCCACGAGGGTAGGAGCTGGCGTGTGGGCTTTTCTTCCCCAGCACTGCTTTGTCCTCTTTGGGGGGTCTGGGTGATGGGTCGGTCGTTGGGAGGTGGGTACAGGAAGAGAGAGAAAAAGCTGAAGAGGAGGAGGAGGACAAGGGGTGTTTGCATAAATGCTGCTGCCTCCTTCAAGGGGAGCAGAATCCCCTCCACCCCTGTAGCTCATGTTTCCCCAGGAATCAGGAGGAGGGAGTTGGGGGCAGTGCAGCTGTGACCTCAGCCCCAGGGCCAGACCACAATACCCCTTCTCCTCTGCCTTGATGAGACTTTTTCCAGGGCAGTGCAGCCTGCCTGGCGTCCGTGCTGGAGATACCTCAGCAGCCGGCCTTGGAGGCGGCCTGAGCAGGATGCAGGCTCCTCCAGGCTCTGCCGGTGGGAGGTCCCGGGGCCTGTGTCCAGCTCCCTGTCTTGTCAGCTGTCTGGGTCCTGCTTGGGGAGGAGCAAGCATTGTCCATGGAGTTTCCTAAGTAGAACCAAGGCTGGAGTGTGGTCGGGGGGACATTGACAGAGGGGCCCACCTGGGATTCCCAACTGCCAATCAGTTAACAAGCCTGTGTGGTCTTGGCCCCATGTCAAGGGCCTGGAGCTTGCTTGGAAGACAGGAGCATCAGACACAACCTGAGTCCCCAGTCGTGGGGTCCCTGGCCCTTGAAAAGCATTTCTCACTCCATTCTTTCATCCCCCAACTGCCCCCAGAGTGGCCTGCCACAATGGGACTCACATTTGGCAGTGGATGATGCTAAGGCTCAAAGTAGCAGAGTGGCACGGAACGTTCACTTGTGAAGACCCTGAGTGCTGTGGGCAGTGTCCACACTGGTCTGTCCATGGAGTGTGTGCAACAAGATCCTGGAAGAGTGCGGTGGAGAGCTCGGTAAAAGGATTGGAGGGTCTGAGGAAGATGGGCAGGGTGGGGGTGGGCGGGCAGCACTCCAGATTGAGGGGCAGTGAAGCAAGGACACTCTCCTCCCAGGGCACCGCCTCCTGCAGGTCTCCTCCCAGGGCCAGCTGGACTGTGCCCCTCCCGCGCCTGTCACCTGGCTGCTCCCCCGGCGCCCTCCCGGAGTCCTGCCATTCAGCTGAAGGAGCAGGCGGCCGTGAGGTCTTGGGCGGGAGGGGCTTTTAAATGTTAATTGTATTTTGACATCCCGGCTTGTGACATCCATCCTAATGACATTTGGCTCGCGGCTGACAGCCCCCGGACATGTGGAGAGAGAGATGATAAGTTGTTTTAAATTGCAGCCAGGCAAAGAGGCTGGAAAATCGTGAGTCTTAAGAAAAAAGAGACAGGAAGAGGACGGAGAGAGAGGAGGAGGAGAAAGTCTTTCTAGGTGGGTCATTCCTTCATTCATTTAACAATTTGTTGGACAATAAATTCTTACTGTAAACTCGGCACAGTGTGTGTCTGCCCAGTGGAAGGCCAGGTGCTCAGTCTGGCCGTGCACCCCACTCCCCCTTATCTAGGTCTCTCGGCTCTTCTGAATCCTACTTGTCTTTTAGGGTCTAATTCAAGGGGAGGCCTCCTTTGGCCTCCCAGCCTCAGCCATCCCTATCTTCCTGGCCACTCTTATGCTTGAGGCAGCACCAGGTGCTTAGCCCATGGCAGGGCGCGGGAGGGGCACAGTCAGGACCTGTGCCTAGGTCCTCTGCCTCAGACCACCAGGACCTGTGGTTTAGAGGTGACCCATTGAGCACCCGGGCTGCCACTTGCCACCCCGCTCTGGGAATAAGACCCAGTCCTAAATCCCACCATCCCTCCCTTCTTTTTAAATAAAGTGCTTCCTCCTCTCTGCCGGTGGCAGGAGGAATTTCACTCTGGCTTCTCTCAACTTCTGCCCTGTGGCTGCTGGAAAGGAAGAGGCAGTTTTCCTGCTTCTTCTGCTGTTCCTTTCTCATATCCCCTTCCTCTTCAGCCCTACAGGTGGGGAAACTGAGGGTGGGGAAGGGAAGTGGAAGCATAATCTCTCAGGTGAGGGGGCCCTATAGGTGGGGAAACTGAGGCTGGGGAAGGAAAGAGGAAGCATCATCTCTCAGGTCAGGGAACTCCGGAGCAGACAATTGGCAAGGCTCAAGCTGACCTTGGACCACTCGTCTCCTTCACCCACTCCACTCACAGCCCTTCTCCTGCCCGTCCCCTAGCCACTTGGTGGGCATCCCCTCCTTCCCAGCTGCCTTGACCTCCATGCAAGTGGGAAGAGACAGAGACCCCAGCCTAGCCTCTAACTCTGTCCTGCACCCACACTCTTGCGGGGTGCTCCTGCAGCATGTGTGAAGGCCTCTCTAGCACGCTGGTGCCGAATGTACTCTATCATAAATCCTCACCTACCTGTTCCCACTTAGTCCTGGGTGAATGCATTTAGCAGAGCTGTGTTCAGATCCAGCTCTCTCTGCTCTCAGCCTGCTTGGCCCCAGCCAGTCTCTCTCCTCCTTCAGCCTGCCTGGGCAGGTGGAGGTACAGGTACAAATGTGCTATGTACCCTGGAAAGCCCTTAGTCCAAATGGGATGATTACAGGTGCAAGGCCCTTATCAGAGACCCTTGGGGCCAGGTCTTTTTGGAATTTAGAAATATATTATGGTGCAAATGCCATACAGTATGCAATACCCCCAGGAGGCCTGGGGCAGTATCCTCAGAGCAAATTCAGGCTGGCCTTCCTGCAGTGCAACAGACAGTATTCCTCCACCAAGGCTTGAGGCAGCAGCAGGGAATAGCTTTGATGTCAAGTTTTGTTGCCAGTTGAGTTGCCAAAAACTTATGAACAAACTTGTGGCTTTCAGAGCATTTCAGATTTTGGAATTGTGGAAAGGGGACTTTAGCCTTTGTCAAGTTATTACTCCAAGCCAAAAGCTGGAGAAAGTCCCAGAGAGGTGGGAAGATTCCTGGAGGCTGGATTCATACTGGCCTGAGGGAAGAGCAGATTCCCAGGGCTCTGTCCCCTAGCCATCAAAGGTGTCACTCATATCTGTCCCAGCCTGTCCTGAGCAGGCTGCGGGAATTTCTTTTTTCTTTTCTTTCTTTCTTTCTTTCTTTCTTTCTTTTTTTTTTTTTTGAGATGGAGTTTCACTCTTGTCCAGGCTAGAGTGCGATGATAATATCTTGACTCTCCACAGCCTCCGCCTCCCGGATTCAAGTGATTCTCCTGCCTCAGCCTCACGAGTAGCTGGGATTACAGGCACGTGCCACCAAGTCCGGCTCATTTTGTATTTTTAGTAGAGATGGGGTTTCTCCATGTTGGTCAGGCTGGTCGCGAACTCCCAACCTCAGGTGATCCTCCCGCCTTGGCCTCCCAAAGTGCTGGGATTTGCAGGCGTGAGCCACCGCACCTGGCCAGGCTGCAGGAATTTCTAAGTGCCCTTGAGGTGAAGGAGCAAGACTGAGGTGACCTCTAGAGGCAGAACAGGGACAACTTACCCAGGATTCTTAACCCAGGGCCCCAGGCCCTTGACCTCAGCCCATGGCTCCTCCTCAGTGCCTGCAGGGTGACTTACGACTCCCTGGAGAGCCTGGGGCCATTGCACTCCCTGTGCAGTCAGCTCTTCATCCTGAAAATGTCCTGCCAGGGGACAGTTATTGTTTAAACAAACCCCCCCATCACAGACATTTTCATCTAATGGCCTGGTTTAGGGGAAACCAAAATTGAAACCCATCAGACATGGAGGCTGAGGTGATGGCTGGGCCAGCTCAACACAGAAGCATTTATCAGGTGTCCTGGGTCTGCTCGGTTCTCTCAGGGAACCTGCACCTCCAGGCTCGCTTTAATTTATTTCAACAAATCCTAAACATCAGGATTTTCAATGACAATTGCCCTCCTCTATTAGGAGTCTTTCAAAAGGTTGGGGTGAGTTGTTTTCCCTCACCAGGGAGGACAGAAAAAGAGCAGGAAGAAAGAATCTGATGCAGCAGGAATGAGTTAGGTCAGACCTCAGGAAGAACTTCCAGGTCACACAGGTATGAAACACAGGCTCAGGACTCTGTATTATTATTTTCTGTAGGACTCCCTGCCTCTCTCTCCTCCCTTCAGCCTTCCCCCTCCCCTGCAGAGACGATGTTGCCATTTCCAGGTATGAGGACTGGTGCAGGAACGGGTGGGTCAGCATCACCCCCTGCTTACTCCACCAGTAGCAGGCTAGCTTCCTTTAAAGGTTCAAGAGTGAGACCCAGTTCTGAATCCCACCATCCTTAGGGAGACCTTGGCCCAGCCCCTGGTCTCACTGATGGGAAAACCAATGCTCAGAGAGGCTGGGGGGCTCCCCCACATCACATGGTTCTTAGTGCAGAAGTCTGGGCTTCCTGCTTTCCTGCCTTGTGTCCTCTTCCCCTCACCCCAACTCTTCACAGTCAGAGCACGACTCATAGGGGAGGCAGGCTTGCTGGAGACAGTGTTTAGGAATCAGGCCTTGGAGCAGCTGGTTCAGGCCAGGTCCCTTGAAGCGTGACTCCTTGAGGTCACTTCTGATTGCTTTTCTCCCACAGCTGGGGTCCCCCAGCTCCCCCAGGGCAGGGGATGCCACCGGAAGTTCTTTGAGGTGTGTGTGTTTGTCTGTGTGTGTGTGTTAGTCTATGTGTCTCTGTGTGTGTGAGTCTGTGTTTGGGTCTCTGAGTCTGTCTCCATGGCAAGTCAAGTCAGCCACGACCCAGCAGAGAGAACAAGAGTGAGAAGAGGGTGCCCCAGCTGGACAAGTAGGGGCCCACAGGTGAGGGCCACTGACGGAGCGCTTGGCCACTGTGATGGTCTGGAGGCCTGGGGTGGTCAGGATGTTGCCCGGAAGAGCTAGGCCTCAGGCTGGGAACCTGCGAACTGGACGAGTCCACAAACTCAGCCATCTGCCAGCCAACAGTGTTTCTTTTTTTAACCCCTGAAAAATATAGCCTGCCCAGCCTTCTGCGACACAGCTGGTGGCGGGCGGGGGGTGGGGTAATTATGGCCAGAGTGAAAGCAACACTAAGGGGCAGGGGGTGGGGAGAGTGGCTGGGTTTGTTTTATCTCTCAATAAACCATGGCTCATGTTATTGTCACTGTAATTAGTCCATTCATTCATTCATTCATTCATTCAACAAAAGTATATTGAGGATTCTGTTAAAAATTTCAGTGGCTCCCACTTACGGGTGCCTAAATACAGGACTAGGTGCTGCGCGTACATTATTTCATTCTGTTTTCATGAACACCTTGTAAGCAGGGCCCCAGGCACTAGTCCATATGGTACCTCTGAGAGGATCAGAAAAAGGAACCCCATCTTTTGGGCAGATACAGCCACAAGACAGGATACGTCACTTGTCAAGACCAAGGCAGGCTGAATTTGAGCTGCCCTGAGCCCTCTCAACTGGGTGGCCTCTTGGCAGTGAACGATGCACACCCCATACCTGCAGTTCTGCTTTGAGATTAGTGTCGTAATCCTTGTTCTACAGATAGGAAACTGAGGGCCTTGGGTAATGTGACCCACACACACACGTGACACAGATTTGAACCCAGGCAGGCTGTTCCCAAGGACACGGCCTCTCCAGGAATAACTTGAGTTCCCTGCAAGCCCAGAGCAGTGCACACTTGGCTGGGCAGAGCTGCTGGGCAGCAGGAACTTTCACGGCCTTTGCTTATATCTCTACAAAAAGTGTGGTGCTGGGGTCCGAATGACCATGGGGTGCACTCCTCAAGGGCAGAATTGCGTTCAGTCATGTGTGTACACCTAGAGCTGGGAATGCAGCAGGACCTCAGTCAGTGTTGTTTTCATTAAAAAAAAAAAAAAGCATGGATGAATGAACAATCTGGGTGCTTCCCTCAGAGACTTCAGACTGATTGGGTAAATGAGACATGTATTTGGGCCATTACATGTGACATCAAAGAGAGTGCAAGCTTTGCCAACATTTATTCACCCACCAAACAATCCTTGAGCTTACGCTACCGTTCAGGCATGGTGCCAGGCTCCATGGCCAAACGATGCTGAACGAGATGTGGTTTTGGCCTAGCATAGTCTGGAGCTCTGGAGGAGGTGGAGCCCGAGCAGGTCTTCAGGAAGGGGCAGGAGCATTGAAAAGGAGCAAGGAGGGAGAAAGGGCAGTCCCGTTGCAGGCAGTGGGGGTCTGTCCCTGTTATTCCCAGACCCTCCCAGACATTCCCCTCACCTAATTTCCCCTGTAGAAATTAGGGTTGAGCTGTGAGGGTGGCAGAGTCCTGCCAGGCCTGAGCATCGTCAAGCACAAGGTAGCACTTGGCAGATCAGCTGGGGTTCGAAGTACTGATGGGGAGGAAGGCCTCTGGCCAGCCTCTCCAGTTCTGCCGCCTTCTTCCCCCAGCTCCCTGGCACAGTGTTGTGCGCCCTCCCCAGGACAAGGACAGTCACACATCATGGCTCTAATTGAAGCCACTTCTGCAGTCTGGGGCGAGATGCTCTTGCAATCCTAAGAGGGCTGCAGTGGCTCCCTCACTTCCCCTGCTGCCTGCCTCTAACCAACTGAAAGTTTTCAAGCCCCCTCCAGGAAGGAGGCGAGCTGGCTCTGTGGTTGGTTAAGGGATTCTTCCCGAGTCTCACTGCAGCCTGCCGACCAGGAGGCCACCTGTTACACTTTTGCCAACCAGTGCTGGAGGGAGACCAGCGGGTGGGGTGTTTCCCTAGCCTGGTGGGGTTCTTAGGTGGTAAGGGGGCTCTGTGGAAAGTGTCCCTCGGACAGGCTGTGAGATCTGGGGCAAATGGAATCACCTCACTGGGCCTTAGTTTCTCCCCTTGTTATACACTTGCACCAGGAGCAGTGGGGTGTGCAAATGAACATGCCACATGGGGGCATACGACACGTGCGCGCGGATGTGTGAGGTTCCAGTGACGCACCAGGGTGGGAGTAGCGCGCCCCTCTGCGTCCCTGTGCTTTGCTGTACTTTTCTGGGTGTGTGTTGGGGAGGCTATGTTCCTGACCCTCCCCCTCTGGGGTGAGAAGGGGTCCCCGCCATGTCCTCGGGGTAGGCGAGCTGGCAGGCGCACTGGAAAGAGGAAGAGGGGGGCTTCCGGAAGAGGGCGCCGGTGGGGTGTGGTGGAAGGGGAGCTGCCAGCAGGGCGGGTGTGGAGGGGTGGCGGAGCGCCGCGAGAGCCCTGGCCTTCCGGAGGTGGAGGTGTGGGGTAGGGGATGGGTTCCAGGTGCTCTCTCTTTAAAAGGCCGGCGGAAGCGCCGTGAGCCTGGCCGGCACTTTCAGCGCAAACTTGCGGGGCTGGGCTCGCGCCTTCTCGGGTGCAGCAGCGGCT
>NW_012103142.1:966623-989239 GCF_000951045.1 Mandrillus leucophaeus | reverse complement strand
CCTCCGGCGAGCTCCCGCGCTCGGAGTGCCCCGAAGAGAGCCGGCGCCCCTGGAGCCCTAGGGGCCGGAGGGCTCGGGACCTGAACTAGAGGGTATCCCCTTGGGGCTAAGGCAGGCTTTCCGGATGCCCCTGAGGGAGGGAATGGGGCAGAGGCTTTTTTTGTGGGCCCGGTGGAAAGTACTGTCTCTGCATACAGGGGCTTCCACAGGATAGAGGGTCGTGCCAGCTTTCAGGTGGGGGCGGCGGCATTAGCGCATCCCAGTCTGCGGAGAGGCAGGACAGGCGGGGGCGCGGGGCATTATTTGCACCTCTTCCCGGCAGTCTCCCGGTGAGAGGGCACCCAGCCTCGCGCGCCTGGGCTCCTTTCTCAGGCACCGCGTCCGGCTCCCGTGCCCGCCCCAGCGCCGCCTTCGCCACCGGCCGGAGCCCGGCAACCGCTTGCCCGTGGCCTCGGCGGGTTGTGGGGCTCTCCAGGGTCTGGGGTCTCCCCGCAGGCCCAGGACTTCAGGGTCAGGCTCTTTCCGGACACTCGGGACCGTCCCTCCCCGGGACCCTGATGAACCCGCGCGTCTACGCGGCCGCCAGGCGAGCGGACCGGCCGTGGTCTCTGTGTGTGCATGTGTGTACGCGCGTGTGTGCTAGGGGTCCCCGCTCCGGGGTCGGTCTTTCCCGGCGCTCGCAGGTGGGAGCCGTCTCCTCCCCGCGCGGGGGTGGGGCCAGGAGGTGGAGGCCCCGACTGCGAGAAGCGCCCCCGCACCAGGGCGGTCTGAGGCTGTTGTGCTGAGATGGGGCAGCAGCATCGGCGGCGGCAGGGAGTCCTGAGGCCCGAACGTACGAGCGCCCCCTGCCCCTAGGCCCCGAGTGACATCCCGCCCTCAGACTTTCAGTCCCTTTTGGAGGAGGCGCCTTGCTTCTTTCTCCCCTCCCGGCCCCTGGTGCGGGAGAACACGGCCTTTCCGGACACCAACTGAGCTGCGCTTGCCTAGCTGGGTGCCCGAAGCCACGTGTCTGTCAGAGCGGTGGCTGCCCCTGTGTCAATCTGGCAGAAAGCCCGAGGTGACAAGCAGGGAGGGGCGTGTGTGTTTTCATCATAGTCCCTCACCTTGTCTGTTATGGGGTGAGTGGGGGCCTAGGGCAGGCGGGGAGGCCAGTGCTCACAGGGTCTCCATAGGGAGCACCCCATCCCACACCCTACCATTCTGCAGCGCTCAACCTCCCGCCCCGGGGCCAGCCAATGGTGGACGTGAAGAATGCCCTCATTCCCATCTCCCCACACTCCCGGGATGTGTCCTGGGCTCGCCCCACTTTCCCCTGGATCCCAATGGAATGCTGGGCCTCAGACTGTGGGTCTGCATGCTCAGCTGCTCGGAGTCCAGAAGGGCCTCAGGGCCTTCCGACCTAAGGTAGGGGGAAGCTTCCATGAAGAGGGGAGGACTAGAGAGGCGTCTAGGCACTCCCGGGTGTGATCACCCACAGCGCAGGGGCCTCATCACTTCTTCTTGGCAGGCCCTGAGGACTGTTGAACCAGTCCTCGAAATGGGCCTGGCTGCGGTTGGAGCCTTGTCCCCTCTCCCACTTCCTGGAAGGCCTCACCAGCCCTTAGTCAGATCCTGTCTTTGTGGTGGGGTGGGCAGGAGACTTTGAGGATGGTGCCTCCAAGCCTCTGCTCAGCCCTGGGCCGGACGTGATGTCTGCTTGTGAATTGGGTGGCCACTGTCTCATGTTCCTCCAACTTCTGTCCTTTTACACATAAGCTTTTGCCTACCTGCCAATACCTTCACAGCAGTCAGGGACAAAAATACCCTAAAAGTTATCCCTTCACACCCCACACCTTAGCCACTTCAGGGACTACCCTTTCCAGGGGCATCTGCATTTAAGAGAGACGGGAGAGGAAGATGGCAGTGCTTAACCCAAAGGAGGGCTCTACTCTACTCATGGATTCTCAGGCATTTTCAGGAGCCAGATATATTGCGGGGGGCGGGGAGGGGGGCGGCATGTAGCTCCTCACTAAGCACAGGTCCTGAGCAGGTGGAGGGGAGGTGGGAGCATGTCAGGAGTTGAGCTGCTTTCTGGGCCTCAGTGGCCTTGCGTAGGCCGCTCCTCCTACCCCCCCTCTCTCCTCCCCCGACCTGCGTCTGGGCGGCTTCATTCCGTTGGAGGCGTGACGTCTCTGGGAGGGAGCGCCTTGCACAGCGGCAGGCAGCCCGAGGTAGGTGAGAGAGCGAGCGAGCAAATGAGTGAGACCGGGACTGAGCAGTGTGCTAGCCAGAAGGTTCAGAGGGCCGGGCTCAGGCCCAGAAGGGCTCTGCAGCCCCCACCCACTTCCTGAGGGGTCCACAGTCCAGCGCCAGGATGTGTGGCCACACCCATACCCGCCCTGCCGCAGGGGGACAGCTGGCAGCAAAAGATGGGAGCAGAACCCACAGACTCCTGAACTGAACAATTACAGCCAATAGATGTGTCCTCTCTCCTAGACAAGTGTGGAGCCAGCAGCCTCTAATTACCACCCACCCCAAGATATCTGCCCACCCCACTGTCCTCCTCTGCTCGGCCTAGAACCCAGCTTTCCAGTGGGCAGGCCGCACTGGCAGCCTGGGCAGCTGGGCCTGCTGGCTGCTGGCTCGAAGGTTATCTCACTTCTGCTGAGTGGTGGCCGCCTTTGCCTCCTGAAGAAGGCATGCGGGGAGCCGGCATCGGAGCTCTGGCCGCTCACTGGGGCTGCAGAAGGGCTGCTGGCTGTCTTGGCAGCCTAACAGGGCTTGCACTGGTGGGCAATGGGCCTGGAGCAGTGGACACCAGCTCTCTGTCACTCCCACTCAGCCTGATGGCTCCTGGAAAGAACGGAGAGGGCTCATTTCCTTAAGTGTCACCTCTGCCCTAATTAGCAGGGGATTATAAAAAATTAAGTTAGAGGGTTTGCTGCCTTTGGTCCTTGTAGAGTGCAGGCTGCTTTTTCTGGGTCCTGTGAGCCGTCTATGTCTGTCCTCTCTCTGTGTACTGTCTCTGGCCTCCCTCTCCCTACTGCCTCCCAGATGAACCTGACGCTGGTAGCTCCTCCTTCACAACCAATTCCTTCTCCCTGCCTGCCCTGGGGGCTTCTGCCTCAGTTTCCACTTCTCCCCTCCACCTGGCTTGCCTTGCCTGAGCCTGCTCCTGGAAGGGAGGCATGTCAATGGAACTTGCTTAGAAGAGATGTAGCCTGCTAGCCAGCAGCCACCCCACCCCACCTCCTCACCTGCAGGCCTGAGAGACTGTTCCAGTCTGTCCATGTTTCTCTTGGCTCCCTGGAAAAACGAGCACCACAAGGATAGTAAAAATCACCCCTTAAATTAAAGCTGATGACTCCCGTCGAAATGTTTTATTATTAACCTCACCATTTAGCAATCTCGTGGCAGCAGTGAGGCATAAATATATGTGTACACACGTATATTAAATAAATTGGGGAACGTAATGCATAATGACATTATCTGGACCCCATTCAATTAAGGTAGATATTATCTGTGGTAATTGGGAAATGCCAGCCCATGCCATTTGGGGCTGAGCCACGCTGACAGGCAGGCCGTGATGTCTAGTTAAGGCTCTCAGTTCTCCCGAGAAGGCACTGGCCGCCCATTGGCTGTGATGACAGTGAGTCCCAGGAGAGCTCGGGCAGCTGCTCTCCCTGGGCTGGGCCACCAGCATGGGAATCAGGAGGTCTGGGTTCCACCCAGTCCTTCACACTCGGCCCTCCCAGCCACCCCTCTGTTCCTTAGGGTGACACAGGCTAGCCCTTGGATCTGTTTCCTGGTTGGGGGCATGACTTCTAGTAAAAACTCTGTCATTGCCACAGGGTTATTTTTAGGTTTAAATATAGAAATAAATATTGGAGACTCGACCTGATTCCTGAGCTTGTGGAGGGTGATTGCTTCTCAGGTGCCACTCACTGCCCCTTTTCAGTGCCTGACCTGGGTGCAGCTGAGGGATGGAAGTCTCCCCACCAACCACAGTTATGTTCTTGCAGTGCAGTTTGGATGTTGATTGGGCTAAGCCAGTGACCCCAGCTTTCCAGGGCAGTGCTGGGTTGTTGAGGGGACAGGAAGAGGGAGGAGAGAGGAAGAAGCAGTATTAGTGGCAAAGCTCACAATAGTAACAGCTTCAAACAAAGACACTTGCCCACTTGGGTCTTATGCTGGAAAACTGGAGATGGTGGCATGTAGGGATGGGGAGGAGGGGCCTGGGGGTCTGTATGGTTGGGGCCTACTGGGTGGAGGAGATCCAGGCAAGCATGAGCCTGGTGGCTGGTCCCCTGGCTCTGGGAGAGGAGGAAGGTCAGGGTGGGGCATTGTCTAGGCTGAGCAGGGGGACCCAAGGGCTGATGAGATGTGCTTGCCTTGTCGGTGGGACTTGCTGCTGTGAGCTGCTGTGGCCTTTCCAGGTGGCTGTCCTTCTAGGTCTCAGGTTTCTCTGGTGATGAGTCCCTGCCTGTGCTGTGCTCAAACCCTTCCGTGGCCCCTCATTTCCCTGTCCACACTGTGGTCCATAAGGCACCTGTTGATCTTGTGTTCCGGACCCTCTCTGACATCGCATCAACCCTCTCCCCACTGCTCCCTGGTCATGATGGCCTCCTTGCTCATTCTCGAACATCAGGTGCCCGGCCTGTGCCCACCTCAGGGCCTTTGCACTTGCTGTTCTTTCTCTTTGGAATCCTCTTCTCCCAGATGTTCACATGGCTCATGCCTTTACTGCTTTTACTCTAGGATCAAATGCCATCTCCTCAGAGAAGCCTTCCCTGATTTTTCTTTTCTAAAAAAAAATCTTCTGGGTCATTCATTCCCTGTCCCCTTACCTGCCTTATTTTTTGTCATATCCCCTGATCTCCTGAAGTTCCAGCTGTCTATGTGTTCATGTATTTGTTGTCTGTCCTGTGCCCACCCACTTTGGGACGTGCGCTCCACGGGGCAGGCATTTGTGTCTGTTTCACTCCCAATGTTTCCCTGGTGCCCACCCAGAGCAGGGCCTGGCGCATAGTGGGTGCTCAGAGCACCTTTGAATGTCACACTGAGGGACTGAATGGCTGTGGCAGAGGGGACTGTCTTCTGTGCTTGAGCACACAACAGAGTTGTGAGAATTCAGTGCTAGGTCCGAGTGCCACTCTGGACTGGGCACACTGCTGCAGATCCCCTGTCCTGGGCTCTGCTCTGGGCAGGGACCTGGCTTTGCCTGGTCACTTACTGAGCCTTTCCTGTGTTCTGAATCTTGGACTGGGCATGGGGGACATAGAGATGAGGGCAGTGCTGTCCATGCAGGCCTTTAATGTGCTCCCAGCCTCGTCATTGTTAACACAAGAGAGGTTCTGTGTTGTGTCATTAACTTCGGAGGAAGGAGATAACAAGAATTGTAATAATCAGGTCAGGCTTCCTGGAGGAGGAAGGATCTCAGCTGCTTCTTGAAGGGAGAGCTTCACAGAGAGGAGGCTGGAGGGAATCCTAGGGAGAATGCAGGGGCAATGGATTGAAAGTTTTCTGCGCCAAGTTTCCACTGGCATTAGGCAAAAGAATTACTCCCTCCTTCCTCCCTCCCTGCTCTCCTCTGGGGCATTCCACCCCATGCCCATCACAGAGACAGTCGCCTCTGAATCAGGGCCATGTTGTTTTGGCAGAACAGGGAGGGGACAGCTTGTGGAGTGGGGTCTGGGGTTTCTGGCATCAGGCTGGTGAGCCGGAGCAGCTCAGTGGGGAGGGAAAGGGAAGAGGATTGGGGCTAGACCCCCACTGTGCCCTTCTTGCTCTTAGCTCTTAGCACGTGGCTGTGGCCATTCTGGCTGACTGCCTGGGAGCAGGGCTTCTCTTTAGGCAGAATAAAGCCTCAGCTGGCCTTGGGTGGGTTGAAGGTTCCAAGATGCCTTCTCATAGCTCAATCAGTCCTTAGTTTCCCTGCCTGAAACTATGCCTCACATTCCACTATTAGAATCATTCCTGTGGGTTAAAGAATTGCTTATGGAAGGGGCCTTAAACACAGAAATAGATTACTTGAACGAGAGGCCCAGGAATCATTTGTTTCACATCACATCATTCATTCACTTCCACGAAGCCTGCTGGGGATGCCAGGCTGTGTGCAGGGCTGGGCTGCAGAGGTCAGCACAAAGAGAGCTGTGCTGCTAGGATTTGAAGCACTAACTGGTTATCCCCCTACCCTATGACCTGGGAGTCATACAGTGTGACTGGCAGGGGTGGCACAGTTCTGACAGTTCTGACGACCGATTCCTGTCCTGTCCTACAAACCACACCTCTGCCCAGCCAGTGGGGGCCCAGAGGAATGGCAGAGGGATCACAGAGGTGAGGGGAGGGGAGAGACCTCCAGTTCTCCCTCATTTCCCCTTTGGGACAGTGGCACTGCCATCCCCCTTCTGGGAGATGCGGTATGTGGGCGATGAGGCATCTAAACAGCTCGGGAATTGAAACCAGACTCCACACAGCCATTCACAATTCTCAGCACTCCTGAGCACCTGGGCTGGGTGGGCCCTGCAGAGGCAAAGGTGAATGGAGATGAAGGAAGTGCGGGTGGGAACACAGAGAAGGTTGGGAGCTGAGAGGAACGTGGGAGGGAGTTCTTGGCCTGGCTCTTTTTGCTGAACCCCAAGGGGCTTGGGCCTGAGTCCCCAAGCCCCTTTCCTATGGGAGCTGACCCTCAGAGGGCCAAGAGCAGGAGCCGGGGGCTCTGGCAATGACCCTGACCCTGTGGAGCAAAGGACAAGGTTGTTCCCTCTATTTGCCCTTTATTCTGGTGTTTGGGTTTTATTCTGTTTTCTTAATTTTGGAAGAATAAAAGGAAACTCAGTGAAAAATAATTGGGGGTTTGGTAAATCACAGCAGTTCTCTTCGGATCTGGTTGTTGTTTTGTGGTTTGTGGTTCTTTCTGGCTTGGGCCCTGGATGCAGGGGGAAGGATTGAAGTTGGAAAAGCATGAAGGTCCTGCTTGTTAATATTATACTAAGAAGTGGGCTGGGCAAAGTGACTGACACCTGTATTCCCAGCACTTTGGGAGGCTGAGGCTGGAGGATTGCTTGAGCTCAGGAGTTCGAGACCAGCCTGGGCAAGCAACATAGTGAGATGTCATCTCTACAAAAAAAAAAAAAAAGAAAAAATTACCAGGGCATGGTGGTGCATTCCTGTAGTCCCAGCTACTCAGGAGGCTGAGGTGGGAGGATCGCTTGAACCTGAGAGGTCGAGGCTGCAGTGAGCCATGTTTGCACCACTACACTCCAGCCTAGGCAACAGAGTGAGACCCTGTCTCAAAAAAAATTGGGGGCAGGGACTTAGAAGTGGCCACAAGACAGGTTCCTGGAGTCCCTGCACAAAAGCCCTAGATATCAGAGAGGTCCCAGCTGGGATGTGTGGGGACTCCCCCCATCCCCCTTACTCTGACTGTTAGTGGGGGGAAAGGGATAGCCTGCAGCTGTCCCCAACCAGCTCCCCTCACATCCCTATTCACTGGAAAGAATGTTCTGGAAAACACTGTTGGCCTGAGAGTTATTGCTGTGTGGAGGTGACCCAGTCGCTCTCATCCCTGCCTCTCAGGGCTCTCATTCCTCCATGCCTGGCTCTGTCGTCCCCTGGAGCCAAGGAACCTAGCGGAGCCAGAGAAGAGGAGAGAGACTGGGAGAGGGTGGTGGGGAAGGGAGAAGGAAAGGAAAGGGGAAAGAGGCCTGTCTGGGGGTGGGGCCCACACTGGCTTGGACTCACAGTCATCCCTGCAATTTTACCTGGGGAAAGATGCCCCTAATTGACCCAGGCTTGAGCTCTCCTGGCTATTTTGGAATTGGCGGGGGAGTGTCTGAAAACTGGGCAAAGGACTTTAAAGAAGGACCCCTTCTATGTGCCCCCAGCTCCCGCCTCTGCAGAAGGAAGCAGGCCCTGCCGAGGAAGGGAGCATCCACCTGGCCCCCACCCCAACCCACCCCACCACATCCAGCCTCTGCTCTCAGTGGCTTCTTTCACTCATGGGGTATTTTTACTTTTCCCTTGTTCCTGTTACATGATCAAAGGAGGGAGGGGAAGCTAAAAGAGGCAGTGGCTTGCCCAGTTCTCTGGAGAAGCTCAGAAAAGGCAGGCCTGGTGGGACTGAGGGGTGGACAGGGACCTGTGGGCAGGGGCTGGGACCCAGTCCTGTGGGAGGGAGGCCTCGCAGGGGATCTGACCAGCCTGGGGCTCCAGGCTCTTGATTCTAGTCTGCGGGTGTTTGCCTTTCTCCTCTTGGAGGCCTCCTTCCCCCATGGTGTCTGCCCTTCCCTGTGTGTGTATATATATGTGTGTGTGTGTGTGCGTGTGTGTGTGTGTGCGTGCACGTACTGCTCAGCCCAGACGTGCTCTGGCCTCAAGGAGAAACCTGTGTGAGCCCTCACGAAGGATCTGGAAGCCTGAGCAGGGCCTGACTGTCAAAAGCTGCTGTGTACTGGTCTCCCAGCCTGAATCTGCCCTGCTGTAGCCCCGGCACACAGCCTGTCATGATGCCAAAAATCCCTCCGTTTGAAATTCATGGAAACCGATCATAAACTCACAGGACGTTAGAACTGGCAAGGCCTGAGAGATCCTCTGGGCCAGCACAGAGGAGCAGCCAGGGGCACAGGCAGCCTGCACAAGCTCTGTGCCCCTGGCTAGATGTCGCTTAAGCACTTGGTGCCTTGCCTTCCTCATCTGTGAGATAGGGATAAAAATACCATGTAGCTCATAGGGATGTGGGGATTACATGAGAAAATGTAGGTAAAGCACTTAGAACAGTGCTTGGCACATGGCAGTGGTTATCATTTGCTGTGATTTCTCCACAGGACACCGTCAGCATTTGGACAGGATGGTGTTTAACTGTGCAGGCTCTCCCACCCACAGCTGGCCAGTTAGCATCTGTGCCCCTTGCCTGCACACAGGCTAGTAGCTGACTCCCCCCCATCATTGCAGCAACTGAAAATATGTCAGCAGGGACAGTATGGCCCCCAGATTGGATTCTACTCCAACGCACCCATTTTACAGATTTTCCTGAGAGCTAGCAGGGATGCGCCTTATCTCTAGCTACTGCAGCAGGACCGTAAGATTCATCTGTAGCTCTTCTGGTTTCTCTCTTCTGAATTACCTGGTACTGGCATTAGCAACTCATACCCCGCCTCCTTTCACTCTCCATAGCCATCTAGGACAGACATCTGGTAAACTCATTCGCAGGAAGGCATGAGTGATGATGAAAGCTCCATACAGGTGCAGCTCCCCACTTTGTATTTTAATGGCTCCTAAGCCTTCCCCAAAGCACTGGCCTTGGCCCCCAGTCCTAGGTCCCCAGCTCCTGGCTCCAGGGGAGAGGGTGGTATTGTGAAACTTTCTTCAGCTTTGCTGGGGCTTCCCAGTGTGGCTGATGCGGCTTCCAGTCCTGGATGCATCTTGGTTCACTGTGTGACTCTGGGAGAATTATGTGATACCTCTGGGCTACCGGTTCACCTGCAGCATGGGGCCAGGGAGAATTAGTAGCCATATTCTTGGTTTCTGAGGAGGTAATGTGAAGGGAGCATTTTGAGGAAGGGGTGAAATGTGAAATGAGGGTCTAGAAGGCTGGAGAAGCTCAAGAGCTGAGGCTGGACTCTGGGGGCACTGCAGCTTCCTTCCCTCCCCTTGGCCCAGAACTGCAGCAGTCAGGGCCTCTGTAGGGGGAATGACAGGTGGGGGAGGGATGACACTGAGAACACTGCTTGGTCTTGATGGAGGGACCACATCTCTGGGGAAGCCTCTCAATCCCAACACAAGCTCCTCTTCCAACTGCTTGGGGAAACTGAGGCACAGAATGGACAAGTGACTTGTTGGTTTTCATTTGCCAAACCCCTGGGGAAGGGGGCCTTGGATTTGGCCCCCAGCCAAGCCCTGACTCAGCTTCCATCTCTTCTCCCTGTAGCCTCCGAAGTGGTGGGGAGGGAGGTTGCTGGCTTTGAATGGGGAGGCTGGGGTGAGGGAAGGAACCCCCAGGGGAAATTAGCCCAAATTAGCAGTGAGAATGAGGAAGGGCTGGTGTTCTCTCCTCTACCCTTGCAGATAAATATTTAATCACAACAACAATAATAATGATGATGATCTTAATAATGTGCAATAGCTCAGGCCGTAACCTGAGCCCCGCTCTCAGAGGGAGGAAGTGGGGTGGGGAGAAAGAGCAGTGGAGAAATGGAGAGATGAAGAAAGTCAGGAGAGGGAGGGAGAGAGGGAGGGAGGGAGGACGTGCAAGCTGAGTGGAGGCCTGCTCCTCATGCAGGGGCTGCTGGCTTTCCCCTGCCCTGCCTGGGGTAGCTGTGTAGCTGGGGTGGAGGCAGGAGAGTGCGGGGTTCACCTTGCACTCCCTGATTCAAGATGAAAATCCAGAAGCCCCACAGCCTCGGCTCTTCCCTGGTCTTCCCTTGGCCCAGCCTACACCACTACATTCCAGGATGATTTCTTGAGGGGGCCTTATTTGCGTTCCTGGGTTTCTGAGTCCCTGAAGAGCCAAAGTGTCTTGGGTTCCAGAGCTGAGAGCAGGGAAGCTGGGCTGCAGTAGGCATTGTCCAAGCTTTATCTGAGCTTGTAATTAAACTGCACACTCCCTGTGTGACTCAGGCAAAATGCTCTCCTGCTCTGGACCTCAGTTTCCTCATCTTTGTAATGAGATTGGGCCCATAGGACCTGTTTCTTGCTCTCCTTCATGTGGGTGTGTTGAGGAAGGCCCCTCTTCCTCCCAAGCCAGTTCGAGGCTGTTCCTGGGGAGTGTGCTCTCTGATGCCCGGGCTACTGATGGCAGTGGGTACAGGCCTTAGGCAGCTTCAAACATGACCTAATTTCTGCCCTACACTCTCCCATTTAAGCCAGAGTTGAGCAATGGCGGAGAGGAAACCAAGTTCAGGAGATTTATGGAGTCTTTGGCGATAACCTCTAGCATCTCCTTCTCTCAGGCTCCTGATGAGAGATGAGACTAGCTAATATCTTCTTTGGGCTTCTGTTTGATACTCTGTCTCTCTTTTCCCCTTCTAAGGTTGGTAGGAGGAGAGGATTGGAGCTGTTTTCTCCTTGATGCCAAGATACGCCAAGCTAGGAGCACTCTGCCCTTTCCACAGTCATCCACCGAGAACAGGCCTGCAGGACGGGACAAGGATCAGAGCCTTCCTGCAACCCCGGCCACTGTCTGCTGTCTGTGGGCCTGGACTGTGTGGGCAACTGCGCTTGGCCCGAGTGACAAGGAGGTGGGAGAGGGTAGCAGCATGGGCTATGCGGTTGGCTGCCCTCAGTCCTCCTGCTGCTGAAGCTGCCCTGCCCATGCCCACCCAGGCCGTGGGGCCAGGGGCCTGCCAGGGCTAGGAGTGGGCCTGCCATTCATGGGTCTCTAGGGATTTCCGAGATGCCTGGGAAGAGAGGCTTGGGCTGGTGGTGGGCTCGGCTGCCCCTTTGCCTGCTCCTCAGCCTTTACGGTCCCTGGATGCCTTCCTCCCTGGGGAAGCCCAAAGCCCACCCTCACATGAATTCCATCCGCATAGATGGGGACATCACACTGGGAGGCCTGTTCCCGGTGCATGGCCGGGGCTCAGAGGGCAAGGCCTGTGGAGAACTTAAGAAGGAAAAGGGCATCCACCGACTGGAGGCCATGCTCTTCGCCCTGGATCGCATTAACAACGACCCGGACCTGCTGCCCAACATCACGCTGGGCGCCCGCATTCTGGACACCTGCTCCAGGGACACCCATGCCCTCGAGCAGTCACTGACCTTTGTGCAGGCGCTCATCGAGAAGGATGGCACGGAGGTCCGCTGTGGCAGTGGTGGCCCACCCATCATCACCAAGCCTGAACGCGTGGTGGGTGTCATCGGTGCTTCAGGGAGCTCGGTCTCCATCATGGTGGCCAACATCCTTCGCCTCTTCAAGGTCAGTGCCTTAGTTAGTCCCCTGAGGTGCTCTTCCCCCAGCGGTCTCTGCCCGCCACACGCCAGGGTGCCAGGCCTGGCCGACCAGCCCCTTTTTCCTCCTCTTTTCCTCACTCCAAGGGACAGTTTTTTCCTCAGAGCAGTATCTGAGAATTTGGGGCAGCTCTTCCTGGTTTCAGTATGTTGTCTTGTGGTCTTAGCATAGGCACAGCAGAGTGAAAGGCATCGGGACCCAGCCTTGTGATGCTGACCGAGGTGCTGAAACAGCACCTGCCGCTGGAGGCTTGGTGAGCAACTCCACTCCTCTCCAGGGAATTCTGCACCAGGAGGGAAAAGGATGTTCTGGAGAACGACAGAAGGGAGGAGGAGATAGGTAGACAGACAGATAAAAAGATAGGCAGGTGGATAGACAGAAAGGCAGACAGACAGATGAGAAGAATGGAAATATGAATGCTGGAGATTGCCAGGGAGAAAAAGCAAGACTTTTGTTTTGACGTTGTTTTCATATGATTGCAATTCCCAAGAAAGATATGTTTTTCTTCTGGGTAGTTGAGGAAGCCCCCTGTGGCCCTCCTGTCCCACCCGAGATTATGGTTGGAGAATGTGTCCTCATTTTTTGGGTGGGGTGTGGGGCTGCTGAGCCTGCAGAGAATGCAGATGAGGACGGGAAAACTGAGGCCTGAGAGAGTAGGCGTTCTCTGTTTCTGGTGCCCTGGGCCCTGAACCAAGCTTCCCTCTGTGATTTCCTTCCTTCTGCCCTTCTTCTCTGCACACCTTTCTCCCTTTCCTTCTGGAATCCCTCCCAGCCCCCTCCTTGCCGCCTCCTTTCCTCTCTTCCTGGGGCAAGAGCTGCTGATTTGCAATTCAATTGGAGCCAAGTGCTTCGCTAAGCTGCTAAAACAACTGAAAGCTACCGGGTAGAGAGAAAAACATTACAAGCATTTTACCAATAATTATGTGCCCGTTTCTCTCTTGGAGCCTGCCTTGTTTGCTCTGTGTGTGTGTGTGCGTGTGTGTGTTTGTGCATGTTTGTGTGTGTGGGGAGTGGAGGAGAGAATGGGGACAGGGAAGAGGAAGGGACACAGTGGAAGCTGCTTGGTCCCTCCCTCACCCTGGTGTCAGATTGTTGGCCTCTGGAGTTGACCTTTGTCTCCCTAAAGTCTCCAGGGCTAGGAAGTAGACTGAGAGAGGCTGTTTTGCACCAGGCATGGTGGGGAGAGCTGAAGCTGGACCACTCTCACCAGAACTCTTTCTGGAAGCCATTGGCCCACTTCCCATGATGCATCAGGATTTGGGGGCATATCTGGGGGCCCGGGTAGAAGTGGAGATGAAGGGAGAGGACGGTCCCAGTGTTGGGGTGGGGGTGAGGAAGCTTGTGGGTGGCAAAGGGAGGAGGCCAGAGTTGTGCTGCCACATGTCTGGGTGGGGCAGGACTTTTGCCGTTGGCTGCTCTGGGGCTGAAGAACACGTGTGCCCCTACCTGTGTATGCAGCCATGTCTCTGGTATGCTCTGTGGGCCTCAAATATAAGGCTTTTCCTGGAGTATTGGTTTTACTTGATGAGTTCGATGAAAACACAATTTTTATTGTAAAACAAATGGATGCATTATGAAGACGGCAAAATTTGTACATGGCTTTATTTTCTTTTTATGATCAGTGGTTGAACGTGGATGTACGTAGTTTGAAGATGAAGCAGGAAACTTGAAAGCATTTCTGCCCTCGCGATAGGCAGCTGGAACAATCCCTGGGGGCTGTGTTGCTCTGATAATCTTTCAGAGTTCTTTGGCAGGATGGTTCGGGAATGGTAGCCTGGTTCAGTCCTCCCACCGCACCCAGTTTTGCAGTGGGGACTGGACACAAGAGGAGAGGAGGAGCTGGCTAGGCTGTCCCAGGCCAGGGCCTAGTGATGGCTCAGGCCACATGAGTCATCATTTCAGCCCGCCTGTCTCTGGCCTAGGAGCTGAGGCAGTCTGGGCCATCCAGCAGAGGGGACAAGCCCTTGGACTCCTCCTTGTCAGCCTGGCAGGGTGGGGCACAGATCCCCAGACTCCAGGAAGGTCACCCCACAAGTGAGGCTGCTGTATTCTCTTTATCTGAGCTTGTAATTAAACTCCTTTAGTGACTCTGGGTCTTTTAGAAAGATGGTAAAACAGCCTGGTCCAGCCCTTGAACCTGTGACATTGGTGAGGATGCCTTCCCCTGTTTTTCAGAGCGGAGTGAGTGCCTACTTTACAGGGAGGCAGAGAGGCCAAAGGAGCTGAGAGTGCCCCGTCACTTGGTGCATGGTGAAGGCTCAAGGAATGGTCACTCAGAGTTGGGTCTTAAGGTGTGTTCTTGGGAACGTAGATATTTTGAGATGAGACACTCAGTGCCCCAGACAGGGGAGTGGGCTGCAGCTGCTATGCTAACCTCTCCCAGGAGGGGGAAGGGCCAGGGTGGGGTTAGGGGCCTGGGATGAAGAGCCTTACCATCCTGGAGGTTCATGGTGTCCCCTGTCTGGCCACAGAGGAGCATGGTACAGTCTCAGTTTGGTCTGTGCCTCCTCAGAACACAGGATGGAGTGGTTGGGGCAGGGGTCAGGAGCCCCCCAGGCCGCACAGAGAGCAAGGCAGGACCGGGAGGTAGAGACCTGGGGAGTGGAGAAGAAAGCAGGACATGGGGGCAGAGCTGGACAAGGAAAGGGAGGGGCGGCGGGGGGGAAGCCAGCCGGCTGTGGCCTGCATTCCCTCGGTCCCTTTTAACAGCCTTAATGTTCCAGGCTGGCGACAAGAGGCCTCCTCAATAATTAAACTGATAGAAACAAGAGGCTGGGTGAGAAACTTAAAAGCCATTTACAGAAGCAAAAAGATTGAACTTTGGGGAGGGAGGTTGGGAGCAGGAGCCTCAGGAAAGAGAGGGTGAGGGAGGGATGCCTTGGGGGAGGGGACCTGCGCCCACCACCAGGTGTCCATGTCAAAGGGCACCACTGCAGCCCCTGTCCTGCTCCCCTGATGATGGGTTAATGTGGCCTGCTGGGAACTTGGCACCAGAGGCTGTGATGACAGCTTTCCTTCCTGCAAGAGGTGGACTTCCGGTGCTTGGTTCAGAGGGGGTGATTTCCTGCATGGAGAATGCAAGTGGGGTGCAGTCAGGGTCAGGATGTGAGCAAAACTCACAAGCCTCAGAGCTGGAAGGGGCCAACCTCTTGCTCTACAGATATGGAGGCTGAACCCTGATAAAATGACAGGGCAGGGCTCAAAGCCAGGTCCCCCCTCCCAGGCCTGACTCCTGGGAGACTGCCTGCTCAAATTAGCTGAGTCAGAAGTGGGACTTGAACAGGTCTCTGTTGGGGACCAGAAGGCCTGACTCTGGGAATTCATAGGTCTGACAGCTTCTATCCCTAACTTCCCTGCTCCCACCCCTTCCTTCATTCGCAGTTTGTCCCATTCTTTCAGGACAGGGGTGCTGATGGGTGTGAAGAATACCTTTGGGTGGGCCCCCAAGCCCAGTAGTTGTAGCTTGTACAATGCACTGTTGGGAGCCCAGCCCAGGTTCAGGCCTGGGTTTGAGTCCCTGATCCATAGTTACCTCACCTCCACTTACTATGTCAGTTATTTACACCATAGTGTGAATGAGCCCATAAGACCTTTTCGTGACTGGCGTGGTGGCTCACACGTGTAATCCTAGTACATTGGGAGGCTGAGGAGGGTGAATCATCTGAGGTCAGGAGTTTGAGACCAGCCTGGAAACATGGTGAAACCCCGTCTCTACTCAAAATACAAAAATTAGCCAGGTGTGGTGGCATGCGCCTGTAATCCCAGCTACTCAGGAGACTGAGGCAGGAGAATCACTTGAGCCTGGGAGGTGGAGGTTGCAGTGAGCCGAGATCGTGCCACTGCACTCCAGCCTGGGTCACAGAGTGAGACTCCGTCACAAAAAAAAAAAAAAAAAAAAAAATCCTTTTCCTGAGAAGTCATTGTTGGGGAGAGGAGGAGCAGACTGGAGACACCCCCAGAAGGAAGCAGTTTCCAGGTTCTGTACCTGTAAGAGCTCAGAGGGATCCAGAAATAATTTCTTTGAGTCTTTTATTCATTTTGCAGTGGAAAAAGCTAAGGCTTGGAGAAGGGGGTGCTGCACAGCATGGGGGTAAGCATTTGGACTCTGGAGCCAGGCAGCCTGAGGCCTGACTACCCTGGCAAACTGCTTAACCCTTCTCTGCCTTGGTTTCCTCATTTGTAAAATAGGGATGATAATGGTGCTAGCCTCATAGGACAGCATAGGGATGAAGAATTAAGGTCCAGCTAGGTGTGGTGGCTCATGCCTGTAATTCCAGCACTTTGGGAGGCTAAGGTGGGCAGATCACCTGAGGTCAGGAGTTCGAGACCAGCCTGGCCAACATGGTGAAATCCTGTGTCTACTAAAAATACAATAATTAGCTGGGCGTGATGGCAGTTACCTGTAGTCCCAGCTACTTGGGAGGCTGAGGCAGATGAATCGCTTGAACACGGGAAGCAGAGGTTGTAGTCAGTGAGATTGCACCATTGCATTCCAGCCTAGGTGACAAGAGCGAAACTCAGTTTCAAAAAAAAAAAAAGAGTTAAGGTCCAAGAAGGCCTAGCATGGTGCCTGGCACACAGTCAGCCCACAGGAAATGTCACAGCACAGCTTGTAGCTGGGTCTGAAGTCAGCATGAGGGACTCCGCTGATGCGGAAGAGGATGGAGTGGGCAGGCAGCGCCAGACGGTGACCTTTAAGGCTGATCCCGGAGAGTTTCCCACCATCTGCTGGGCCTCTGTGTCTTCCTGCCATGAGCGCAGCACTCAGTGTTGAGACTGAGCAGACAACTTCGGGTCATGAGAATTTCTTGCTATCACGAAATGGGGCGTGGGGAGGGGGAGCAGAGGTGGCCTCTGCGTGCCACCCCCAGCCTGGCGGTGTGAGTTCCCTAGTCCCATGTCGGGCTGCACGTGCCCTCTAGGCTCTTGGCTGCTCTTGAGCCGGGACTATGGGTGTGGCCCCGGGGGAACACTGGCTTAGATCCCACAGGATGTTCTGTCGAGGACGTGGCTTCGTGTCTTTGGGTGTTTTCACTACACAACCAGGAGGAACTCTAGAGAGAGCCCACCCACCCTACTGCAGCCTGCCCATCTTGACCAGGCCAAGGAACCTGGAGGCAGTTTTGACCACTGTGTTTCTGTTTGTCAGCTCACCCTGCAGGCTGCACTTTCAGAACTTGTCCTGGACATGACAACTCCTCATGGCCTCCACCCCCATAGTCTCTTACCCAGCCCATTACAGAAGCCCGCTCTTTCCTCTCCCTGCCTCCAAATGGCCTCTCCACAGCCAAACCTTCACTCAGCAGCCAGAGAGATCTTTCTAAAACCCAGATGGAATCCACTCAACCCTCTGCTTAAACCTTTTATTGGCTTCCTGTTGCTCTTCGATTAAAATGTGAACTCCTTTCCTGTCTGAGAGGCCCTGTGCTACCTGATGCCCCTGATGTCCCTTTGTCTCTCCGGGCACTGCCCACACCAGTCATACTGTTTTCTTTATGCTCCTTGAAGACACCATGTTATTTTCCAACCGCAGGGCCTTTACACCTGCTTGCCTCACTGTCTGGAATCTTCTCCTCCCATTCTTTGAAGCCGGATCTTTCTCATTCGGCCTTGAGCTTAAATGGCTTATCTTCAGAGAAGCTCCCCGGCCCCTGGCTATTCTGTCTCTTTCCCTGTTCTTTTCCTTGATGACACTCATCACAGTCGTGGTCATGAACACATTTGTTTTCCTTTTTGCTATTGGCGTCCCCTCTAGCCCAGGGGTTAGCAAACGATAGACCAGGAGCCAAATCTGGCCCGATTTTGTACAGTTCATGAGCTAAAAAAGGCCTTTATGTTTTAAAGGGTTGAAAAACAAAATAAAAAGAAAAATAATGTCATGATACAGGAAAATTATGTGAAACTCAAATTTCTGTGTCCATAAATAAAGCTTTAATGGGAACACAGTCATGCCGATTCACTTATGTCTTGTCTGTGGCTGCTGTCAAGCTACAAGCACAGAACTGAGTAGAGGAGACAGAGACGGAGCTGGCCCCTGCTAGGCTCTACGCCCCACCTATAGAACTCCCAGCTGATGCGGGCCCATGGTGGCCCTCAGGAAACCCTCACCAAATGGACTCATGGAGGGATGAGGAACGGGAAGGAGACCTCAGCAGCCCTCATGTCTGCAGCAACAGCTGGGCTGAAGTCTTGGGAGCTGAAGTCTTGGGAGCTCCCTGCGAGCTCCTGGCTGTGGGGATGGGTGTGGCTGGACCTACCTTACCAGTGGGTCAAGCCAGTGCCCTCTAGTGCCCACTACTGGTGGCATCCAGGGTCAGTTGGATGTGTTTCTTTCCCCCCAAAACACCTTCTCCAGGTCCCCACTGACTCAGGGAATTTTTCACCTGAAACTTTGCTGCTTATTAAAGGGGATCACCATGTACCATTTTAGGCGGTCATTAGAGATTTGTCCCAACAGAACTGTAAATGTTGGGGGAGTGGGGGGTGAAAGAGGGACCCTCTCTAAGAGGTGACAGGTGAAATAATTAGAACATTTACATAGCACTTACCCTGTGCCAGGCTGGTCCTAACCCTCACAGCAACCCCAGGGGCAGGTACACAGTTGTTATTCCTGTTTTGCAGAACTGAGAACTAAGGCACAGAGAAGCTAAGCAACTTGCCGAAGGTCACACAGCTAGTAAGTGGTAGAGCCCGGATTTGAGCCCAGGCCATCTGAACCTGAATCTACCTTTTTTCACCACTCTGCTCTCCTCCTTCTTGACCACCAGCTAAGGGTGGGTTTGAGACCTGGCCTGATGCTTACTTACTGCATGGCCTCTACAAGCCTCAGTTTACTCGCCTGTGAAATGGATGTGATGATACCCAGTTGGTAGAAGCGATAATGTGCCCAAAGCCCTCAGGAGGTGCTCAGGGGAGGCTGGGGATACAGAGTAGAATTTGATAGACGCTGGAGTGCTCATGAGGTGCTGGGGAAGGAGAGAAAGGGTTGTCTAAAGTAGGTCTTGCTGAGGGTGACTGTCAAGGGCAGTTCTCCTGAGGAGAGGGCAGAGAAGCCCCCTGCTGAGATAGTCTCTCTTTCCCCCAAACCCCCACTGTGGTGAGAGCCTGGGAAGGGGAACCTCCAGACCAGAGCCAGACCCAAGCCTGAATAGAGAGGCAAAGGGACGTGGAAGGAGGGGAACCCTGGCATTGGGCAGCCCCAGCAGCCCTAAGGGGAGGCTCAGAGCCCGCCTGGCTACTGGCAGTCAATCATCTGTGTGCCCTTGGGCAGGCCCTTCGCTGTGGTCTAGATGTGTATAAGAGAGAGGCTCAGAGCCCGCCTGGCTACTGGCAGTCAATCATCTGTGTGCCCTTGGGCAGGCCCTTCGCTGTGGAGTGGGGCCAGTGGGGTAGAAGTTGCTTTGCTCTAGCGGCTCTAAGCCTAGCGGCTTGTCACAATCACGGGGGAGTTCAGGGAGCATTAGATTCCTGGATGCCCAGTGGGCCGATGAGACTGGGAGCCCAGGGTCTTTGTTTGGACACTTAGTAGCCTCAGTTGGCCACTGACCCAGATGCCTCAAGTCCTTGGTTTTCTTCTCCAGGGAGTGCCCCACCCACCCTGCAGTCCTCTCAAGCCTGCTTCCTCCAAGGGGCACCCTGAGGTCTGGGAGGGTTTGGAGTGGAGGCAGGTAGGATGTCAACTTTAGCATGTGGTGACTGGATGGGCAAACAGGCTCATTCCTGCAGAGTTAAAAGGCAAGTGTGGAGGCCTTTGGGGGCCTCTGGGAAGACCTCCTAGGGAGGCTTTGGAGGCAGGCCCCATAGGCTCCTGGAGCCCAGGTAGGAGCTGATGGGGCCTCTGGATGTGATGTGTGGCGTTATGGAAGGGCTGAGGTGGGGGCTGAGTCTGGCGGGGGGGGGTCCTCAAGTTCATGACTGCTGGCTTCTGGCTTCCTCTCTCCCATCTGGAACTCAGTTTGTCCATCTGTAAAGGGTCATGCATGTATTTGTTCATTTACTGAACCTACTGGCCATCTCCTCCATGCCCGGCTCTTCTAGAGCAGCGGTCCATCTCAGCTGCACATTGGAATCACTTGGGGGAGTTTAGAAAAGCCTCATACTCTGGCCCATCTCAGGAATTCAGATTTAACTGAGATTGGGCCTGGGCTGCCCGAGTGATGACAGGTGCATTCCAGGTGCATTCGAAGTGAACTTGATCACGCAGGAAGCACACGGGTGAGCCCTGCCCTGGTGGGCTTCCACACTGGAGGGAGAAGGCAGGCAGTGAGAAGACAAAGCATGTAGCGCGCATCGTCAGGGGAGCAGTGCCCTGCAGAATCACAAAGCAAGGAGTGGCTGGAGAGCTGCACGGGAGGGGATGTCAGTCTAGACAGGGTTGGTGGGGAGGCCTTGTTGCAGAGCGTACTTTTGTACAGAACCTGAATGGAGTGGAGGGGCCGTCCTGTGGCTGTGAGGAAGAGTGTTCTAGGCAGAGCAGTAACATGTGCAGAGACCCTGGGGGCAGGCCTCTGCTTGGCTGTTGATCTGAGCGGGGAGCTTGAGATGCAGGTCTGAGACAGTCCGGGGATCAGGGAGAAGGCCTCCAAACCCCTCCTCATCCTTCTTGCTGCAGAGGGTGTCGTGGGAGGACAAGTCACCAGGTCTCTTGGGACCCCTGTTTCCTCACCTATAAAGTGGGCAGATGGTCCCTGAGCAGCCCTTGTGAAGCCACAGAGGTGAGAGCCCCCTGTGAGAGGCCCATTCTTCCCCTGGGCTCCCACCCTGATGGCTTTTGCCCACTTGGGCCTTCCTGGGCCTCGTCAGACCCTAACCCATTACTCCCCCTAGCCTCCAGCCTGAGGATGGACAGAGTTGGGTGCTGGAGACCAGAGAGAGGAAGGGCCAGCCAGATGGGGATCCCTGAGGGGCAGTAATGTGGTGGCTGCCGCATGGACCCTGGGGCCAGCTGGCCTGGGTTCATACCCTTGCTCTGCCATTTGTTGCCTGGGAGAGCCTCTCTGTGCCCCCCATTTCCTTGTATGTAAAATGGGGATGCCTGCAGCACCCACTTAACAGGCGCTGTGAGGATGAAATGCATGCACAGCAAGGCCCAGGGCAATGCCTGGTGTGTAGACCATGGAGTGTGGAACAGAGCACCGGCTCTGGAGGCCGCATGTGGTAGGTGGTGCAGATCCCGGCCCCAAAAGTCTGACCCTCCTGAATCTCACTCATCTCAGCTGGGAAATGGACAGAATCACGTGCACCTTTCTGGGTGCGGGTGAAAATCACAGTGGGAGCTGGTAGTGTGGCGGGCTTACACAGGGCCCGGTCATATTTGTCCTCATCTCCTGCCAAAGGAGCATCCAAGGGGGCTTTGAGGGGTACGGCCTGAGTCGTGAAGGGTGGGGGGCATGGTGATGGGAAGGGGCACATCACCGCATTGATCCACCGATGACTGTGGTAGGTGTGCCAGAGCCTCCTTGCATGGGGACTTACTGACCTGGGGTTCTCTGGCCCTTCATACTGTTGGGTGGCCCTGCTGCGGGCGCTGGGGTGATCTCTGGCTCTCTATGCAAGGCAGGGCTGAAGGTCTTCCCTTGCCAGTGAAGCCACCTGTGGCCCAGGTCCTGCTCTCGGGGCCTGCCTCTGCTGCCGACTCACTGTGTGACCTTGGGTAACGTGGCTGCCCTCTCTGTAAATGAGAGCACAGGATTAGGCAGGCTCTGAGGTGACCCCGCTCCTCCTCACCCGGTCATGCTCTCTGCTTTCCACGGCCTGCCTCCTGCCCTGCTCGGGCCATGTCCTCCTGGAATGCCCTTCTTGCTGCCTTGTGGGCAGTTAGACTGACTCGAATCCAGCAGGACTTAACTGACCTTCCCAGGGCATGTGGGGGCTCTTGTGGGAATCGTGTCTCTCCCCACAGTTCCTGAGCACCTTGAGGGCAGGATTGGGCTGAACCGCTCTTGGTCATCCCCTCAATTTCCAGTGCCTGGCCCGGAGACAGACAGACAGACAAACCGGGGAAGCTGCCAGCCCGGGGCCTGGATGTGGAACTGAGGGACAGGATGGTGCCCAGAGCAGGGGTGGACCCCCATTAGTCTGCAGGGTTAGCCCCGCCCTCCTCCCCGCCGCAAGGAACTGTGTGCCTTCATTTTTCTCCCAACCTACTAAACTAGCATTTTTATGACCCAGACATGTTGGAAATGAAAGGAAGGCAAATTCCGCTTTATATTCCAATTGACCTTTATGCTTGCCAGTCGCTCGAGGCCTGGGCTGGGGGCAGTGAGGAGAGGCAGGGCCGGCCTCGATGCTTGGTTCCATGTGGAGAGTGGTGGCCCACAGCGCTATTGCGGGTAGGGGAGCCGGAACACAGTTTTGCCCCCTCTTTCCCTGTCTGTCTGTCCTCAGCTCCCTGCCTCCTTCTGTCTGACTGTGGCTTTCTGTTCCCCTCTCACGTGTTCCACCCCATCTCTTTCTTCCCCCTGGCGCCTGTTGGACTCCCTTGTTGTACCACACCACCCACACACAGAGACAGTGTTGGGCTCCCTCTCTGTTTGGGTGGTGTGGGACAGCCTCAGCCTTGGTGGCCTGTGGTTAAGGGCTGGAGGCAGAACGGCTGTCAAGCCCACCTGTTCCTTGTGGGACACATCCCAGCCTCTCGCCTACTTGGCTGCCCACCTGCTTGCCCGCCTGCCTCATACCTTGATTACGGCCT
>NW_012103142.1:948748-966088 GCF_000951045.1 Mandrillus leucophaeus | reverse complement strand
GCACTGCCACCTGGCTCTATGGCCTTGGCAGACCACTCACCCTCGCGGAACCCAAAGTCCAGATCTGTAAAATGGGTAGAGTGGCTGCATTAGCTGGAACAGCAAAAAGTGACTAGCTCAATGCCTAGCACATTGTAGGCGCTGAGGAAACAGGAGCTGTTGTAAAGTGGGCCTGCGTGTGAGGAGGAGGCTGGATTCTCCTTCCTGTCCCTCCTCTCATTCCTTTATTCCTGGACCTCAGTTGTCTCCAGGCCTCAGTTTCTCCCTGGGGTCTGCTGAGAGGTGGTGCCCCAGGAGGAGGGATGCTCTGCTCAGCCCTGGCCCTGGCCTAGCACAGGTGCCCTGAGCGGGGATCCGCCTGGAAGGCGCTGCCTGGTCCTGGTCTCCAACCAGCTACAGGGCGGAAGAGGGATTGAAAAGTCATCAGAGTTGAAATCTCCTGGAGAGGGAGCTCTGGCTGGGCAGAGCAGGGCCCTAATGGGAGCGGACAGAGGTAGCACTTGCCTCATTCTCTGTCCCTGGGGCTGTGGCTGAGGGGAGGATGGGCAGCATCAACCTCTGTCAGGGCCCTGCAGAGGTGTTTATGTTCAGTGCAGTCTCCTCCCTCCGACCCAGCTCAGGCTCTGGAAGCTGGCAGGGAGTCCAGTGAGGTCCCCACAGCACAGCAGCTGGAAGAGAACAACCCTTAATCCCAGGGAATGAATTCCAGCTGGGAGACCCTAGCCAGAGAAGGAGTCTGAGGCTTAGGACTGGGGGGCGATGTGTGAGGGTGAGTGGTTTCCGGGGTCAGGTCTGTTCTGAGAGAAGACTTCAGCAGTGGAGTGTGCGCAGCTCTCACCATGCCGCCTTTCACTTTATTGAAAATGAGTGGCATGTTCAATGTGGGTCTGTCATGAAGGGCTTTCTGTCTTTTACCAAGGTGTACATATATCTTAATAAATGATTTAAAACATATGGAAAATTATAGAGGATAATATAATGGATTACCCTGTACCCAAGACCTGGCCATATACTGATATCTTCCAGTAACAGTTTCAAAACTGTTTAAGAAAGAAAACTTTGCAGGCTGGCTGCGGTGGCTCATGCCTGTAATCCCAGCACTTTGGGAGGCCAAGGTGGGTGGATCACGAGGTCAGGAGATGGAGACCATCCTGGCTAACAGGGTGAAACCCTGTCTCTACTGAAAATACAAAAAAATTTGGCCAGATGTGGTGGCACGTGCCTGTAGTCCCAGCTACTCAGGAGGCTGAGGCAGGAGAATCACTTGGACCCAGGAGGTGGAGGTTGCAGTGAGCTGAGATTGCACCAATGCAGTCCAGCCTGGGCGACAGAGCGAGACTCCATCTATGAATAAATAAACAAATAAATAAATAAGAAAAAAACTTTGCAAATATGATTGAAGGCCCCTGCATACACCTCCTTGCCCTCTCCCTTCTCTTCCTCCTTGGAGGCAACCACTGCCCCATCCTGGAGATATCTTTAAATCTCTTAATTCCTGTGCACTTAAAAAATGCAGGCGGGGCACGGTGGTTCACACCTGTAATCCCAGCACTCTGGGAGACGGAGGTGGATGGATGACTTGAGGTCAAGAGTTGGAGACCAGCCTGACCAACATGGTGAAACCCTGTCTCTACTAAAAATACGAAAATTAGGCCGGTATGATGGTGCACGCCTATAATCCCAGCTACTTGGGAGACTGAGGCAGGAGAATCACTTGAGCCCAGGAGGTGGAGGTTGCAGTGAGCTGAGATCACACCATTTGCACTACAGCCTGAGTGACAGAGCAAGAATCTGTCTCAAAACAAAACAAAAATATATATACATATCCCCACACATAATATTTAGTTTTATTTTGCGTGTTTTCTTTTTTTAAGAGACAAGGTCTCCTCCCTCTGTCACCCAGGCTGGAGTGCACTGGTGTGATCATGGCTCGCTGCAGCCTCGACCTCCTGGGTTCAAGTGACCCTCCTCCTGCTCACCTCTGGAGTAGCTAGGACTATGGGCACGAACTACCACATCTGGCTGTTTTAAACTTTTTTGAAGGGACAGGGTCTCGAACTCTCGGCGTCTAGTGATCCTCCCTCCTCAGCCTCCCAAAATGCTGGGATTACAGGCGTGAGCCACTGTACCTGGCTTATCTTTTGTGTTTCATGCATGATAAAAACAGGATCATGTTGCACATGTTCCACTTGCTTTTTTGGCCCAGTGCCACATGGCTCTGTGGTTGCTGTGCTCATTTTCTTTGCTGTGTAATGTTCCACGGTATGACCATGCCCCTGTCCAGTTACTTGTCCATCCTCTGGTTGTGGGCACCCAAGTGATTCCACAGTGATCTTTCTGTTTCTACAACATCCTTGCCGACGTGTCCGTACGCTCTGGGGGAGCTCCTGGCGGCGCATGCCCACGTGTGGCATTGCAGGCCCGGTGGGAATTGGGGGAGCTCCTGGCGGCACATGCCCAGGTGTGGCATTGCAGGCCTGGGGGGAATTAGGGGAGCTCCTGGCGGCGCATGCCCAGGTGTGGCATTGCAGGCCCGGGGGGGAATTGGGGGAGCTCCTGGCGGCACGTGCCCAGCTGTGGCATTGCAGGCCTGAGGGGAAGAAGCCTGCAGTCTTTCTCAGTGCTGCCCCATTGCTCTCTACATTCTGCGCAGGGAATGGTTTCCAGTCCTGCCTCCCTGTTGGAATCCCCCAGGGCCTGTTAAACACAGGTTTTCACAAGGTGCCAGGGTCTATTAATATAAAATGGGGGGTGGGGAAGTCAGAGAAGGCTTCCTGTAAGAGGAGAATGAATGCTGAGACTCAGTGGTCAGGACACAGTGAGCTAGGTTGAGGGGTGCTGGCTGGCAGAGAGGTCATTCCAGGAGGAGGGAACAGCCAGGACAAAGGCCTGGAGGCCCGGAGAGAGGGCGTGATGTGCTCGTGTTTGGAGGTTGGCTGTTCTGCTCCTGGGAGGCTGCTGGGGCTGAGGGGGTGATGTGGCAGGAGCTGGGGACATGACAAAGGTGTCTTCTTGCCCGAAGTGGTAGCTCCTGACAGCCAGGTCTCTGGTTGCAGCTGGAAGGAGGTTTATGAGAAGCCTGAAGTGCGAGGAGATGTTAAGTGCTTTATAAGTACTTTGATTATTTTAAATTCCTTAAGTGGTTTTCTAAGATGGTCCTAAGTATCCAGGGACACAGACACAAAATCAATTAGGAAAGTACAACAAACCCAACAGGGGAAAAGAAGGGGAAGCCAGGAGCCCTCTTACCTGCCTTCCCTCCCTCCCTCACCCCCACAGGACCTGGCCAGGACTCCCTCCCTCACGCCCCAGGCCCTTTGCTGAGGTCTCGTGGAGGGAAAGAGTGTGCGTGCTGGGGAGGGGTGCCTGAGTGTCTCCTTAAAAGATGGGTTTCTCTCCTGAATGAGCCTTTATTCAGTGGCCTTGGAGGAGACTGGGTTCCCCAGGCCTGGCTTCCTCAACCCCACAGATGCAAAATCTTTGGGCATTCTTTTAAGTTACGGTATTACTGTTTGAATGTATCATACATTCCCATGGTTCAGTCTTCAAGGTACCAAGAGACACGCCCCCACCCCAGCCTGGCCCTGGAGGCAGCCATTATTCCCTGTGCACACTTCCAAAGAACCTCAGGCCTGCACACGGGCTGGGCTGCGTGTTGCACGCTTGCAGAGGCTGGGTTCTTTGGAGATCCTCACCACCGACCTAGCATAGGAAGGGGATTAAATGCATATATATGGCCCCGCGTTCTGCCACCTCTGTGCCCCCCAAAGCTGCAGTGCCTGCTGGGTGACCTTGCAGCATTCCCAGGGACACGCTTCGTCAGTGTGTAAGGACCTTTTTCTTTGTGTGGCTGCGTAGTGCCCCTGTTTCTGGTCTCCACATAATGGACATTAGGTGGTTTCCAATCTAGGCTCTGACAGAGCTGCTGTGGAAGTCTTTGCATGGGCGACTTTGCATGTCTCTGCAGGACAGACTCCTCCCCACAGAGGGCTGGATCAAAGGGCAGATGTGTTGGCAATTTCCCTTGATGTGGCCACCTTGCCCTCCTGCCAGAGAGGGGCAGGACTGGTCCAGTGGTGCCCTGTGGCTGGGCCTCCACCTCTGCAGGACATGCCCAGAAGGAGGCCCTGTGGCCGATCCCGACCTGGCCTCATGTAGCAGGTCAGGGACTTTGTCACCTCTTTCCCTCCCTCCCTCCCTCCCTCCCTCCCTCCCTTCCTCCCTTCCTTCCTTCCTTCCTTCCTTCCTTCCTTCCTTCCTTCCTTCCTTCCTTCCTTCTTTCCTTCTGTCTTTCTTTCTAAAGAACTTTTCTTATCTTTTTCTTTTTGACAGAGTCTCGCTTTGTCACCCAGGCTGGAGTGCAGTGGTGCGATCTCAGCTTACTGCAACCTTCACCTTCTGGTTTCAAGCAATCCTCCTGCCTCAGCCTCCTGAGTAGCTGGGATTATAGGCGCCTGCCACCACGCCTGGCTAATTTTTGTATTTTTAGTACAGACCAGGTTTCACCATGTTGCCCAGGCTGGTGTTGAACTCCTGACCTCAGGTGATCCACCAGCCTTGGCCTCCTAAAGTGCTGGGATTACAAGCGTGAGCCACTGTGCCTGGCCTCATCACCTGTTTCTTTTGTGGATCTCCACAGAATCTAGAGGGATGAATCACACGTTTCTATTTGTTTTAACAGAGAGATGTCAATATAGGAAAATAAATCTCAGTTCCTAAAAGAAGCGAGGCAGAGAACCTACTGGAAGTTAGCAGCAAGTACCTGATTCAACCATGACCATTTTAATCTTCATGAGAGATTAAGTTAGTGGGTTTGGTTCCAGTTTGTACAGTTGTATTCATTAGGTAAATGTTTACTGAAGATCTGCGACAGGCCCTCAATTTTGCTGTTGAACAAGGAGGTGGGTTTTTCCTTTGCTTTTATTTGCTTTCCAGTTCAATTAAAAAATGCATATTTTATGTGAACCTTGGGAATTAGCATGTGAGGATGGCCCACGGTTTTCAGGACTTTCAGATGCCTGCTGTAGGTGGCTTCTGGGCATTTCTTAGAGACTGCAATGGGACAGAGGGCCTGGTGGAGAACGGTAATAGGGAACTCAGGGATAAATCCCAATAGTTCACAATTTACAGCTTTCACAGTCACTTCTTGATCATTCCACACAAGAGTCCTACAATGCGATCAGGACAGCTTTTTTACAGATGAGGAAACTGAGGCCCAGAGAAGTTAATGTGTGGGGGGCCACCTCAGCCAGTTAGAATCAGAGCCGGACTTCGAATCAGGGTCCCAGGCCCCCAGCACAGTGCCCTGCCCCTGCACACACCTGAAAGTCATGAGTGTGTCCTCCTAGTCCAGCAGCTCTTAGTACAGGAGCCTATGGGTGCTTTGCAGGCTGGAATCAGGTCAGCCCTTGCTCTATCCCATTAAGCACAGAACAGGCAGCCATGGGTCCCTCTGTGAGTGGGACTTGATGTCCCTTAGGCCCTTTCTGTTGTGCTGGTTATAAAAGCCAGCATGTTTGTCGCAGGTTTGGAAGAAAACAGAAAAGCGTGAAGAAGCAAATTGAAATTGCTCACTCATTCTGCTATCCAGGGTGACAGCCTTGATGCGTATGTGTATTTCCTTCCAGCCTTTCTTCTGTGTAATTTACCAAATTGAGATCACAACATCTATATGGTTCTGTAGCCAGCTTTTGTCCATTAGACTACAGTGGTGAGCATGTTCCAATATCCTTGATTAGTCTTTGAAGACTGGCATTCATTCAATGGCTAGGTCATCACCCATGGGGGGCCCTCGCATCTTTCATGTACCACGTCTCGCTGGTGGCTGGATGTGAGGTCTTGGGGCTGCTTCCCTGGCTGCATCTGTGCGTTTCCAGTGGCCTCTCTCTCCATGAGGAGATGCGATGGTGCAGCCTTGGGTGCTGGGTGGTGAGGAGCAGGAGGTGGGAAGCCCTACCTAATTGGAGCAGTTATCCTGGGAAGGACAGGTGCTCAGGTGAGCTCCCCGTGGGGGCGGGTGAGGAGGTGGATGTGGCAGGTGGAGTGTAGGAGGTAGCCAGGTGTCCCAGGTGATACTTGGGGTGTTGAATGAACTGCAGGCATGAGAGCCAGGGACCGTGGCTTCACTTCATGCATGCTCAGGATGAAAGCCCCCTAAACCCCGGAAATTCAACTCAGGGATTTAAATCCAATGTGGCAGCTGAGGGAGTGGGTGGGCAGGGAGCCAGGCTGGCAGGGAGGGATGACCTCACAAGTATCCTTCACCATGGACAGGTGGGGTTCGTGGCAGGGGGGCCTGGTAGAAGGACGCAGATACCCCTGAGGCTCCCAGGTTAGCACGGCCTTGGAAGCCTTTTTGGACTGGCCCAGCCTGTCTCGCCCACCTCATCTTCATTCCCTCCCTCTGGCCCTGCCATTTTCAGTTCTGTTTCCCCTGAGGCCAGTCTCTGAATCCCCCCAGCTTCCCATCTGCTGGGCCTCTGCTTCTGATGGTCCACCTGCCCCAAAGAATGCTCTGTCTGCCTTTTCATTCCTTTACATTTTTCTTTAAAATGGAGGTACAACGTATACACTGTAAGATACACAAATTTCAGGTGCATGAGTCGTTGAACTTTTATAAATGCATGTGCCCGTATCAGACAGAGAACATTCTCATGAGCCCCTCCTAGTTCATATCCTCTCCTCCCCAAGGATAATCAATAGCCTGATTTCTAACCGTTTACTGGTGTCGCCTGGTTTTGAGCCTCACGTAAACAGAATCGTGCAGTGAGGTTTTTATGTCCGGCTTCTTTTGCTCACATTGTCTGTGAGAACCCCCTGGAGTTGGGTCTGTTGGTGGTTTGCTCACTTCTATTGCTCTGTACTCTTTCATTGTATCATTGTTTGGGTAATTCATAATTTATTTACCCTTTCTGCTGCCACTGGACATTTGGGCTGAATCCAGTGTTTGGCTATTATGAATAGAGCCGCTCTGAACATTTGTGTCTTTTAGTGGATGTAAACGCTCGTTTCTCATATACATATTTTAAGTGGAATTGTTGGCTCATAGGTTGCATGAATGATTAGCTTTAGGAGGTACTGCCAATCATTTTCCCAAATAGACTGTACCTTCTTGCCACCTTTCTTTGCTTTGGTAATCCCACATTTGTTCTGAGGCCCTTCTCCAATGCCCCCTCTTCTGCTATCCTGAAGAGAATAACCCTGGTCACTGGGGTGTCAGCTCTATGAGGCAAGGTCGTGTCTCTCTTCTTCCCTGCTGTGGTCTCCAGTGCCTGGAACATAGTAGATGTTTAATAAAACGAATGGTTGGATTTATGTGTCTGGCGTGTGCTAGGTGTTTTCACAGGTTATCTTGTGCAAGTCACCGGCTAGGAAGTCAGTATCACTGGCCCCATTTTACAGGAGAGGAGACTGAGGCTTGCTCAGAAAGCAGTGGAGGCCTGCGGCGCTGCCTGTCCCTGAAGCCGGTGCTCATTCTGCAGTTCTAGGCGGCATGTGTTTAGAATTTCTTGCTCTTTTTCAGCTCGCCCACTTTGATTTCACTCGGCCTCATATTCTAGTCCGGGGGTTGTTGAATTAAATCTCATGGGTGACCCAGTTAGTTTGTGACCCAGCCAGCTCCTGAAGGATCCGTCAGCTCTTTCTTCATTCTGAGCCTGTGCCCCAGAATGAGGGATTTCCAGGTTGGACAAGGGTGGTGAGGCCGCAGAAAACCCACTTGTATATGATTAAAGCCCTCTTCTGGTGCGGCCAACATTGGTACCTCATTTTTACCTTTTCAAAGTCCCTTTCCACTGATTGACCGTCCATGGAGGTCACAGTCTGGCCACTGTCGTTTGCATTCTCTGAGTGATAACAAATGGAGCCCAGGGAGGTGTGATGTGTCCGCAGTTCCTCCTGGAGCCTGAAGAACTAGGGTGAGAACCTGGAACTCCTCCTCCAGCCTAGCGCTGTACAGTTATTTAGGGAGGGCTGGGAGCAGGCAAAGGATTGGAGTTAGGCCCAAAACCCAGCAAGGCTTGTCCCAGGGCCCCTTTGGGAAGCTAGAAAGGCTCTTTCAGAGCATCGATTTACTAAATGGTCTTTTAGAGGCCTGAAAGGTTTGCCGAGTGTCTCGGGGCAGACCCCTGGAGGCTGCTGTCCAAGGTCCTGAACCAGGGCCTGGTGGCTGGGAGCGGGGGAAGGGGCAGCAATTTGGGCTTGGGGTGCTTATGCTTCCCAGAGGATGCGCTCCTGCCAGTTTTGGTGGGAGCTGGGCATGTGGCCGGGCAGACGGTGCGGGTGCCGTGATATTTTAATTGAAGCCTGGAGACACGGTTGCTCTCTCTACTGCGCTAACAATGTAGGGAATAAATAATTCAGCAGTGGCTGTGTTGTGCCTGCTGTCCTCACCCACGGGGGTGGCCACACGCATGCACACACACACACACACGCACACACGCACACATGCAAGCTGTGGAGTGGGCCAGGAGCTGCTGTTCTGGCTGGTGGCTGGCCCAGAGGCAGCACGTTGCCATTTAGGCAGGGCCCTGACCGTCTCTCAACCCTGGTGAATGGTGAATCTCTTTGCACCCAGGCAACCGCTGAGGAGAGATTAGCAGAATCTGGGGACAACTGCTCTTGGGTGCAGTGATTAGTGGCACTTAAAGGTCCACTTGACCTCAAACCAGCCTGAGATGCTGGTGACCTGGAGAAAAGGCCCCTCTTAATGGACACGCTCCCTGGGCTGTGTTTTGAATGGATTCCATTTGATTCAGCAAACATATATGGAGCTCCAAGTTTGTGCAAGATACTAGAGCAGGTGGTGGGAATGGGCAGGATTGCCAAGTGAATAAATCTGGGTCCTTCCTGGATGGGGAGGTGTGACAGGCATGTGATTTGCCACAGCTTGAATTGGGGTGTGGGAGGGCTGTGAGGGGTACAGGCGAGGGTCTAGGGGCTGAGAGGAGGGTGAGAGCAGTTCTGATGAGGTGTGCGTGGGGCAGCTCTTGCCAGAGGTGGAGCCGGGCAGTGTCCTCAGGGCAGAGGGTGGGCACAGGTGGGACCTTGGGCTTGTCTGTGACAGAGATGTGGCATGTGGGAGGGTTGGGCAGGGGGTAAGTGGAGAGGGGCTGGGGGACATCAGGGGGCTTAGGTCAAGAAGGTGGACTTGATCCTGCAGGATGGTGCCTGCCTGGATTTGAGAGTTAGAAGTATTCCTTTGGGTGTGGACTGGAGGGTTGGTTACAGAGCAAGGCCTGAAGCTGAGAGAGTGATGAGGAGACGGATGGAACAGTTCAGCCTGGAGATGATGGTGGCCCGGATGATGGCCTTATGCATGGTGACATCCATTGGTTCATATATCCACCAAACAGTTGGTGAGCATCTTTTAGGAGCAGATGTTGGGTTGGGCTGAGAATGCAGCAGAGTGAGCCAAACGCACACCGTCCTTGCCCACACAGAGCTGACCTTCTGGACACGGGAGAAAGACAGGAGACATGGTGTAATCATTTACATGAGTGGGGACAGGTGCTGTGGAGGGGACCTGCCCAAGGCCAGGGGCTAGAGAGTGGTGAAGGAGGGGAAGGGTTCTTGTACACAAGGCAGTCAAGGAAGACCTGGGTAGGGGACTTTGGAACACAGACCCAGGTGAGTGAGGAAGGCAGCCCGGTGGCTGGGTGGTGTTTTGGGTGGCAGGCACAGCCAATGCAAAGGCCCTGAAGCAGGAATGTTTTTGGCCCATCTGAAGAGCAAGGGGGTTGCTCAGAGGGGAGGGGAAGCTGTAGCAGGGCTGGGTCAGCAGGGCCTGTGGGCTCTGAGACAGAGGAGGACTTTTACTCCAGGTGCAGTAGATAGTCTTGGAGGGTTTTAAGCAGAATGACACAATTAGACTTACGTTTTAAAAAGTGCTCCCTGGCTGCCATGTGAGGACCAGATTTGTAGCACTGTTAGAGCCTTCAGCTACACCCTGCTGCCTTGCTTCTCCTTCCTCCCTTCTCCCGTCACTCCTCCCCGAGGGTCATCAGCCTCAGCCCTGCTCCACAGAAAGTCCCCGAGGAGGCTTTCAGAGGGCTGGGCCATTCTGCAGAGCCCCATCCTCCCTCCAAGTCCCACCCCAGTCCTCAAACCTCAGCCCAAGCTGGGACCTCCAGCTACTGCTAGATAAACCCTGCCCAAGAACCTGCATCTGTTTTCCTTAAAAAGTGGGCATTTCGACAAATATCTCCCTACCTGGGTCGACGTTAGGTTTAAATGGGGGAACATGGCCAGGCGTGGTGGCTCAGGCCTGTAATCCCGAGGTGGGAGAATCACTTGAGCCCAGGAGTTCGAGACCAGCCTGGGCAATGTAGTGAGACCCCATCTCTGCAAAAACAAATTTAAAAATTAGCCAGGCGTGGTGGTGAGCACCTGTGGTCCCAGCTTATCAGGAGGCTGAAGTGGAAGGATCGCTTGAACTCAGGCATTTGAGGCTGTAGTGCGCTGTCATTGCACTGTTGCACTCCAGCCTGGGCAACATCTCTAAAATAGAAATAAATGAAAAGAAAGGAAGGAAGGGAGGGAGGGAAGGGAAGGAAAGGAAGAAGGAAGGAAGGGAAGGAAGAAAGGGAAGGGAGGGAGGAAGGAAGGAAAACAGAGAATGTAGGTAAAAGCTGTAAATGGAAGGCCATTATTATTGCAATTTTCAAAGCCAGAGGGAATGACCAAAGGGAATGGTTAAGGACAGACCCTGAGAGCAGTTGTTTAGCAACCTGTGACTCCCAAAGACGGTCCTGGTGAAAACATAAATGGATTCAAAGCTGCAGGGAAGAGAAGTTTGGGGAAGCAGATGCCTAGCAAACTGACAGAGGAAGTTAGGGGTATGGGAGCATCCCTGGCTGAGAGGTGCGGTGAGGGCATCTGTGTCACTCCTATTCTTGGTGTTTCATGCCCTGGGCCCCAGGCAAAGGAGGGAGCCAGGCAGGGGATGGGGTGGGGGGCTGAGTCCTGTTTTCACTAGAGGTGTTTCCTGAGCCTCTCCTGCCGCCTCCAACCCCTTCCCACCAAGAAGCTGGGGCCAGGATAGTTTCCAGCTGGAACCTGCCATGGGCACTAAAGTGTCCTCATTTTGGGGGAAGCTCACACTCCCCACCTTCCACACTCAGGCCCTTCTGTTCCCCACAGAGAAACTAGTGAGTCCCCCCAGCTGCATCAGATAAGACCCAACAACAGGGACCTCCCTCTCTCCCACCTCAGGAGGGTGGTTGAATTAACTGCCTTTCATATTTTTGGCAGAGAGCTGTCAGTGAGACCCAAACAGGGAATGCACTAATTGAGGGTCTCCTTCTGGGAAACCCCTCTGATTGGCGTCCAGGAATCATGGGTCTGCCATGGCCGCCAGCCCGGCATGGCTTATAGAGCTGTAAGCAGGGAGATGCTGCCTCCCTGGGGCGGGGGAGAGGAGGAAAAGAAAGGGCCTGTTTAATTTAATTCTGTGTTTTATCGCTCGTTGGATAAATAACCTTCATTAAGATGGAAGGTGGGGGGATGGACAGGGAGAAGTTTGATTAATTTCAAGCTGGTTTCTCATTTGTTAATTTTCTCCCAGTTCAGCAGGATTATTAAAACAAATTACAGGCACTGCTCTCTCCTCCCTGGGCTGAAGCAGGGCTCTCGGGGAGTGATCACGTACCCTCTTCCACTACGTTTATTTAGGTGCAACTTGGGGTGAGTGAGGAGGCCTCCCCATTTCAGAATCTCCGGGCAAGTCTCCTTTTCTTATTGAGAAACCTCAATAAGATCTGGACAATCTGGAAATGGAACAGGTGGGGGTGTGCCGGGTCTGGGCACCCTCCCCCAAGCAGTGCCAATTCCTGGGCAGGCTGGTGACTGAGGAGAGAGGCAGTGCTGCCAACTCCAGCCCATGGTGCCCCGGGAGGCAGCCTCTGGGCATCCCCAAGCCGGTGCCAGTGCCCAGCGACCTTAATCCTCCTCCATCCCCACTGCCACCTGGCTGCTGCCCATGTTGACCCCCACCCAGCACATCAGCTCTCGCCCACCTTAGCTCTGCCCCTGCCCGGCTGGTTCTCCCATGGGCAGGACCCAGCCCTGCAGAAAGCTGTCCCCTGCTGGGGTGTTGGTGGGGGACAGCACTTTCCTGCCTACCGTGGGCAGTTAAGAGTTCCAGCTGCTTGATGGGCAGCTGGGCAGGATGGCAAGATCTGGGGTGGGTTATGAACACTCTCGTGCTCCCCAAAATGCACAGCATTTCCTTAATGCTGCCTTCACCTGTGCTGACTCTATGTGTGTGTTTGTGTGTGTGTTTGCACGGTTGGTTGTACTTACCACCAAGAGCCTTGTGAGTATGAGTCCAGGAGTGGCTCCTCATCCACGTGTGGGCACACCTGCCTGAGCCGCTGCTCCTGAATGTATGTGGGGTGGGGGTGTGTAGGGATGCTCAGTGCACCTGTGTGCCTGAGTGACCTTGCCTGTCTCAGAGCATGCCTCCACCGGCTCCTGGAAGGGCTGGATCCTGGTGTGTGTGTGTGTGTGTGTGTGCGTGCGCACGCACGCGTGTGTGTATGTGTGGTCTGTGTGTGTCTCCCCCTCCCTGGCCCCTGCTGCTGTCAGCTGATACCCAGATGCATGAGGCGGATTGTCTAGAGCTGCCCCCAGCCTTGGCAGACTGAGGGTGCCCATGGGGAGCCCTGTCTCTGCTTGGCTCCTTGCAGTCTGTGGGGCACAGGGTTCCCCTGGAGAGAGGCTGTCCCTTGTGGGCTCTGTCACTCCCAGCCTGCCTTGGGGGGAACTTCCTGCTATCTCCTCACCTCCAGGCCTGAGCTGGAGGAAGGCTGGGCAGAGGAGAGCTGCCAGGCAAGACAGATGGCCTGCAGCCTGGGCCAGGGAGGGGCACCACTTTGATCTCTGATGCCTTGGGGACTCATGAGCTGCAGGTGCTACCAGCCCAGCACCCAGGCATGGAGGGGAGGCTGAGGCAGACACATGCTCCAGGAGAGATGTGTCGTGTAAGGTGGGCTGAGAAGGAGTATGGTAAGGGGGCAGGGAGTGGGGCTGAGATGTTCGGCAACAACCTCTCTCATAATGTGACGTTCGATTAGAGATGTGAATGGTGCGAAGGAGGACATTCTGTGGAAAAGCCCAGTCGGCAGAGGGCACTGCACACGCAAACGCTGTGAGGCTGGCCATGCTTAGGGTGCTTGGGGACTGTCACAGGAGGCCAGTGTGGCCAGGTTGGTGGGGGAGTGGGGCTGGTAAGAGCAGAGGTAAGTGAGGCAGTGGAGCCGACGCAGGGCCAAGGCTTCCCTTCAATGTGGGAGGGCTTGGGACAACAAGTGGGTTTTTTTTCTTTGGTGGTTGTTTTTGAGACAGGGTCTTGCTCTTTTACCCAGGCTGGAGTGCAGTGGCGCAGTCGTGGCTCACTGTGGCCTCGACCTCCTGAGCTCAAGCGATCCTCCTACCTCAGCTTCCCAAGTAGCTGGAGCTATAGTTGTTCTCCACCATGCCTGGCTAATTTTAAATTTTTTGTGGAGACAGTCTTGCTGTATTGCCCAGGTTGGTCTTGAACGCCTGAGCTCAAGCAATCTGCCCACTTCAGCCTCCCAAGGGACACCATGGTTTAAGTGACGGTTGTGCCTGAACATGTGACCCACTGTGTCCCACATGTGTCCATGTGCACATGTGTGGACCTAGACCACCCAGGGAAGGGGAGCAGGCTGCTGGGGAGGTGTACATGGAACAGAGAGTCAAAGAGCCTTGGAGGTCCTTCCAGCTGAGGGCACAGGCAGGGTCTCCATGGCTCCAGAGAACTTGGAACCACATGAAAGTGACAGGGAGGCAGACTTCAGCTCAGTATCCTGAAAGCCTGGCAGCCGCAGGTGCTGGAATGGACTACTGTGTAGAGTGGTGAGCTGCCTGTTGCAGGAGGCAGGCCAGCAGAAGCCAGAGGCCCCAGTCAAGGATACCGTAGGGGGTAATCCTACCCTCCACAGCTAAGAGTCTATGGTTAAAGGCCCCCTTCCAGGAGACATGGGTGGGTTTGAACAGAAATCCGCTTTTGAGACTGGACAGCAGGCATTGTGGAGGTCTTGGAGGACTGGGCAGGGCTTTGGGCCCCTCTTTGAATGTACTCTGCAGATGCCCACTGTCTGCTGGTGCCCGGGAGGCCTGGCTGTGCCTGCTGACTGGGGTGGCAGGCCTCTCTGCAGGCTCTGCTCCAGAGGCAGCCCCTGCAGGGACCCAATGAGGCCTGGGTTGGTGGTGGCAGAGCTTTGTCAACCTTCTGCCTTTTATGAAGATTCTGGGGCAGGGGCCTGAGTGGGTGGGACAGGGTGGGAAGGGCTAAGATCAACGAGGGGTTGGCATTAGTGGGCCTGGGCTGCAATCAGCTGCTGGCAGCTGAGGACAGCAACTTCTCTCTAGTCCCCAGGTCCTCACCCCGAGTGGCGGGTAATAATTCCTACTGGGAAGGGCTGCTACAGGGGTGGCATGAAGGGAGATGACGGTGGAAAGCACTATCATAGGTGGGTCCCTGGAGCAGACCTGAGTGACGGTTGCAGGCACTCTACCTGACAGGGGACCTCGAGGTGCACTGGTACAGGAGGGGAGGTGAGAGGGAGGGATGGGGGGCTGGTGCCAGTGCCTTCGTGAGCGGGAGACCTCGGTGGGCAGCCAGGAGATGGCAGAAGCAGATCCTCAATACAGGGCAGGAGCTGACCTGTTCTCTGCCACATCCCAGCACCTGGCACACTGTGGGCACTCAACTGGACATTGGAAGGTCTCTGCAGGCGTGGAGGGAAGTAGAAGGGCTGCGGGGGAGGCCCCCCCAAATCAGGTCTGCCATCTTTCCAGAGAAGCTGGGAGGTTGGATTTCTGGGCTGAGGATCATAGGAGGCTGCCACGACAGAGCCAGAGGGTCTCAGGTGATTCCATCCAATCCTTATTTCTCTGTGGAGGCAGCATAGTGTGATGGCAGGCAGAGGCCGGCTGTGAGGGTTCAAGCCCCGGCTCAGCCACTTATCAGCTGAGTATCCCTGGGCAAGTCCCCTCCGCAGTGCACTGGGCTAGGCACTAGCAGCTCTGTCTGCAACAGGTTTCTGGTGAGGCCTAAATAAATTAATGCATAAGCAGTGCTAACAGCAGAGCCTGACACATCATAAGTGCTTGAGAGCTGTTAACTCTTATTATAGTGGCTGTTAGGATTATTCGATGAGAAACCTGGGGCACAGGAAGGAGGACCGTCTGCTTTGAGATCATGCAGTGAGTTAGAATTCAGGTCTTCCCATTGTGGCAAGCTCACGGAGCTGCGGAGTGTGGCAATGGCAGAGGTGGGGTAGGGTGGCCTTCTTCTCCTGCTCTGTGCTGGGTCCCTGCCCTTCCTCGCCCTGCCTGTGCCGCAGAGGTAGCTAGAGAACCCACAGCACCATTGTTTTCTTGAAAGAATGGGCTTGGCCCAGAGGGGAACCATGCAGCTGGCCTTGGAGAACTTGTTAGCCTTGTCTCCTGGCTCCAGACCCTTGTGTTTTTGGTGTGCTCAGTGTCTAGGCAAGGGCTTGTCAACCGTTTGTCAAAGGAGGAGACACCCAGGAGCCAGAGGGTTTGAGGGAGGGTCATATTTCTCTCCATCTCCGTAGACATCCCGGTCCAGGCTGCTGTCTCCTCTCACCTGGACCACTGCAATGGCCTCCTGCTGGTATCCAGGGCCCATCCTGCCCATCATGCTATGTCTCTCATCCTCTGTTTTGGCCTCTCAGTTTCTTGAACCTGCCATGGGCCCTTGGCCACAGGGCCTTTGTACCTGCTGCCCCTTCTGTCTGGGATGTGCTTCCCTCCCCTCTTCACCTGGGTTTTGCCTACCTATCTTCCAGATGTCAGCCAAATGCCGCCTCCTCAGGGGAGCCCTCCATTGCTACACTGACCAGATCCAGGACCTTGTTCCAGGCTCTCATCCCCATTGCCTCTCGGACATCACAATTTTGTGTGTGTTGGCGTGTGGGTCTGGTGAGAGGCCAGCTCTCCTGCTGGACTCGGTTTCACGAGCTCACAGCTTTGTCTGCTTTTGCTTACTGTGGCCTCCTGGTGCTTGCCGTGGTGCCAGGCGCATAGAGGTGCTCAGGAGGTATATTCTGAATGTGTCCATCATGGAGTGGAGCCATATTGCCTCCCCTCCTTGCCAGGTGCTAGAGGGAGTGGAAGGTTACCATGAGTACCTGTATGTGGGCCCCTTCCTGCGGGCACCACCAGAGATCAGGTCAGAGCCAGGGGCTGCCAGTGTCCAAGGACAGCCGTGGGAGGCAGCCAGGAATCGGCCAAAGATCCCTTGGGGTCCTTCTCACCCCTGGCTTCGGAGATACCCCCTGCAGGCTGAGTGCTCAGCAGCCAGCTCTGCCCCAGGGCCATTGAGGCCTTGCTGGGCGGAGGGAGGGGCCAGCCTCCAGCCGCCTGTGGTCTTGGCTGAATTGCTGGCTGCTTGGCCCATCCATTCCTCAGCTGCCTTATCCACACCAGGCCAGGAGTTTCCAAATTCTCTTTGCAAGCAGAAAATATCCCCCAGCAGAATCTTGAAGAAACCTGATGATGAGAAGCAGGTGAAAGCCGACCATTGCTCAGGCTCGCCTGTTTGTAGTTGTCATTAATAGTTATTTGCAGAACCTGCAAGATGACGGTGTGGGTGCCAGGCACTGTCCTAAGTCCTGGGGCTCTAGCAGTGAGCGAGGCAGATCTATCCCCTGCCCTCAGGGGGCTGATGTGCCAGCGGGAGGCAGACATTCCTCACTAGATGCGTGAGTGAAAGGTGTGGTGTTGCAGGAAGTAGTGTGTGGAAACAGCCAGTGCAAAGGCCCTGAGGTGGGCTCCTGCCTGCTCCTGCCTGTTCAGGAACAACATGGACGTTGGAATGGCTGGAGTAGGGTGAGTGAGGGGGAGGGTGGTAGGAAGGGAGGCCAGGGGGCTAATGGTGCAGGTCGTGTAGAGGCCTTGGGAGCTATTGAAAGACTGTGGTTTTTACTCTATGAGAAGGGAGCCTCTTTTCTTTCTTTCCTTTTTTTTTTTTTTTTGAGACTGAGCCTTGCTGTCTCCCAGGTTGGAGTGGAGTGGCGCGATCTCAGCTCACTGCAAACTCCGCCTCCCGGGTTCAAGCAATTCTTCTGCTCCAGCCTCCCGAGTAGCTGGGATTACAGGCACCGGCCACCACACCTGGCTAATTTTTGTATTTTTGGTGGAGATGGAGTTTCACCATGTTGGCAAGGTTGGTCTCAAACTCCTAACCTCAGATGATCCACCTGCCTTGGCCTCCCAAAGTGCTGGGATTACAGGCATGAGCCACCACGCCTGGCCGTGATGGGATCCTCTTTTTTTTTTTTTTTTTTT
>NW_012103142.1:929990-948535 GCF_000951045.1 Mandrillus leucophaeus | reverse complement strand
CTCGGCCTCCCAAAGTGCTGGGATTACGGGCCTGAGCCACCGCGCCCGGCCGGGATCCTCTTAAAGATAGGTGCCCTGTGGTGTCACTCGGGTTTTAATTGGGTTCTTTTAGCTGCCAGGTGGGAGTGCACTGTGCATGTGTGTGGGAACGGCAAGTGTGGGAGGCAGGAGACCAGCAGGAGGCTAAGGGCCCTGTTGTGAGAGCCCAGCCAGAGATGCTGGAGCTGTGGACCTGGGCGGTCCTGATGGAGGAGGTAAGTCGTGGTTGGATTTTGGATCTCTTTTCAAGTAGAGCCAACAATATTTGCTGATAAATCAGGTTTGGAATGTGTGAGAAAATGACTCAAGGACTGTCAACACTCTGGCCTGCACAGCTGGAAGGCAGAGTAGCAGTTACCTGGCGGGGAAGGACTTTGAACCTGCTGAGTTTGGGATACCCATTGGATAGCCCAGGGGAGCAGCAGCTGGATGGGAGCCTCGAGCTCAGGGGTGCATGCTCTGCCTCCTCGCCTGCCGTAGTGAGATCTGGTGAACCCCTGAGAGGGCAATCCCAGGCCCCAGGGAGTGAGTGGAGAGGCAGACAGAGGGAAGGGAGTGCTGAGCCCTGGGGGCCACCAGGGTCGGATCAGGGACAAGAGGCAGGACGAGCAAATGAAGCTGAGAGGAAGGAGGGGACCAGGAGTGTCAGGAGTGGGACCACCAAGCGAGGAAGGGACTACCTGGGTCAAATACTGCAGTGGGGCCAAGTGCAATGAGGACTGGCGTTGGGGAGAGGGGACCGAGCAGCCCCAGCCGCAGCTCAGCACCCCCAGCCTGGCCGGTCACCTAGCCTTGCCTGCATCTTCCTTCCGAGCTGGTTTTTGGCCCCCTCCCAGGGGTCAGGCTCCCTTTCCCCAGTGGAAGCCCCCAGAGCCCCAAGAGGGCCTTCTCTTTGCCAGCCTGGGGCTGCCAGCCTGGCCCTGGCCTGGCTGTGATATAAATTATGGGGAAAGATGGTGATGTGACTTTTATCGGCTCATGTGTTCAATAATGGTAATACATCCCATTATATCATATTATATTAATATAGTGCAATATATTACACACAGCGCTGCACATTAACTTGACTCGAGAGCGCACTGGGCAGACACCATGGTTAATTTTCTTGGCCTAGCCACGCCCCGTTGCCAGCACTCAGTGCTCCTGGTGATGTGGTCATCAGGACATGGGGTGCAGTTACGGACACCCCAGGCACTACACTGAGGTTTTCCCAGACCCGCGCCTGCCTGTGTGAGGATTGTCGGCTTTTGGAGAAGGGGCTTTCGGATGTTGTTACTCCCACCTTGTGGAGGCCCCTCTGTCCTTACCCATGAGAGCAGCAGTGGTCACCTAATTAAGCCCCCATTGAACAGATGCAGAAACTGAGGCTCATAGATGTGAAGTGGCGCCCAAGGAATGTGGTGGGGAAAGACCTGGAACCGGGACTCTCAGCTTCCCATCCGGGCTGCTTCCTGGGTGCGGGGATGGTGTAGGCAAAGGGCAGGAGGCTGGGAATGGACACACAGTGTGTGCCAGGTGGGGAGGGAGCAGGGGGTGAGAGTGCTCAGGCGCTGGGGCCAGACAGACCGGGGTTCAAATCTCATTTTGCCACTTGTAGTGTCATCCTGTTTCCATGTATTCTTGGGCCTCCGTTTCCTCATCTGAAAAATGAAGGTAATAAGTAATGTTCGCTTCGTGGGATTGTTGTGTGAGGGAGAAGTGAATAATCCACATGAAGTGCTTGGCACAGAGTAGGTGCTCGTTAGCCGACAGCCACCAGTCCTGTTATGATGACAAGAACACTCCAGTAGCCTCGTGCTGCTGCCGCCTCCCGCCCACTGGCAAGGATGCCTGGCCCTGGCCCAGTCCGCTCCGTGTCCCCAGCCCTGGGGAAGCCCGCCCTGCCCCACCCTCAGCCTGACCCCTTTGGGTCCCGCAGCCTCCCTGGGCTGCCCCCAGCTCTCCCTGCCCCTTGGACATTTGGGTGTGACCTAGGGCCAGCATTGCCTGTGTCCTGGCCCACAGACAGCACCGTGGCACAGAGGAAGCCCGGCTTGCCATTGGGTGGGCCTGTGTATGAGCCCAGGCACGTTCCTCAGCTTCGGAGGGGCAGCTTCTCATCTGAGGATCGGGCTCCAGCTTCCTACCTTGGGGCTGTGGTGAGGGTTACCAAGCGAGACTGTGCATGAGCCTCTGCCGCACCTCCTGTGTGTGAGAGAGGTGCATGGCTGGCTCCGAACGTCTGGGCCAATTCCTCCCCTCTCCCCAGGCTTCTGTAACACCCATTCTCCCTTGGGACCCTCGCAGTGCCTGAAACACGCCAGTCTCTCACCATGGTGCCTGCGGACAGGTGAGGAGACTGAGGCTCACAAAGGAGGTGACTTGCCCAAGGTCACTCAGTGAGGCAGCTTCTTACTTCTGAAAGTTGGACTTTGAGCCCTCCTTGGAAAAGGGGGCATGGCTGTGACCCTTGGGGCTCCTCGATGGGCCTCTGCCCTGCCCACCTGGGCTCCTCCTGGCCTCCCCCGACGGATCACTGTTGACAAGGTTACTGAGTCAGCATGTAAAACCTGCAAACGTGAGTGTAATTTATTGATCTACATTTCGCCTATGAAATAGGACAAGTGCTGATTTGAGGATCGCGTTTGCTCTCCCTCGTCCGCGCCTCCGCCCGCTCTCTCGGGTGCTCTTATCTGCAGCCCTGCCTCTGAGCCTGCATCGAGCTGCCTCCTTTGTCAGCACCGCCGAGGCTCTCCACTCCATGCCCTCTATTCTTCTCCAGCTTCCATGCCTTATCGGGCCCCTCTTTTTTCCTGGGCTCCTAAGAAAACATGTAATGTTTAAAAGGGTGAGACAAGGGACTGAATAAAGCGCTTTCTGGGGAAATATTTGTTCAAAGCCCTGTTGCCTGCGTCTGTCTGGTTCTCTCCTGGAAAACATAATTCAGAACGGGCCTGGAAATTAATCCAAGTGTCCGCTTGTTCTCCTGATAAGAGGCTGGGCAGAACCCGGGGATGGGGAGACAGAGGTGTCATGGGGCAGCTTCCCAGCATTTGCTTCTGGGGGTGTCAGTGGGGGACACGGTGTGACAGGTCCCAGGAGGTGAGGGATGCCAGAGGAAGGGTCCTGCCTGAACCCAGGAGGGGGGAAGGAGACCTCAGAGCAGCTTCTGTGTGCCGGGCATTGCCGTGGGTGGCCCGCTTACTGCAGAGTGACGCCACTGGCTTGCCCAGGCGCAGCGTCAGACCATGTGAGAATTGGAGCTGCTGACCAGCTCTGTGACCTTGACAAGGCCCTGAGGCTTTGGGCCTCGGCTTCCTCACCAGCTGAAGGCACTTCAGCACTGAGGTGCTTGTCTCATGGGCTGGCTGTACAGAGGGAATGAGGTGTCCCCTTTGTTCAATGAACGCCTGTCCTGTGCCAGGTGTCTGAAGACACAGTGGGGGGATAGCATGAAGGCTGTTGTTTTGGAGGGAGATGGATACTAAATGAATTAAGTACGGAAATATAGTGTGTTAGTAGGCGATCATTGTGCAGAAAATCAAAGCAGAGGAGGTGAAGGCGGGGTGCAGGGGAGGGAGGTGGGATTGGTCAGGGAAGGCCTGCCTGAGAAGAAGACATTTGAGCAAAGTCTTGAAGTGAGAGATGAGAGGGAGCGAACCACATGCATATCCGGGGGGAGAGCATTCAGGCAGCGGAACAGCCAGTGCAAAGGCCCTGAGGCTAAGTGTGCCTGGGGAGTTCGAGGCTCAGTAAGGAGGCTGGCGTGACTGGAGCTGAGTCAGTGAGGCCAAGCTGGGAGTGGTTGGAGATGAGATCAGAGGTGTTGAGCATGAAAATACTTTGTTAAAATGCCAAGTGTTGCGGGTAATTCTGACAGACTGCTCTGAGCTAAGCCGTAAAGGGCATTTTATTAGCACCTGGCAGGGGCTCCCAAAGGAAGGCTGGTGTGTGAATTTTGCAGGAAGCGGGGAGGCCTGTTATTGCTCCTGTCCCCTGCACACCTTAAATGCCCCAGTCCTTCCCGCTGGCTGCAAGATGGTGCAAACTCTTCCCAAGCTGTTTCCCCATGATGGTGCCAAGAGAAAAAAGAGGACCCTTGGGACTTCAGGGCCATGCTGTGGGGGTAGAGGACAGGTAAGGATCCTAGTGAGGGACCCTGACCTGGCCACTAGGGCACAGGTGGCAGTGGTGGTCCACACGTCCTGGCCATACCCCTGGCCTCCGGGAGAGAAGTCAGGGGCCACGAGATCACTCTCTGGCAGCCTCGTGTGGGGTTGGTGATCCTAATTAAAAGTTCAGATGCAAAAGGCTTGATGATGGAATTTCTAATTAAATCAATTTCATCTCGTCTGGGAGACAGGTTTGCATATAATAAGCATGAAATTAATAATTATGTATAGAAACTAGCTATTGCTCAAAGCAGAGCCATTTTACACAACTTTCCAGGGCTCCTGCCCGATCTTTTGTGCTGGAGACGAGTGGGCCACTTCAGCCCTTAGTTTGACAGCCAGGAGTGGAGGTGGGGGCTCAGCAAGGAAAGGAAGCAGGGCTGGTCTCCCGGCTACTGCCCTGAGGATCCTGCCCCACAGGATGGGGGCGGCCTTCTCACTAGAGGCTGCAGCGTCACCCTCAGATTCTCAGTGTATGTGTGTAGATGTTGCGTGTGTGTGTGTAAATGCATATGCATGTGTAGGCCCACCATGTACAGAGGAGACAGGTTTTACCTGACAGCAGCATGGAGTCTGCAGCTAGTCCGAGTTCAAATCCTGGCTCACACTAGCTGTGTGAGCTTGGGCAAGTAACTTAACATCTCTGTACCTCAGTTTCAGAAAAATGGGGAGAATAAGAAGGCCCACCTCATAGTGCTATTCTAAGATTGAAGGTGTTAGGGTGCATGAAGCTACTTAGGACAGTTCTTGGCACATAGTAAGCACCCGATAAGTGTTAGCTCTCATGATGATGAGGATTGCATGTATGCGTGTGAATTTAATTCAATACAATTCTGCCCAAACCAGCCTGTGATGAGTGTGAACTTGACACATCCAGGGCCTTGAGGTGGACATAAATAAGAGTCATTCCCAGTTCTCCCAGAGCTGGAGCCTAATGTTTACTGCTCCTTGGGTCTGTCAGCATAGGCGAGGTGATGGTGCCATAACAAACAACCCTCAAAGCGCCGTGGCTTAAAATAGCGTCAGCTTAACTCTTGCTGTGTTACATGTCTCTGGGGGTTGGCTAGGCACTCTGCTCAGGGACCCAGGCTGGGCTGGAACATTGCTCAGGGACCCATTGCTTACAGTAGCAGAGGAAATGTGTACCCTGTAGGTCTCAGGACTGCAATTCAGTGCAGTGGGACAGAAGCGATGGGCATGCTCTGTTCTCAGCTCATTGTCCACAACTTTTCAAGTGGCCCCAAGAAGGCAGAGATCTTGAAATGCTGGGCTGATGGCTCTTGTCCAGCACCCAGCATTAGTTCTGTGTGTATTCATTCACTATCGATTGTCTCTCCCACTCGGATGTCAGCTCCAGGAAGGCAGGGATCATGCAGAGTACTCAGTGGGTGCTCAGTAAACCTGGTCAAGTGAGTGAATTAATGAATGAGCAGACAGAGCTTTGGAGGAGCATGGGTGGATTCTGGGAGAGTGTATGGGGGGAGGCTGGTGGCTACAGGAGCAGCTGAGGCAAAGGGACCGCATGGGCCTCATGGCCAGTTCTACTGTCTTTGATGATAGTGCCTGCAGCCTAGGACACTCTGACGTGCACTCTCCATCACAGAGGGGAAACTGCAGGTCGTGGTGTGATAGGAAGGGGGCTGTATCGTGGGGGGCATAGGTTACAGGGGCAGAGGAGGGCCAGAGCAACCCTGGAACTGGGCAGAGGGGAGGTCCATCTCCAGGCTGGGGGGAGGAGCAGAGCAAGGGAGGCCAAGGGCCCTGGGGTGGCAACTGCAGCTTCTTCAGCTAACAGGAAGAAGGCCGAGTCCGGGCTGGTCCAGGGTGGGCCCTCGCAGGCTGATCTGTGACCTGTGCACTGGGGCACAGGTCGGCTGGCCAGGGCCAGACAGGGGCACATGGTCAGGCCCCAGAGTGACTGGATGCTCAGGGCAGGAGTTGGCAGCTGGTCTGCGTCCACAGAGCAGAGGAATCGATCTGATTAATGAGGGCGTCAAGTCCTGAGGTGAGCGCCCAGGCAGGCCTGATTCGAATTCCTGGAGGGTCTGTGGGGAAGGGGCTGGTGTTCCCGGATGGCTCTGATGGGTGTCAGGGAAGGCGGCATTGAAGGCGAAGGGCCCCATTGTGTGTCCCTGGAGGAGTTGCTGGGGTAAGGACAGACAGTCTCCCGATCTGGGGTCTATCCTGCTACTCCCAAAGACCACCCAGTTGTGCCCACTCAGTCCCCTGCCCAGGTGCCCCCCGCCATTTCCCCTAGGCCTTGTTCTTTGGTCACTGGGGTCAGGACAGCTCCATGGAGGGCATGGATGTGTGAGGCCTCCGTGGGGCTGTCCCAAGATGTCTGGGTTACTCTAACCTTCTGCTCCTGAACCCAGTGGTATGCATCAGCGATGGGCCCGGTCAGGGCTGAAGGCTGGGGACTGCTGGCGTCCTCTCCGTGTGCTGGCCCCACCCTACTCCCTCTGCTGCCTCCCTGCACCCCCTGCTGGTCCCCACTCTCTCTGTGACCACATATAATTGATCCCCAATGCTGTGAGTCTCCCGCTAAGTGCCTGCCACCCACCTCCCCTCCACCCCGAAGCCCCTGTCCCAGATCAGGCAGCGTCAGCTACTGTCTGCAGTGCACTCGCCGCCTCCTCCTGGACTGCCAGGCCTGCCTCTCCAGACTCTTCCCCTGCAGGCTGAGGGCCATTCTGACCACCTGTACCCCTGCCCAGGCTCCCTCCACAGCTGCCCTGGCTCCCAGGAAAGTCCTGCCCTCCTTAGCAGGGCCTGGGAAGCCCCTGTGGCTGGGCCTCTGTGCACAGCCAGCCTGGCCCCCAGGCCCTGCCAGTGTTCCCCTCACCCTGTGGCTCTTCCCTTGCCCATGGGAGATTGGGGGGAATCTTTGTTCTCCCAGCCACAAGTCTGACTCCCCAACTAGGCTGATTCTCTGAGTGTTATTTAAATTTGTGTCCCCAGCACCTGGCCAGACGGGTGCTCAGGTGCTCTGTGAAGGGGAGCCCTACTGAGTGTGCAGGTGAGACCCGCTCCCAGCCCACAGAGGGAGGGAGGAAGGAAAGGGCAGTTGGCAACCCCTCCTCTTGAACGTCTGGCCGCCCCGCCCCAATCTCTGCAGCTAAGGCCCTGTGGGGGAGGCTACACCACTCAGGCCCCTGAGGAGTCAGGGTGGGGGATGTTGCAGGCAAGGCCCTTGGAAGCCGGCACTCTCCTCCTCTTTCTCTGAACCACACGTTCCTGTCCACCACAGCTTTCATGTACCTAAAAGCATCACTAGCTTTTATCTGTGAAGCAAACAGCTGATGCTGAGAGCCCGGTGGTGGAGGGCCTAAAGCAGCCAGGATCAGAAGGGCAAGGAGCATGCAGCCAAGCCTGGGCTTGTGCCGGCCCGCGCAGGCTCCCCTGCTCCCTGGGCGATAGGGGCTGCGCCGGCCAGGTGGGGATCTTAAGGTCTGCCTGGGTCCTGGCTGGGCCAAGGCTGGTGGCCAGAGGTGGCTGCAAGATCCCAGACTCAATCTGTGGTGGCATGGCCTGGCCTGTGGGTGGAACAGAAAGAGCAGAGTCAGCAGGGAGGGTGGGGCAGAGCTGGAGGCCTGCAGGGCATGCCCAGAAGGGTGGGAACAGGGGCCCAAGCAGCTCAGTCAGCACCTTGTTTCTGACATCTCCTGATGGGGATACTCAGAGGACACTATCATCTCTCCAGGCCTCAGCTTCCTCATCTACAAAATGAGCACAATGATCCTAGCCCTGCCTTTCTCTCTAATAAGAATATCTAGCATTTGCCCAGGGCCCCCATGCGCCCGGCCTGTTCTAAGCACTTTTTGTGTATTTGCTGATGCAGTCCTTTCTGTTGTGATTGTGATGACTTTATGGGGAGGAAACTGAGAGGGTTCACTGGATTGCCTAAGGTTGCAGAGTTGGATAGCGAAGCTGGGTCACAGCCCCGGGCAGGGTGGCTCTAATGGGTGCTGGACACTTACATGCTGTGCCAAGCATTAGGGCAGAGGAGGAAAGGCAAGGTGCTTTTAACAGAAAAGGTCACAGGCAGAGGAGTGTGGGTTTTGTCAGGTAGCCCCTGGGGTGTCTGTGGTGATGGCCCTGGACGTCTGGTCACTTGACTTGGGGCATACGAGGCCTTGTGGGGGTTGTGGTGGGGATTTCAACCCTAACTGAGCCGAACAGTCTTGAACAAAGCTCCAGCCTTCAGAGACTCTGAGTACTGTGCTCCGGGTGGGCACTGAGACGCTGGACACGTTCCCTGCCCTCCAGCATCCTTGTTCCACCTTTGGATGGCGTGGGATGTGGACCAGCTGCCCTCAGTGGATTTTCAGATGCTGCGGTTCTGGGAACCAGTTACCCAGAGCTGGAGCTGTGGCCTTCTGGGTCACCGCCTGTGTGCTAGCCGGTATCAGCATGCCTGGGCTGGTTGTGTGAGGCTGCTGGCTGGGCCTGGGGCAGCCCGAGGGCAGATCCAGGCACTAAACACATGTGTGTGCCTGGATACACACATGCACACATGCTCACACACACAGGCATACACACATGCTCACACACACACAGGCATGCACACATGCTCACACACACAGGCATGCACCATGATCTCACACACACACACACACAATGCACCATGATCTCACACACACACACACACAGGCATGCACACATGCTCACACACACAGGCATGCACCATGATCTCACACACACACACACACACACAGGCATGCACACATGGCCTTTGCACTGGCTGCTCCCTTGGCCTGAAACACCTTGGCCTCAAATACCCCTCCCTGCTGGGGTCCTGACAAAGACATCGCCCTGTAAGAGAGGTCTCTCCTGGCCACTCTGCAACACTCCCCTGTTCCGTTCCTTTCTTTTTTTTCCTCGCTCCTTATCCCCATCTAACAGACTCAGAAGCTTATGATGCACCTCTGCATGACCTGCTTCCGTCTAGATTGGAGCCCACTGAGGGCAGTTGTCCATAGTCCATCCCCAGCCCTCAGAACTATGCCTAGAGGCCGTGGGTGCTCCATGCCTCTTTGTAGGGGGAATAAATGAATGAATGTGCAGGGCACCCATGTGCTCAGGACACATGCTATAGCCCATGCGCCCACGTCCATGTGTGTATGCGCACACACACTCAGATGTACTTGAAATCCATCTTCATTGTTGCTTAAGTCCGGAAGCAGCTTTTGTCTTTCCTCATGTGGCATGGACCTCCTTGTCACTCTGGAAGCCAGAGACAGGGGAAGAGGAAGAGAGGTTTCTTCATGCATCCTCCCACCCCTCAGCCACTCACCCCTTATCTCAGCCGAGGCTCTCCTGGGTGGTGGCTGCAGGCACACTGTGTGTCACTCCAGGGGGCCGTACAACCTACCCCTCATCAGGGGGCCCAGACAGTGGAGCACTTTTTGCACAAACACTTTCTGCCATCTCTGCTGGTGTCTCCCAGGATGCAGTGGGTATTGACTAGTGTTTGGGGGTGGGAAGAGTCTAGTTCACCTCTGCATCTCTCCACGTGGCCTTGCCTGCACGAGGTGGGGTGCTTAGAAGGCCTGTTGAATTGATGAGTAGGCAGAGAACAGTAACACTGGGAGGATGTGCCTGGTGCCCCTGGAGCGGCCGCATTCAGTGCTGTGGAAGGCTAGGCCCCCTCTGAAGGATGAGGGCTCAGGGAGGGCTGCCTGGAGGAGGTGACATTTGAGTTGGGCCTTGATGAGCAGGGGGATTTGGATGTGGGAGATGAGGTCATGGGCTCTGGGGACAGAGGAAGATAGACAAAGAGGAAGGAGAAAGGGACAGACAGAGGGACCTAGAGCAGGATGCCTGTACTTGGTCAGGGGCTGCTGGAATCTGAGTTCTGACTCTTGTCCCTTGAGGGTGTGACACAAGCTGCTGCGTCCCCAGCACCTGGAACAGTGCCCAGTGTACAGTAGGTGCTCAATGTGTTGGGTGAGGGAAGCAAAGGAGGCAGAGGGATGGAGCAGCTGGCACCGGGGCGGGCACCGCTGTCTCCCTCCCCTCCTGCTGCTGCTGCTGGGAGAGGAGAGGAGCGTTCTCTGAGGAGAATGTAAATTGCACGTCCCCCTCCTGCTCGGGCTGGGCTGCGGAGACAGTGGGAGTTGAAGAGACGTCAGAGCCCCACATGGGCCAGGTTGTCACAGTCACCTGCTTAGACGCAGACATGGCTCCCTGCCCGCCTGTGGTGGCCCCTGACACCTCCTGCTCCCCATCCCTCCACTCCAGGTTGGGGTAAGAGAGCCTTGGAGAGCCCGATAGCATTCCCGGGATGTCCCTGTGACAATGACAGTGACAACAATGAGACTATGGAGAGAGCGCGTGATGGGAGGGGGCCGGAAGAGAGGGAGAGTCCTAGGAGGTAAAGTCAGAGAGAGGCAAGAGAAGGCGATTGCTGCCAGAGGAAGTGTAGCGGAGGAATGACAGCTCCCCTAAGAGCTGACCCTTAGTGCTCACCGCCTGCCAGGCGCTGTTCTGAGTGCTTTGCCTGAATTCCCTCGTGTGACCCTCACAGCCTTAGGGGACAGCTATTGTAATTATTCCCATTGTGCAGCTGAAGAAACTGAGGCCAGGGGAGGTGAAGTCACTTGCCCAAGTTGTTTTTCAGCTGGTGAGAGGCAGAGCTGGGATTTGAGTTTAAGCAGTGTAGCTCCCCAAATTCTACTTGAAACTGTCTCCCTAGGAAGTGTGGGAGGGGCTGGAGCTGAGGAGGGAGGCTGGGGGGAGAGCAGACAGGAGAGGCTGGCAGGTGGACACATCGCAGGAGACTGGCTTATCCCCGGGATCCTGTTCAGGAGCCTGATTCCCTCGTCTCAGGGTTGGGTCCTTGTTCCAGTGTCTCAGGAATTATTAGGGGAAGGTCAGGGGCCCCTCCTGGGCTCTTGAAATCAGGGGCCTGGGGCTCTTCTGCAGGTTGACATGCGTATCCTGCAGGAGCGCATGCTTGGCCCCCTACCCTCTGGGGAATGGAGTGTGTGCCGTGGGCTGGGGCCGGTGTGCCAGGGCCCCGCTCTGGATGTGGGCCAGGGTCTGAAGACTTCTAACGAGACTGGCCCCACAGGGGATGCCCGGACATCCATCTGTCCATCCTGCTCACCACCTGTGCTGAGCACCACCTGGGCCTAGACAGGAGCTTGGAAGGAGGAATAGGGAGGAGTGAGAAGGAGCCACCTCATCTCGGGGGGCCTCTGTTTCCATCTGCCGCATGCTGTGAGGCCTGGCTTGAGCAAGTCCAGAAACCTGAGTGGGCCTCCTTCCCTCTCCCGGGAGCCAAGGCCCGGTGGGAGGAAACACCAGAAGTAGGGACAAGCTTCTGATCAGGAGGGGCATGGAGGCAGGCAGGGGATGATCGCTCCTGGCTGAGGCGCAGCAGAGGCCAGCGAGAGACGTAAACAAAACACTTGTCTCTCAGGGACCTCCCCCCAACAAAGAACTAACCTCCCCTGCACAGCGTGAAGAGTGCAAGGGCTGAGAAACTGCTCTAAAACACAAGATTTCTTAAAAACAAACCAGCCATGACTCGAATACCATTTTCAGACCTCAAAAATAACAACCTTAAAGTGAATTAAAAAATATCCAGTCAGAGCTCACATTTTAGAGGGTGCTGTTTTTATGCAAAGTGTTCTCCAAGGCAGAGAGGACTGGGCTAGTTTTCAGTCACTGCTGACAGAGCAGGCGAGGGGACACATAGATTCAGGTATATTCAAGTGTGATTTGCTTTCCAAATGGGCGAAGATGTGCATGGTTCAACACTGGAAACCTACAAAGGGTAGAAGGTGAAAGGTCCCTGCCCGATCCTGTCTCGGCCACTTGCTTTCCTCCCCTGAGGCAATGCACGTGTTTTGTTTCAGAGCAGCCAGTATGCACTTCCCCTTTCACACAGTAAACAGCTTCCACCTGCATGTTGCCTCCTTATTGCTGTTATTTTTACCCCACAATATCTTGGAGACCCACCCAGAGCAGTGCCTGGAAATCAGCCTCGTTCCTTTTCACAGCTGTGTAATATTCCTTATCTGGCTGGAACTTCTTTAAACAATCCGCTTTTGATGGACATACAGGTTGTTTCCAAAGTTTTACTGTTACAAACAGTGCCAGTGGATAATGTAGTACATGCCATTTTATATAGACCACAAGAGCTACAGTGAGGGGGTTTGGGAGTTAACCCTTGTTCTGCTTAGAACCCTAAGGTTCTCTCCTGTCTGCTCTCCCCTCAGCTTCCCTCCACAGCTTCTCCCACACTTCCTAGGGAGACAGTTTCAAGTAGAACTTGGGGAGCTACACTGCTTAAACTCAAATCCCAGCTCTGCCTCTCACCAGCTGAAAAACAACTTGGGCAAGTGACTTCACCTCCCCTGGCCTCAGTTTCTTCAGCTGCACAATGGGAATAATTACAATAGCTGTCTCCTAAGGCTGTGAGCGTCACATGAGGGAATTCAGGCAAAGCACTCAGAACTTAGGGTTTCTAACCCTTGCTTACAACCCTTGCTTAGAAAATCCAAAAAACCAGTTAACTGTTTCCCCTACCCACATTCTCACCCGTGAAGGTCTCAGTGGTTTGGGCTTTTCCCACAGGGGAGGCGGACAGTGAGCCATCTGGGCCATGCTTTTGGCAGTGGGCATTCTCAGGGGAGGGTGGACCCTCCCTGCCCCAGTCAACTTCCTTATTGTCATTTGTCCGTTTATTAAGAGGCTGTGGGGCCTACTACGCGTTGACTCTCCCCATCCTGCTCTGCTCCGGCCACACAGGCCCCTTGCTTGGCCACCCACACACCAAGCTCATTCCGCAGGGAGCTGCTGCTCCCTGGGCTCCGATACCTTCCTATCCTTGCTCATGCTGGCTCTGCTCGGCCGTCACCTCCCCAGAGAGGCCTTTCCTGGCCTTGCCACCTGCTACCCTGATGTCCTACCCCCTTATGCCACTCTGTGAGGCCTCATGGCTGTGGAGAATGGTCCCGGTACTTTTTAGCTTGCTTGCTCCTCTCCTCCCACCAGAAGGAAGCTCCGTGAGTGTTTTATTCACTGCTGTCCTCAGCACTCAGGACATCATAGGTGCTCAATAAAGTATTTGTTGAAGTGAACAGAGTTGAATGTTGGGATATTGAGGTGGGGCTTCTAGGTTGGCAGAAGCTCTGCCCTGTCCTGAGGAGGGGAGCTGACTGGTCTGGGAGGTAGTCCCGGGGATAGGGACACATTAGGCTTTAGCCAAGTGGGCAACCACTTGCCAGGTGCACCCCCAACCTCCCACCTGGCACCACTTGCCAGGTGCACCCCAAGTATTCCTGTCCCAGGAACATTTCCCCACCCACGGTTGCCACTGGGCCTGAAGTCCTGGCCACAGGTTTCTTGGCCAGGATTGAATCTGAGTGATTCCTTAGGGGCATAAAATCTTAGTTTTGACGCCAGCCGGGATCAATATGCATTCCCCACCCCTGTCCCCTTGGACAACTGAGTGGGCAGAGGGCACACAGGAAGGAGAAGTGTTCCTGTGGGCCAAGCGGCGAGTGGAGCCCACAGGCCCTGACCAGCCAGGAGAGCAGAGCAGTGGGTGGGGCCCTGGAAGGGAGGGGTGGAGAGGAGGGACCATACCCCTTCCCTGTCCTGGGGATGGTTGGGTGTATCTACAGGAGGCATGGGGTCTGAGTCTCATGCCCGCCTGGGGAGGGTCCAGGTGAGGCCTGTGGAGGCAGGAAGATGCCCTGTGACTAGAAAGCCCTGGGGCTGGGGCAGGGCCCTGGGTCAGCTCTGCCTTGGAGAGGTTGTGGGACCCAGCAGGGTGGTGACTCTCTGGGCTCAGTGTCCCCAGCTGCAGAGAGAAGGGACTTCCTGAAGCCCACCCTGCTAGCTTCCTGGGCTTCCATCCTTGGGGGTGGAGTAGGGGACGGGGGAGCTGGAATCGAGGCTCCATCTCCTCTGAGCAGGGCACGAGGAAGGAGGCTGAGCTGGCAGAGAGCTGTGGGGACAAGGTCTGCTGGGTCCTGACCAGAGGGGCTGCCTGGGGACATGGGATGGGCCACCTGACCCCTCAGGGCCCCTCCTAACACCCAAATCCACAGGCTGAATCATCTCATGTATGTGGGGATTTTCCCTGGGCTGGGATCTTTGAACTCTTTGTGTAAATTGAGGCAGCCAGAGGCTCCCAGGATGTATGTGTGTGTGGTGTGTGTACGTGTGTGTGTGTGTGTGTGTGTGTTTGTGTACCTGCGCGTGGTTGGAGTGTCTTTGGGGACCTCAGGGAGGCTGGTTGGGAGACTTTCTGGAGGAGGAGGCAGTGCCCATGGGGAGGGGTGGGCTGTAGTGGTCCCAAGGCTGTGGGGACCAGAGGGAGGTTGGTGTGTAGGGGAGTGGGGCTGGCTCGGTGGGGTGGGGGCAGCCGTCACCCTCAGCAGCCCCTTTCGCCCCTCAGATACCCCAGATCAGCTACGCCTCCACCGCGCCAGACCTGAGCGACAACAGCCGCTACGACTTCTTCTCCCGCGTGGTGCCCTCGGACACGTACCAGGCCCAGGCCATGGTGGACATCGTCCGTGCCCTCAAGTGGAACTACGTGTCCACGGTGGCCTCGGAGGGCAGCTATGGCGAGAGCGGTGTGGAGGCCTTCATCCAGAAGTCCCGTGAGGACGGTGAGTCAAGCGCCTGGCTGCGGGGTCATGCCGGGCTTGGGGGCATGTGACTGACCCACTGAGAGCCCCCAGCCGGGGCCTGATGCAGGCTCTGACTGCCTGGCTGTTGCCAGGTGGGCCTTGTCCTCCTCTTTGAGCCCTGCAGTTTGGCCCATGGCCTCACTGGGCTCTGGGTGACTCCTGTGCACGGCAGGTATGAGGCCTTCGCAGACGTGGGTGTGCAGATGAGGGCACTGTTGACCTCCCTGGTGCGGGAGCCTGCAGGGCGGCCGCTGTCCTCACAGCAGAGGAAGGGACGGGGTGGGGACGAGGGCCTTGTTTAGAGGGCTGTCAGGGACTCGGGAGATGGGTGGACAGCCAGGCAGGCTCTCAGAGGAATAAGAATTTGGAGGCCCTAAAATTGACCTGTCTGTGCTGGGGGTGAGGGGTGAAGGGCCGCGGGTGACCTGTGCTGGTTTGGGCATCAGTGAAGAAGGTGTCCCTGTGGGTGGAGTCTGAGGAACTGGCAAGTATTTATTCTCCTTGAGGTCTTCCCCTCATACCCTGATGCCACCTTCCCCCATTAAGCTTGCTGCATTGCCTTAAATTGCTGTCCTCAGATGCTCTGTGATAAAGCTTTCAGGTGTCCCCAGAGATAAGCGGCTGAGCAGTAACAAGGGTTAACCCCTTGGCAGGTGACTCCCACCTAGCAGGGCCCGCAGAGACCCACCTAGCAGAGACCCTGGCTGGATCTCTGCTTCTGCTGGTGCCCTGGGAGGGCTGGCTGCGTGGGCTGCAGCTGTGGGCATCTGGGAGCATCAGGCAGCCCTGGGCTGGGGGGCCTTCACCTGGGCTGGGGTGAGCCAAGATGGGACGGCTCCTAGGAGGTTGTGGGGCTGAAGGATGGTGCCTGTGACTTCCTCGGGGCCCTGTTGTGGTGTGTGGGGGAAGCGGGGAGGCCCTTCTCCCTCCTGGCAGACCCACCTCCTGCAGAGAGGGCCCGTCTGCCCTGCCCCTGGTCTCTCCCAAAGCCCTGCCTCTACACAGTTTGCCAGCGCCTGAGACCTTGGGTGATAATGTCTGTATATTTATACCCTCATGGCCTCAGGACTCTAATTGCTTTTCCTAAGGACTACAGAGTGTCCGGAGGCTGCCGTTGATAACACCCCGTGAGCATAATGCTGCTATAAATCTCAGATAAGCCTCTTTAATTGTACTGCTGAAGCTGCTTGGGTGCCTCCACCTGGTGGAGAGGGCAGCGGGGCGGTGGGAAGTGGGGCAGCGCTGACTGATGGCTGAGGCTCCAGGCCACTCTGCACTCCGGCAGCCTGGCAGAGCAAAAGGAAGCAGAGGTGAACAGTACTCCACTCCTACCTCCAGGCGGGCTGGCAATAGCACCTGGGGACCCTGGCAGACAGTGTCAGAGCCTCAGAACCCCAGAGCCCAGCCCCTCCCTCGGGCTACCCACATGTCCTTTCCTCCTTTGCTCAGACCCAAGACCTGGGCACCTCCCTCTGGATGGCACCTCCTACCCTACTCTGCTGGTTCCTTTCCTCCTTTGCGGCTTGAACTCTTCCCCACATCAGCCTCCTGCCTTTTCTGTTCAAGGCATGACCTTTGCAGGATTTAGGGACAAAGGTATAGGATGGGGGAAGGGATCGAGGGCCGTGAGTCTCTGTGTTCAGTTGTGTTCAGTCCCTGCCCTGAGGGACCTCAAAGCCACCCCCAGTGCTCATGCAGGCCTCCCTCTGTGCCCAGCACCTGCTGTCCTGGACAGTCCTTCCTGCCATACGAGGTAGATGCTGCCTCATCCCCATTTTGCAGGAGAGGAAGTGCAGGCACAGAGAGGCTGAATAGTAGCTAGCACCAGGCCACACAGCAAGTAAGAGGTGGAGAAGGGATTTGAACCCAGAAGGGCTGGCTCTGGAACTAGAGGTCTCACCTGTTTCTGTACTCTTGTCTTCTCTGTCTTCTGTCATTTGCGTGCTCACTGAGACCCACCTGGGCCAGCCCCTGTGCAAGTGCTAGGGTATGACAGGGACACACAGGTATGCCCATGTACACACAGCCTGGAGGGACAGGAGAGGCATGGGATAGGGGTGCGGTCTGGGCATTGTGTTTTGGCTGAAGGTAAGCCTATTGTTTACTTTTTTTTAAATCAACATCTAATCAAGTATTGGGTGGTTAGGAAAAAAAAAGTCTACTCAAGATTTTTTAAAAAGACTTCATGATCTAGAAAACTAAAATTTGCTATTATGCGAAGGCCTTTAGCATGGGGCACTCCTGTCCTGGCAGAGGTGCCCCTCACAGTGCCTGCCACGCCCCATGCACCATCTGCACCTGCCTGAGGGCCTGGCTTCCTGCTTGACTGGGCCTCCCACGTCCCCAAACTTCCAAGGCTACCCCATGCCAGTGTGCAACAGCCTACGGGGGCCTGGCCAGGGCAGGTTAGGCAGCTAGATCTCCTCGCGCAACCCAATAAATGAAATTTGATTTGGAGGAACATCTTTTAGAAGGTGAAAAGAAAGGGAGAGAGAGAGCTGCACTCCAGCTGGCCAAATTGAAATCAGAATTGAGAGGCCGGTAGAAAGAGGCCGCTGTACCTTGTAGCCTAATCCCTGCGAAAGATTAAAGATGTCTTTGGCTGTATATTGTATTGATTCGTCCTCTGAAGTATAAATCATCTGTGAGTTGCTCAGAGGAGCGCCGGGGAGGGGAGTGGTGGGGAGAGCGTGCTGGCCAGGCTGGGATGCATGTTGGAATTGTGGTGAGCGAGTCCTAGGTGCCAACTGTGTGCTGGGCTCTGGGTCCTTCAGAGGAGCATGACTATGGCCATTTTATAGATGGGGAAATGGAGGCCAGAGGGGGTGGGTCACTTTCCCAAGACCACAGAGCCAGAACACGGAGGAGCTGGGATGGGAACCTGGCTCTGTCCTTCAGGTGGGGAGCCCATAGGTGGCACCTGGAGTGGCTCAATACTGACTGGGCCACTGGCACCAGGCCTAAAGGAAGTCCTGGCACTGACATTCCCCACCTCCACCCTTGTCCACACATGCTCTGGGCAATCCTGTGGCCCTTGACTGAGCCCTGCCTGGACCAGACGCCCCCTGTGAGTATTACAGATCCTGGTAATGACCATGCAGCGAAGTGCAACACCGGCGGGCTAGGTGTTTTGTCCCCATTTTGCAGATGGGAGAACTTAGCCTCAGAGCAGTGATGTGGCTTGCCTAGGGTCACACAGCCTGGTGCCGGAGCAGGACTTGGAGCTAGGGCTGTCAGGCCAGGCACTCTACCTATATGCCCTGTCTTCTCCAGCTTGCATTGCAGAAGTGGCGGCAGGTGCATAAGAGGTCAGGCTCCTTCAGGCAGACCTGTGCCCTGGCTCAGACGCTGACTGGCTGTGCAATCTTGGAAAAGTCATTTCGTCTTTCTGGGCTCAGTTTCTTATCTGTGAAATGGGAATAAAGCAGGATATAAGAGTAAAATACGCGGCTGGGCACAGTGGCTCACACCTGTAATCCCAGCACTTTGGGAGGCCGAGGCAGGCGGATCATGAGATCAGGAGTTCGAGACCAGCTTGGCCAACATGGTGAAATGCCGTCTCTACTAAAAATGCAAAAATTAGCTGGGCACGGTGGCACGAGCCTGTAATCCCAGCTACTTGGGAGGCTGAGGCAGGAGAATCGCTTGAACCTGGGAGGTGGAGGTTGCAGTGAGCCAAGATCATGCAACTGCACTCCAG
>NW_012103142.1:920248-928540 GCF_000951045.1 Mandrillus leucophaeus | reverse complement strand
CTCCCAAAGTGCTGGGATTATAGGCATGAACCACTGCACCTGGCCCAGGCCTGTTTTAAGTGCTTTGTACATATTACCTCATTTAGCTCTCAAGACAGCTCCATTATACCAATGGCTAAACAGAGGCTCAGAGAGGTTAAGTAAGTCCCATGAGGCCACACAGCAGGGCAGGATTAGAATCCAGCAGATACTCTCCCTAGCCACTGAACTTACCCTCTGTGGTGCATGGGGCAGGAAGTCCTATCCACGGGGTCACCCAGGAGTTTGTCTCTAGTCCTTTCAGGTAAGTGCGTCTAGCATGTCTGGGTATATCTGTGCCTCAAGGGTGGAAACAAGATGGCCTCTCTGGGTGTGGCAGGAAGGAGTGTGGGGGGCTTGGCCTGCTCCTTGGAGGATGTCTCATTCCTTGAACAGCAGGAAATTCTGAGGCCCTACCTCTTGGCTGTGTTGCTGTGCCCTCCATTGATATTCCAGAGATGTGGGTGAGTCAAGCTGTTGCTGGATCTGACCTCTAGCTCCGACTCCCAGGGCTGAGCATCAGACTTGCATGTAGATGGCCTCTGTCAGCACAGTGGCATGGCACGGCTGACAGCCCACTGAGGAGACAGTGCTTGGGCAGCAGGAGGCCCGGGCTGGGCAGCTCCTCGTCCAGTGGGCTGTGAGACTCTCTGCATGTGGCGTCCCTGGCTGTAAATGGAGCACCCCATCTACGGAGGCTCCACGGGGATGAGGTGAAGGTCTGTGCAGCCAGAGCCAAGGGAGCTGGCACCACTTGCATTAAGGGTACCTGTTCCGCTGCCCCTCCTCACTCTCCGGCCTTGCCTCCTTCCGCGCCTCTCCCTCGCTCTTGCCACACCAGCTATCTTGCAGCTCCTCAAATGTTCCAGGCACCAGCCCGCCTCAGGGCCTTTGCGCGGGCTGGTCCTCCTGGGGGAAAGCTGCTCCTGCATATCCACGCAGCCCGCATTCTTGGTGTCTTCAGGTGTCTTCTCGGATGTCTCCCTTCAGAGAGGCCTCTGAACAGCCTATCTGAAACAGCCCCTGCCTCAGTCCTACTCTCCAGTCCCCGTACCCTGCTCTGTTTTTCTTTATAGCAGCAGACTAATACCTTTTTATTTGTTTGTGTATTGTCCACCAAGGCAGAGATTTTAATCTGTTTTGTTCTCTGCTGCATCTCCAGCATCTGGCACAGCCCTGGCACATAGTAGTTGCTCAATAAATGCTTGTTGAATGAATGGTTATTTGCAAAATCCAGCCCCCAACTACTCACTTCTTCTTTAGCTCTCTTCCCAACCCTAGACCTAGAAGTTGCTCTCCCAGCCTACAAAGGGGCAAACTGAGGCTGACAGAGTGTAGGCATTGGGGGTGAGGCCAGGCTAACCTGGGACCTCCACCTCCTGCCCCACTGAGCTCCCTGGCTGTTCCCCTTCCTCTCTCTGCTGACTCACTGAAGACAGAAATCCATTCCTGGAGACATAAGGGAGGGAGCAGGAACTCGGGCCTGTCAGCAGCTGCGTCAGGTGAACTGTGGGGTGCGCCTCGTGCCATTCCTCACTGCTGGCCTTGGGTGCTTCATCCTGCAGTGCTGCTGCCCCGGGGGGCAGGAAGGGAAAGTGGCTCAGTCCTCCACCAACTTGAATCTCCAACTGGCCGGAGCTTCCTAGATTTATTTCGCCCTGTGCTGTGCCCCGTGCCCTCCCTTGCACATAGAGGACCGCAGCATAGCATATGACTCTGTAGAGTGAAATGTGAGTGAACAGACGACCAGCCCTGTTCCCTGGGCACGTTCCAGCCCCGGTGTGAGACAGAGACAGGCTGCAGGCCCTGCTCTTAGGCCCTTTTGGTGGGCATGAGAGGAGCCATGCACAGCCAGCCCTAGCACCTGCCCTGCACACAGTAGGTGCTCAGCAGAGCCTGCCTGAATAAGTAAAGAAAAGGGATGTGGTAATGTGTCCATTGAAGTGAAGACACAAACCCTAGGGCTGCGGGGGCTCCAGCCCAGCCAGGCTGGGCAGGCAAGCAGGGCTTGGAGGAGGTGTATTTGGACAAGAGGAGGAAGCAAAGGGCACGCCAGGTGGGAGAACAGTAGGAACAAAAGCCTGGAGGTGTGAATGAACAGGCAGACGGAAGCGACGAGAGGCCTGGGTTGGAGCTCCTGTGGCTGTGGGGTGGGGAGGGGATAGGGAGTCATTTGAGGTGGGGCCGAGGAGAGTTTCTTTTAGGCCAACACCGCATGTTGAAATGTTTCGGCTGGCTTGGCTACCATCCCCACTTGTCGGGCCCAACTCGCTCAGGGCCCTGAGGGGTCCCCTTGCCATCGAGGCTCAGAGCCAAGGCCCTTCTCCTTGCAGGCGCCCCTCACCTGCCCTGTCCCAAACAGAGCTGAGCTCCTTGGTGGAGCAGGCGGGGGTGGAGTTTTTCCCTCGCAGGCTCCCTGGGAAGCCCCTTCAGGTGGGCCACAGTACCTGCTGACCCTTCCCTCTGTCCCCGCCCCACTGACGGCTCCAGAGGCCAGGGAGGGACAGGACCCCACCTAGCTCTGTGCCCCCCGCCCTCCCTCGCACATAGCAGGGCCTCAGCACACGCTACAGAATGAAGAGTGAACAGATGACCAGCCCTGTTCCCTGGGCCTCCTCCTCTCACCTGTGACAGGAGTGGGTACAGTAGCCCGCCTCTGAGGTCCAGCTGGCACGGACAGGCTGTGTTCTCGCCCTCCATGGCCTTGGCTCTAGGCATCCTTCATGAGAGCAAAGACCTGTTCCCCACAATTTGGGCTCATCCTGAAGACACCCTCAGACACCCACTGAAAACTACTTGTTTAGAATGTGTCTGTCAGAGGAGTGCCAGAAAGGAAGCTTCGAGCAAGGCCGAAAGGAATAGGAGTGGATATCAGCGCTGACCCCTCAGGGCTTGGTGTTCTGGTTCAGGAATGATCGGGGCCAACTGCATGGTGGCAGTGCCTGGAGTGTGCAACCTTCCCACCTCATCAGATGAACCATGGTCAAAATGAGCAGGGAGCAGAGGTTTGAGTGGGGGTAGAAGCAGGGAGGGGTGCTGCTGCTGGCTTTAGCTTGTATCCGAGTATCAGATGACTTTTAGCAGCTTCAAAGGGAGAGGCCTCTGGACTGTTCCACCAGCTGCCTCCTGGGACCCAGGGACCCTGCAGCCCAAGGCTGAGCACTCTGCCCTCTGACGTTGCGTTTTCCCAGGATGAGGGGGAGTGGGCCCCACCCTGCAGCAGAACCTCCCATTCTAACTTATCAACCAGGCCGTTCTATACCCGAGACCCATCTTGCCTTCCGTTGCCCTTGTACGCCACCTATCACTTTGCTGCGGGTGGAAATTAAGTGGACCTGGCATGGGCGCCCCCTGCCAAGCCATGAGACCCACCACTCGCCAGCTGGGTCTCCTTGCCGGGGCTTGGAGATTGGCAAGGTGTTGTTGTTAATGTGACTGCTCGTGATTGCCAGGTCAGTCTCCGTTCCGTTGTGAAGATGAACCACGCGTTTGCTTGGTGCGCCTCGGGGACTGCGCCTGTCTGCTTGGATTCCTCTGCCACTCTGACCTGTGCAGGGCCTGACGCCTCTGCATTTTGTAAGTCCCCAGGTTGGTGTCGCCGGGCCTGCTGCTTTTCTTTCAGTGCAGCCACTTTTCCTGGCTCCCTCTGCCTGATGCGCTTGTCCAGACGGGGACATGCTCCCGTCTGCATTCGCCTCTAAGCTTGATGGGAATGACAGGAGGAAGACGTCAGATGCTGAGCCCTTTTTCTCTGAATTTGCATCTCTTCCCTCCTGACGGGAAGCAACGTTTTCTTTCACAGCCTCCTTTGTGGAATGTGTTTGAAGATTCCTTTGGGGTTTGAAAAAATTCCCTTTGCTGGTGGCAGCCCCTTTGTGGCTTTGGCCTTCTGAATCCGGTCCTTTTCCCCAGTGATGCAGGAGAATAGAGTGGCCAAGAGCCCAGACACTGGGGCAGACGGCGTGGCTTCAAATCTGGCTCTGCCATCATGAGTTGTGCTACCCTAAACAGTCCCTGAGGGGCCCTGTGCCTCAGTTTCCACCTTTGTCAAACAAGGATAGTAATAGTCCTTCCCTTACAGCTTGTTGTGAGGTTAAATGCACGCATAGCTATAAAGTGCTTGCCGGGTGGACCGGGCACTGCACCGAGCACTGGTGCTCCCGAAGGCATTAGTTGTTTTCCTTCTTAACCAGAGAACAGGAGCAGGGCAGGGGGCCCTGGGCTGGGAGGCGGACTGAGTTCTGGTCCCAGCTCTTGTCCCTGGGCGGCTGTGTGACTTTAGGCTGGTAACCTTCCCTCTCTGAGCCTCAGCTTTATTGACAGCATGCAGCCAACATATCAGGGGACCTCTGAGTCCCCTACGGCACAGGTCTTCACATCCCTCACTGACTTCTCGTGGCTTTCCTGTCTCACTTTGCCACATGGAGGGTCAAGCACCACAGTTGGTCTCTGGCTTCCTGTGTGTCTTGTTTTTGGACCCAGGCAGGAGCCCACAGAGTAGCTACTTCCAAAGCGGCCTGCTGCTCCCTAACTCCTCTGGCCTCTGATTTTTTTTTTTTGAGGTTTTTGACAAATCTCTCAACTGGAACCCCATTGTCTTCAAGCTCATTTTCTTCTGTTGTTTCTTTCTCCTCACTGAGCCTGTTCACTCAGAACACACTGGGGTCTGTCCCCCAGGCTCCCACTGGACAGGGACCCTTCCAGTGTCTTCCCTTGGCTAAAGGGCAAGTGGTGAAGGCTGCTGCCCTGCTCACCCCTGCTCGGGTTTGGGCCTTGACTTTCAGGAAAGCATCTTCACCTGTTTGCTGACCCTGGACTTCGGCCTGCTTTCCTGGCTGGGGTGGGGTTCTTGGAACTCCAGGTCCTCACTCTGAGCTCCCTGGAGATGTGGCTGAGATAAACCCCATCTGCCTTTTCCTCTGCATCTCTGGAGGGACCTGTGAACCCACCATTTCCTTCCCTGTCTCACATTCGCCACCCAGCACTTCCCACCTCAGGCCTACATGGGCCCACCAAGTGCCCTGGGGCGGGTGGGAATGTCCAGCAGCCTGAGTCCCAGTCTCAGCCCCACCCTCCACCACTATGTGACCCTACATGATTCACTTCTCCCTGAGCCTCTGGTTTTTCATTTGTAAGACCAAAAACGGACTGTGTGCCTTCCTCAGTGGGCTCATGTATGTGGGCATGAATGGTATATGCGGACATTTCTGCCTTGATATTCCATGTTCCCCAACCTGGTCCCTCTTCCTTCTTCCCAGAGCCTTTGAGCCTGAACAGACTCAGCCTCCCATGCCAGCCTCACAGCCAGCCTGGCCTGGCCTGTGTACAGACCCCTGAGGCTCCTTGTGTGTAATACACACATTTTGAGGCCATGTTCACGAACTATCATGACAGATGCTGCTCCCCGGCCCCAGCCTCAGCCCCTGCACAGAAACCCTGAGCATTGTCCCCACTTTAGAGGAGGTGACTGCAGCCCAGGGTGCCCAGGGTGCCCAGGGGCTTGCCTGGGTCCTCCAAGCTTGTCAGGGCAGAGCTGGGCTTTGTAGCCAGTTCTGTGTGACTCCGAAACTGGCCCTTGCTCTGGAGCTCGAAGGTGGGAAGATGGAGTCCTCCTTTTAAGTGGGGAATTTGGTTCCCTTCATCTGGCCTTCCCCAGGGAAGCACTGGTGGGCTTGTCAGATGGGCAGGCCTCAGAAGGCCCTGCCCCACAGAGGCCAGCAGTTCTAGGGCTAGGGAGGAAAGAGGTAGGGATGGGGGCAGGGTAATCTCCAAGGGTCCCTGGTTTCCCCACCTGGTGTGAAGCTTGGAAGACCTTGGCATGGTAAGAGTGTGTGTGTGTGTGTGTGTGTGTGTGAGAGAGAGAGAGAGAGAGAGACAGACAGACAGAGAGGGAGAGAAGAGAGAAGTGGGTCAGGAGCCCTCAAGTCACATGTGACTCCCACATGACCATGTATGGGCCGTGAGGGGCCCTTTCTGAAAGTGGTCTGGGAGGGCTGAATCCCCTGGCAGCCACTCCTCTGGTGCTGGCTCCCCTCGTGCTTCTGGGACTTTCAGGGACTCAGAAGGTGGAACCCGGGCCTCCAAATCCCACAGACCTGCCCAGGGGTATGGCTGGTGAGGAGGGGCGTGGCCATTTTTTCCTTCTGCCCTCCAGCCTTTGCATCCCTTTCCTCCACAGTAATTCATTCATCTGCAGAATGAATATTTATTGAGCACTGACTGTATGCCAGGCATTGGACCAGGACACTGGGGTACGGCCGTGGACTAAGCAGATGAAGCTCCTGGCCTTGTGGGGCTCACACTTGGGGAGAGGGCAGGAGGAACTTGCAGTGAATAAGCAAACACATCACTGTATAATTATAATTTGGGATACCAGCTGTGAAAGATGCGGCTCTGAAGAGGAACAAAGCAGTGTAAGTGGACAGAGGGGGGCAAGTAGGGGAGACTCTTCCCTGCAAGGTTGACGGACTTTCGGTCCTCACCCTGGCTTTCTGCAGGGGTGACTTTTGGCAGATCCCCAGCTGCAGCAAGGGCATTAGCCAGGTGGAGATCTGTGGGAAGAGGGCCCCAGGAAGGGGAACTGGCATGTGCAAAGACCCTGAGGTGGTGCCTGCCCAGCATTTGGAGAATAACCAGGAGGCAGGGACAGAGTGAGTGAGGCAGGGAGACATACGGGCAGAGGAGGGCAAATTGCATGGGGCCCTGGGGGGCCCTGTGAGGACTTTGGCTTTTGTACTGGGTGAGCTGGGAGCCGTTGGAGGGTCAGGAGCAGAGGAGGGTCGTGATCCCTCTGGCTATTGTGCAGGGAATAGAGTGGGACCTTGGGCCAGTGTGGAGGCCACTGTAGTCCAGGCAAGAAGTGACAATGGCCTGGACCAGGGGTGGGGGTGGTGAGAAGGGACAGATTTGGGGTGTATTTGAAGTCTGGGCCCACTGGCCTTGCTTCTGGGTTGCCTGTGGCCAGAGGGCTGGAGGGTGAGGGGTCGCCAGGCCAGGCACAGTGCTCCTGGCTTCAGTACGATGGATAGTGAGTCTGCCCCAAGGTCAGCTGCTTGCGAAGTCCTGGTTGGCTCCAGCCCAACCAAGGGCCCCTTTTTGGGCCAGTCTTATGGATGCTGAGTGGGTCTTCATGTGTGAAGTTCAGTTCCTTCCCCTTGGTTTTGTTACCAGTTTCTTTTTTAGCTATACATGTTTATTTCTGGGCACTGCTGCGAATTCTTTTTGGGACAAGGCAGGTCTGAATGCGACAATGAAGCTGGGATGAGAGGTTTGGAGCAGTTGTCTCCAAAAATCTCTTGTGTCTCTGGCTAAACTGTTGTTGCAGGGAGGGGAAGGCCAGGCAGGATTGGGGGAGGGGAGGCTGCCTTGAGAAGCAGTGATGGGAGAGACCTCTCCGGGAGGTGGGCCTGTCCCAGGGTGGCGGGGGGCTGTCCTGGCTGTGTGCCTCCCTTCTGAGAGTCAGGAGGGGCAGCCTTCCCGAAAGAGCAGCAGGTGACGTGAGTCGGGTGGGCTGGCCCTGGCAGAGAGTGCTTTCCCCGGCCTGCCAGACTTGCCTTGTGTCCATGGACGAGCCATTATTCCTCACTGGCTGTTGGTTTCTCCACCTGTAATATGGGTACAGCTGTATTCCGACTTCGCTGGTTATTGTAAGAATTACAGAGATAGGAATTAGCCAACAGAAAGGCCTAGTGAGAGCTGTTGGGAGTGAGGGGCTACCTCTGAGGCCTCAGACCCAGGGGAGTGCCTGGGCCTCTTCCTGGTGGGGGTTCTCCCAGCCTCCCGCTGTGACTGTCCTCTCCTCTCTCCCTCACTTACATGCTGCATTATATCTGTGCCCCATTTTGCGGTAGACAGAATGATCATATGGATATTCTATGCAAATTCTGCTTTTTAATGAGCCAGAAGGAAAGCTAACGACTCTTGCAGACGTCTTGGGGCCCCAGGGAGGCCTTGGGATATGGGGAGGAGAGGAAGCAGGACAAAGTGACAAGTAAGAGGAGAAGAGGGAGGGAGGGTGGAGAGTGAACAGAGGGCCAAGCAGTAGGGGCTGCGGAGGGGTGCAGGAGAGGGGACAGTGGAGGCCCTGTGACCATCTCCCCAAGCCTCCGTGCCCACCCCGTTTTACAGGTAGGAAACAGGCTGAGAGCAGAGGCTACTTGTCAGGGCACCCCAGAAGGCAGGAAGCAGAGAGGAGGGCCAGACAGAAAGGTGGAGGCGGGAAAGAAGATGGGGTGGAGGAAGGGAAGGTGGAGGCTGCAGCACTGGGTTCTGGCT
>NW_012103142.1:902315-908628 GCF_000951045.1 Mandrillus leucophaeus | reverse complement strand
GCAGACAGGTGGGAGTGACAGGTGACAGGAACCAGGCCTGGCCCTCTGTACAGTCCCAGACCCAGCCGGAGCCAGCCCAGCCCTCATGTGTCTCGCACCCAGCTCACTCGCCAGCAGCCGCATGGGGAGGGCCTTTGCTGGGGCCTGGTGTCCTTCTTACCTTGAAACCCCCTCTGGCCATAGAACTGCTGCCTGGGCTCCATTATTTACATTCAGGCTTCGCTCCCAGCTGAAAACAAAAGTAGCAGTCACCAGCCACCAAGCCCTCTGAGCAGCTATTTCTGGTCCCCTTCCTGAGAGCTGGTTTGGGGAAGGGCCTGGCTTTGGGAGTCAGAAGGGAGGAGCTGTGTGTGTGTGTGTGTGTGTGTGTGTGTGTGTGTGTACGCCCATGAGGGTCCAGGGGTAGCTTCCAGCCTCTGTCCTCCCCTCTGTCCTCCCCTATGGGAGCCGGGGGGACCTGCTCTCCTGCCCCCGTCCCTGTGTGTAACTCCCTACCCCCTACCCCGCTGGAAATTGCTGCCTTCACATTTTGCCATACTGTAGATTTTTCCACTTGAATTCCTAGGGTTTATCTTTTCATTGTTTTCCTCTCTTTTTAAATTAAAAAAAATTTTTTTTTTAAGGAAAAGAGAAAGCGAGGATGTGCCTATGTCTCTGCTGGCCTCAGGGCCGGCTGGCTGGGCCCCGAGAGGCCAGGCCTGGAGACCTGAGGGAGCTGGCTCAGGGCTCTGGAGGGGGAGGCCTTGGGATATGGGGAGGAGAGGAAGCAGGACAAAGTGACAAGTAAGAGGAGAAGAGGGAGGGAGGGTGGAGAGTGAACAGAGGGCCAAGCAGTAGGGGCTGCGGAGGGGTGCAGGAGAGGGGACAGTGGAGGCCCTGTGACCATCTCCCCAAGCCTCCGTGCCCACCCCGTTTTACAGGTAGGAAACAGGCTGAGAGCAGAGGCTACTTGTCAGGGCACCCCAGAAGGCAGGAAGCAGAGAGGAGGGCCAGACAGAAAGGTGGAGGCGGGAAAGAAGATGGGGTGGAGGAAGGGAAGGTGGAGGCTGCAGCACTGGGTTCTGGCTGGTGGGCTCGGTTTCCTTATCTGTGAAATGGTTGTAATACCTAGGACCTGGTTGTACTGGAAGGAGCTCAGAATTCAACATGTAGAAAGGTTACTTGACTGGGAGTGCTGCGTGAACATGAGGGGCTGTGCAATGACGGGAGAAAGTGTGTATTGTGGGGAGACAGAGAAGAGGCAGAAGGTGGGCAAGAGAGAGTGGGGGAAGACGGGAAGCACAGAGGAACAGCAGCTGGAGATGGGGCCAGGAGCCTTCCGGACAGTAGGTCAAGTGTTAATTAATTAACCACCTAACTAGCGTGTTCATTCGTTTGTTCATTCTCTTGTCCCTATTGTTGGCTTCACAGATGGATGGCAGCTCCACGAGGGCAGGCTTATCTGTCCTATTCCTGGTGGTACCCACAGAATCTAGGACAGCTCCTGGCACTGGGGGTTGCTGAGTCAGTGACAGTGACTGCTCTGTGCCTGGCAGTGTGTGGATCCAGGGCCCAGCAGTGGCCACTGCTGGAGTCAGAGGCTGGTGGGTGCAGAGGCATCTAGTCCAGTAACCTTCATTCACTGTGCTAAGTGCAGTGATTGAGACATTGAGATTGTTATAAGCGCCCAGGGGAGGAGGAGCTTGGGGATACCCATAAAGGCCTCCTGGAGGAGGGGGCCTGAGCTGAACCCTTAAGAACAGGTGGAGCTGACTTGAAGAAAAGAGTCTGGGAAGGTGAATTAGACACCAAAGGCAGAGCAAAGAGTCTGTCTAAAGGCTCCGACGTATGTTGGAAACTGCAGATGCTGTTAGAGGTGGGGGTGGGAGAGGAGGCTGGGAGTGGATGAAGTCAGTCCTGCAGAGCCCTTCAGGACAGGCTGAGGACTGGACTTGGTCCTGAGGGAGGTGAGAGCCACTGAAGGTGTGAGGGATGGGAGTGACCAGGTGGGACTAGAGTTTCGGTGGAAAGTTGTAAGGGCCAGGCTGGGCAGCCTGAGGTTTGTGTGGCAGGTGTGGGGCTGTGGTCTGGAAAGACGGTGTCGACAGAAGAGGGGGTGCACCATGAATTAGGGCCTGAGGGATGAGATATGGCTGGACCTGCGCCAGGGACACTGCGCCAGGGACATCTGGGGCTCCTGAGCCAGCCTGAGAGGGGCCTGGGCAGAATGTGTGAGCACAGCACGTGCTGGTCAGCCTCGGGCAAATCCTGGCCCCTCTCTGGTTTAGATCAGAAACGAGCTTTCAAGTCTGGGCAGCTGCACCCTACCCCCGGGGACATGTGGGACATGTGGGGAAATATGTGGGGCACTTTGGATTATCACAATGACTTGAGTGTCTAGTCCCTTGTACTGTAACATGGGACAGTCCCACACTGTGAAAAGTTGTCCCACCCCAAATGTCTGTTGAGAAAAACTTGCAGACGCTACCCACCCCTCCCCCAGCTCCAACTACAGCATACAGGAAGAGCCCCTGCCTCCTGCCCTTGCTCCCCAAGGCTCTCCTGACCCTACTCAAGGCTGCTCCCAGGATCCAGGCCTGGAATCCCTTTTCCCTCCCTACGTGGTTCCTGTCTCCCATCCCCCATGACCCCCATCTGGCCAAGCAGGCCCCCAAGCTTTGAGGCTCCAAGCCTTTTCCCAACAGTGCTGAGAGCCTGGGGGAGTTTTTTGGGGTGAGGACTTCTTCAGCTCAGGGCTCACATCTGGGCCCCAGCCCCCAGCATCTGCCCATCAGCTTTGCCAACCTGAGTCCTCACAGCCCAGTGTCTCAAGAAGGCTTCTCCTGCTGCCCTGGGTGAGGCTGGTCCCTGCTGCCGTGCTCACTTCGGGAAGGCATCCTCTCACCAGTCCCTCCACCAAGGCCAGCTGACACGTCCACCTTCTTGGTCCCCCCTCCCTGGCGTGGGCCAGCAGCCCCATTTTGCAGCTGAAGAAGCTTGGTGGAGTGAAGGGATCATCTGGTTATATCCAGTGCTGGGGCTTGACCCAGCCCCCTGGTTTTCTGTATTTCTTGCTATTCTGCCACCAAAAGGAGTAGCCTGCAGGAGCCAGAGCCGGGCTCTTTGCCACCCCTCCCTCCTGGCCTGGCCTGAAGAGGAGGGGCAAGGGCTAGCTCAGGAGAAGGGTCCAGGGGGACTTCATTACCCAATGCCTACTTGTGGCAGTGGGTGGGTGGGAGGGGCGCTGAGCCTGCCGCTGGCAAGGAGGCATGCTTGGCCTGCCTGGGTAGTTACATCTCAGCATTTCATTTTGCTTGTCAGTTTCCACTTCCAAGGGATGTGGGCTCCTAAATATTTCATCCCAGCCTGCACTGTCTGTTCTTCTCTGGCCAAACCACATGCCCAGCTGCTGGCCTCTAACCCTGGCCAGGCCCTACTGCTGGCCTGACTGTGCCTCGAGGTCATCTTCCCCATGCCTCTCTCTGCCCCAACACAGGGTCTCTGCCACCAGCCCAGCGCTGGCTCCCATTCCCAGGGTATCTGGGGTGAACAGACTGGGGAGACAACATTGTTGGAAACTAGGTTCATTTCAACTGTCGTCGGTTGAGCATCCTACACTCTGCTGGAAACTGGGCGGTTAGAAACGGGAAAGACACAGTCTGCCCTTGAAGGGGCTCATGGGCTGATGGAGGAAACCAACAATAATAGTATAATAATAATAAACACTTCCTGAGCACCAATGTGCCAGGAACTGTTCTAAGTACCTTATGTATATTAACTTGCTTATTCTTCACACTTTGTTATGTGGAGACAAGGCTCAGAGAGATTAAGGAACTTGTCCAAAGTCACACAGCTGAGAAGTGGCAGAGCTGGGATTTGAACCTGAAGCAGGCCAGTTCCAAAACTGACCACAGCACAAAGTGGAGGATGGCAAGTGGCAGTGGAGAGGAGCAGGCGGGCGCGATGAGCTCCCACTGTGGCAAAGGGCTGGGATATTTCATGTGGGAAGAGGCAGAGAAGTGGGGCCCTAGGCTGGAGGGAGCTGGGCAGATAGAGACGTGGGAAGGGCATGTCTGGCAGAGGGACCAGCACTGGGAAAGGCTCTAGGGGGGAACGTTCTGGCTGAGTTGGAGAAAGTGGTCCTGCTGTGGTAGAGGTGAAGTGAGGCGGAGGAGACGACTGGAAGGTGAGATGTGACCTCCTCCACCAGAGTGTCACTGGAGTTGGGGAAGATGGGAAGAAATTTGGGGGTCTTGTCCTGTGAGTGGCTCCTCCAGTATCCTCAGCCACACTCCACGGTGTCCCGGCCTTGACCGTGGCCTGAGGCGGGGACAGAGCCGTGCAGTCAGGCTGAGGGCCCTGTTCACCACAGCCCCACCGCACTGCCCACGGGTTGGACCAGGACATGACCTCGGCAGGGACCCTGACCCACACTAGCAGTCTCGAGTCTGGCTCCCGGCTGGCCTCCCACTGCTGTGTGAGCCTTGGGCAGACTCCCTTCCCTTCATGAACTGAACCCAAGAAATGGGTGGGATTCGCTCATCAGTGAATGCTGGGCACAGCCACTGAGGGTGGGGACAGCAGACCTGGGGTAGGGGCCTCTGGAGGGCTTTGGGTGGTGGCCACGAACCAGCCATCTCTTCGTGTCCTGCCCCATCCAGGCCCCTCCTGCCCCATCCAGGCCGCTCCTGCCACCATCTGCCTCCAAACACCATGGCTTCCCTTTTCTATTATTTTTCTGCTTTTCTTGCTTCAGAGGTGTTTTGCCTAAGTGGGTTTGTGTTAAGACATTAAGTCGATCACTCAGCAAATTTCCCTCTGCTCAGAGCCTAGCGCCATGAATAATGCAGCTCTGAGCCACACCGCCTGCGCTGCCCAGCGGCCTCCTGTCGGGGGGACGGCAGGGCTCAGCTCTGAGATGTTGAGCCCCACAGCTGCCCTGGCAGGTCCTCCAAGGCCTGCATCCTCCTCCACACCCCAAAATATCTCCTAGGGGCTGAGCCTGTCCACAGGTGATCTGCCCTAGTCCTCACCGTAACCCTGCTGTGTCTGGGGGACGGAGTTCATACCATACCATTTCACAGAAGGGGAAATGGAGGGTTGGAGGGGGGCAACGTGGCTTTCATCGTGAAGCAGTAGGTGGTTGAGATGGGACATGGCCCTGTCTGTGCCCAGACTCTGCCTCCTCATGTCACACCAGTCCAGCTCTCGTATGTCTGTGTCCCCCTCTTCTGCCCCGTTGGTGCCCCTGCACCCCGAGATCCAGCCCCGTTCTCCCGGCAGGGGCAGGGACGGGCGGGAATGGAGAGCCTGGTGGCAGAGGGTGGGGTTTCAGAGGCAAAAGGAGGGCTTTGCCTCAATGTGCCGGCCACAGAGCTGCTCCATGAATAGCCGTGCCGTCCCCTCCGTCCAATTGCTGGACCACAGGCCCCTCCATGGTCACCTCAGCCAGTGAGGACCAGGCCAAGGGAGGAGGTGCTAATTGTGCTGAGGTGTGGCTGGGCCCCCAAACGACGTGAGGGATGTGAGCTTCTGCCAGGCCCTGGTGCATGCTAGGGCCTCGCAGGGCCTTTCTGGGAAAGGATTGAGGCTAATTGGGGCATTCACTGGGGAGACTTAGCAAGGAGGCCTTTCTCAGTTAAGAAGAGATGGGCTGGAGGGGTGCTTTGTGCACGTGCGGTGACCGTGTGAGAGCCGCCAGGCGGTGTGAGGGCGGGGGTGCAGACGCTTCGTGGTGGGCACTGCCTGCTTGTGCTTGGTGGAGCAGGGTTGGCCGGGTCAGGCAGGGTTGTTGTATGTGACTGTCCAGGGTGACCTGTGTCTGTGTGTGGTGTATCTGTGACTCTGTGTGGGGTTATGTGTATCTGTGTGTGGTGCGTATCTGACTGTGTATGGTGACGTGTGGATGTTTCTGCATGTGGTATGATGGTGTGTGTGTCTGTGGTGTGTATGTGACTGTGTGTGTATCTGTGGGGAGTGATGTGTGGGTGTGTCTGTGTGGTGTGTAGTGATGTGTGTGTATCTGTGTGGTATGTGTATCTGTGTGGAGTGATGTGTGGTGTATCTGTGTGGTGATGCGTGGGGGTGTGAATCTGGTGAAGTGTGGGTGTGTGTCTGTGTGTGGTGTGTATCTGTGTGGTATGCATCTGTGTGGTGACATGTGTGTGATGTGTATCTGCTGATGTATGTGTGTGTGTGGTGTGTATCTGTGTGGTGATGTGTGGGTATGTGTCTGTGTGGGGTGTGTATCTGTGTGGTGATTTGTGGGTTTGTATCTGTGTGGTGGTATGTGGTTATTGTGGGTGTGTGTGGTGTGTATTTGTGTGGTGATGTG
>NW_012103142.1:896210-897660 GCF_000951045.1 Mandrillus leucophaeus | reverse complement strand
AAAAAAAATTTTTTTTTTAAGGAAAAGAGAAAGCGAGGATGTGCCTATGTCTCTGCTGGCCTCAGGGCCGGCTGGCTGGGCCCCGAGAGGCCAGGCCTGGAGACCAGAGGGAGCTGGCTCAGGGCTCTGGAGGAGGATTTTTCTCCTTCCTTGTCTGGAGCCGAGCGTCCACCATGATAGCCTGGGGGACCCCTGACTGTCTCCCCACAGCAGGGAGTGGGGGAGGCACAAGCCAGCTCCTCTCACGGGAGGCCTTTTCTTTTCAGCCCGCCCAGGCTGGCTGCACCAGTGGGCACATCCCACAAGTGGCGGGCAGGGGTGGGTCCTTGAAGGCAGGGGATCTGGAGGTTGTTTGAGGGGTGGCCTTGCAGGATGATGGGAGGACTTTTTGAGACAGGTGGGGTGGGGAGAGCCATGCCAGGGAGGATGGGGAAGGGCTGCAAGGAGAGCGTCCCGGGCACAGTGGGGGCTCAGAGGGTCCTGCCACAGTCAGACCTCCTGTAAACCTAAGCTCACCTCAGGCTCGGACAATCCCAGGTGGTGCAGGACAGAAGTGTGAATTCATTTAGCAGCACATCCCACCTCACTTGAAGGTAAGTGGGATTTACAAGTTCCAAAGTGTTCTCAATTCCTGGGGTCTCAGGCAAGGCAGCAGCTCCTAGAGAACAGTCAGACCTGAGTTCAGATCCAGCCTCTGCCTCTCCAGTTGCATGGCCCAGCCCAAGCCTCCCTGTTCTCCAGGGCGAATCCAGGTGGACTGAGGGGATGCAGCCCCCTGTCTCCATCCAGCACGTCATGCTGCTGCTGTCCTCTGCACCGATTCCAGGACGTTTACGGTTCCTTCCCACCCTGGGACGCAAGCTGCATGGCGTCAGGGCTCTGTCCTCTGCAGGGCTGCATCCCAGTGTCTCACACCATGCCCAGCATATAGGAGACACTCAGTACACATCTGTGGGCTCCACGAAGGGAAAGTGGTGGCAGCAGGCAGGCAGGTGATGTGAGGGGCCTGTACTTCCCTGAAGATGTGCCTGCAGATGCTCAATAAATGTGGGCTGCTGAAGAATGGTGCTTAGGGGTCGTGCAGTGGGGGTGTGGCTCCAGGGGGCCCTTCCTCTGCCACCTGCCTGCTCAGGCTGACCCGGAGCACTGTCCCCTTGCGCTTCTGCTCAGGGTGATGGCTCTTCCTTCTGATTTTGCTTCCCCAGCGAGACTGAGAGCTCCTGAGGAAGGAGTCTTACTCAATATCGTTTCTTAGGGACCGACTGTGCCAGGAACTGAGCAGGGCACTGGAAGGAAGGAGGAAGGGAGGGAGGAAGGGATGAAGGGAGGAAGAAAGGGAGGGAGGAAAGGAGGGAGACAGGAAGGAAGGGAGGAAGGGACAGAGGGAGGGAGGAAGAAAGGGAGGGAGGGAGGAAGAAAGGAAGGGAGGGAGGGAGAGAGGAAGGGAGGG
>NW_012103142.1:891685-893400 GCF_000951045.1 Mandrillus leucophaeus | reverse complement strand
TGTGTGTGTGGTGTGTATCTCTGTGGTGATGTGTGTGTGGTGTGTATCTGTGTGGTGATGTGAGTGTGTGGTGTGTATCTGTGTGGTGATGTATGTGGTGTGTATCTGTGTGGTGATGTGTAGGTGTGTGTCTGTGTGTGGCTAGGGGTTGTCTGAAGTTATAATTGGGTGCAAATGTGTCAGGTTGGGGATTTACATGACTTGTGTGCCCAGGTTTGTGGGTGTGTATGTGGAGGATGTGATGGGATTGGGTGTGGTGTGTGTGTTTGTGCGAGGCTATGTGGTGACTGGGTGAGCCTGTGTGGCTGTGGGACTATGGGATCTGTGACTGTGTCAGTGTGTGCATGTGGCCCTGTGCCCGTCTTTGTGGCTGTGAGGCTGTACGAGGTTCTTACTGGGTCCATAAGTGTGATGGGAGCTGTGTCCCTGGTGAGCGTGTGTGACCATGAGACTTTGTGAGCTTGTGGTGGTGCATTGCCGTGTGTGTGTGTGGCTGGGGTGTGGTGGGGCTGTTGAGAGCCTTCAGGAGGGAAAGGATGTGTGTGCTGCGTTGGACAATCCTGGTGCCCTGGTCCCCGCCTCTATGGACCTCTCCAGCCCTGGGTCCTGGGTCCTGGCCTGACTGAGTGATGGGGCCCCTGTCCTCCGAGCTCCTGCCGTCCTGCCTCAGCAGCCCCACCCCCCTAGGCCTTGCTCCCTCCCCAGAGGCATTGACTCCTGGGGGCAGACCTGCACAAACACCACTACACTGGGCCCTCACACTAGCCCTATCGCCCTCACACTAGCCCTATCAGGTGAAGTTTAAACCATCAACTGTCACCTGTCTTCAGGCAGGGCTCTTGTGACCCGGTCCCTTTGCATAGCCAGCGTGCAGTTTTCTTCACTTGCTCATCCTTTGCAGGCTGATTTCCCAAGCACTCACGGTAAGGAATTGATGTCTTGGTGGAGAAAGTAAAATCCCAGCAGAAGGCAGGACAGAGGGAGACGTCCAGGTGCATGTGGGTACCCACCCCACGCGTGTGGACGCTGAGCACGGAGTATCACTGTGGACCAGAGCAAAGTAGATGCTAGGCTCAAATGGGGTGTCCAGTGCCTGAGCATGTAAGGAGGTGGCAGCTCAGAGGGGAGGTCACCGAGGGGATGGGAGCGTGTGAACAGGTGCAGGTGCCCACCTCCAACTCTTACAGAGCCTCTGCCCTCACGTCCATGCTGGCAGCTCCTGCCAAGCTGTTCCCTCAAAAACCTGTCAGTCAGGAACTCAGCTCTCCATTCGTCCAGCAAATGTGGATTACCGCTGTCCTGGGCAGGCCCTGCACGGGTCCTGGGCTCCGTAAGGCCCCAAGCAGAAAGACAGGCCCCAGGAAGATAAATGCAGCCCAGCCAGGGAAGAACTGGGTAGGGAGCCAGAGGGTGGCTGAGCAGCTGAGGTGGGGGCGCTCCTGGCTGAGGGAGCAGCATGTGCAGAGGCCTGTTGGGGGCACAGACGTGGCCAGATGGGTGGATCCGGGTGGGGACTGGGGTGGTCCTGAATGTTGCAGTAAACCCAAGTTCACTGGGTACATCAGGGAGACCCTCCTGGGAAGAGATGCAGGCGCTTAGGGTCACACACACACACACACACACACACACACAGAGGGGGCCACCAAGGGTTGTAAAGCTGGGAGTGTGTTGGGCGGCTGGAGACTGATGAGCTGGGGAGCGGGGTCACAAGCAGG
>NW_012103142.1:724752-886425 GCF_000951045.1 Mandrillus leucophaeus | reverse complement strand
ACACATGGAAGAAAGGGAGGGAGGGAGGGAGGGAGGAAGAAAGGAAGGGAGGGAGGGAGAGAGTGAAGGAAGGAGAAAGGGAGAGAGGAAGGAAGAAGGGAGAGAGTAAGGGAGGGAGGGAGGGAGTGAAGGAAGGAGAAAGGGAGAGAGAAAGGAAGATGGGAGAGAGGAAGGAAGATGGGAAAGAAGGAAGGAAGAGAGGAAGAAAGGAAGAAAGGACACAGACCTGACCCTGACCTTGGGAAGTACAGCTGGAGGTGGACATTGACACAGATATGTCAACTGGGCCTGGAGACCACCAGGAAAGGTCACCAGACCACAGATGGAAAGGACGGAGAGACTGAAAAATACGACAGGAAACTGATACCAAGTTTCACCCACAAAGTCTCTAGTTCACGTTCACGTGGGGATGCCTGAAGCCTGGGGTGGTGAGGGTTCCAGCTCACACCACCGGAGGGCTGACCAGGTGAGAGCCTGCTCTCACGGGAAGATGGGATTTCAGGAACCACATAGCTGGGAGGAGAGAGGCAGGCAGCCCCAGGCAGGCGGGCGTGGAGGAAGGTGGAGGAAGGCAGGCAGCCTCCCTGTGGAAGCCCTTGGGCCAGCCGCGGCCTTGCAGCCCATTTCACAGATGAACACAGGGAGACTCCGGTGTGCCCTGCTGTGTTCTCTGTCAGGCGACCACACATGAGGACCGCAGCGCCCTTGCTGTCACCCATGTCTAAAAGTTTTGTCCAGCTGGGGTTCTGTGGCCCAGATTTGCTGAGTAGTCCCATGTTGCCACATCTGCTTGATCCTGATTATTTTTTAAAGAAATAAAATGTGGATGGAGTTGGAACCTTCTTCAGTCCTGTTCCTCTCTTCTCCCTCCAGGTAACTATGATTCTGAAAGGTGGCAGGTTCCCTTCCTGTCCTTGTTTAGTCACTCAACAAATATTTTGGAGCACCTACTATGTGCCAGACAGTGTTCTAGGCACCGGGCAGAGTGTGATGAAGACAATGGACAAAGTCTCTTGCCCTCATGCAGCCTTTTCTCATATATGTAGAGCAAATATATATGTGTCTTCATAAATATTATACGTGGTCTTTAGATTTTACATAAATGGGACAGATTCTGCTGCAACTTGCTTTTGTCCATCAATTTTACGATTTCAGGATTTATCATGCTGACACATGAGAACTCTTATTCGTCTTAACTCCATAATAGCCCATTGGGCAAACACACCACAGTTTATTCATTCTTCTGTTATAAAACATTTAGGTTATTCCCATTTTTTTGCAGTTTCAGGCAGTGCTATGTTGCGCGACTTCGTGCGGGTCTCCTATGCCCAAATGCGGGGCTTTCCCTGGGGACGAGTGTGGATGGGGAAGCACTGGCCTGGAGGCAGCCAGCGCGTTCAGCTTTACTAGACGCTGCCATGTGGTTCTGCAGAGGGTTCCGATGGACACGCCTTGATCAGGTGTCCAGCTGCCCTGTAGTAAAGGTGGGCCCTGAGGGATGGGGCCAAGCATAAGTCAGTTTTGATGGGTGGGACAGCCCAGGGAGAAGGGGAGGTGTGGAGCCTGGGTGGGCTGGGGAGGAGGCACAGAGCTGGGAGAGACAGCGGTTCCTGCTGGAAAGCAGTCAGGCGCTGGCCTGGATCCCAAACTTCCCAGTGCAGTGGTGAGAGCCTCGTCTGGAGGTGGCTCTGCCCCTGCTACTGTGCGCCCCTGGGCAAGGCCTCTCTGGCCTCCATCTCCTCACTCTCCATCCAGCTTGGGCCAGGAGGTCTCCAAGGTCCCTACGGACTTGATATGCTCAGATTTTCTTGGCAAGTGGCTATGGCTTCTTGCCCCTGGCCGGCGAGCAGAGGCACCAGCTTGGCTGGGATGGCAGAGCTTGCAGCTGGCAAGTGGCAGTCGGGTGTTTGTCAGCAGCCTGGGCTGCTGGGGTCCTGGCAGGAGGCTGGGCAGGGGCTTGCCAAGGGGAACCTGGGAGAGCCAAGGAGGCCATGGGGACACCCAGCCTTCTTCATCTGTGTCCCCCTCCCCATATGGTCCTATGCCTGGAGACTGAGGAGTAGAGGGCCCCAGTCTCTGCCCTGAGATACGGAGTGGGCTTGTTCCCTGAGGGCTTTGTGCACTTTAATTTGACTATATCTACTCTCAGTATGGACCCATGGATTCTTATTTTATTCAATGAGAGAGACTGGGGGAAGGGCACAGGGTGAGGAGGCATGCCCCTCCCTGGGGGAGAGGTTTGAAACATGCATCTGCGGGAGTGTTAGCCATGTGGCCCAGGGGCTGGGCACAGGGATGGCTGGTGGGCTTGGTGTGACTTTGGGTCTGTAGCAGCGTGGCCTGGAATGCACAGGGCGGGCCGTGGTGATGGTGGACATTGATCTGTGCCAGTGCGTGCATTCTGTGACTGTGTGGACACATGTGTGCACACATGGACACGAACCCACCTAAACAGAGGCTGCAGAAGAGGCTCTGGCTCGTGAAACACTGCCCCTTTATTCTCAGTGGCTGCTGCGAAGTCATTGCTTTGCAAGAAAAGGGAACTGTCCAGGAGTGGGAGGGGCCGCAGGAAATGGGGGCCTCTCCACCTGAGGAAGGCTCTGGATACAGACCAGGATTGCAGTCCCACTGACTGGCTGTGTGACCTTGGTTAGGCTATTTCACAGTCTGAGCCTCAGTTTCCTCATCTGTGAGATGGGGATGTTAGCACTGGCTAATGTGTGAGGATTTGAGACTGGGCCTCGCATGGTACCAGGCATGCAGTGGATGCTCAGTGGCCTCTCAGGTCGCTCTGGCCGTCTCTGGCTGCAGCAGGCACCAAGAGAGCAGTTGAGGCAGAGATTATGCCACTGCCAGGAGTTTGTGTCATCCCAGAAGAGGGCCTGACTTGTGAGCCAGTTCCTTTACCCACTCCCCTGAGCAGACATGCTGACAACAGGGCTGTGAAACAAAGGGACCCCACGGGTACTTGGTATCTCATCCTGGGGGCAGCGACACCAGTGGGCACTCACCCCAGGATGGGCGCCGTGCCCCATCCTGCCCAAGGGCCCACAAACCCCCTCGACTCCACAGTCCTGTCCCTTCATTACATGACTGGCTGAAAGGTGGCCGCTAGAGCCAGATGGCCCAAGTTCAAACTCCAGCTCTGCCCCTGACTATCTTCATGATCCTGGAGAAGCTACTTAACCTCTCTGTGCCTCAATTTCCTCATTTATAAATTGGAGATGTGGTGATTACACTGGCCTCAGATGAGTGAATCCATGTAAAATTTGCAGAATAGCATTTCCCATGCATTGGACACTCCATAAATGTTCATTAGTATTATGGAGCTCTGCACACCCCCTTCCCCCGCACTCCTCTCTGGTCTGAATCTCTTGCAGTTGGAAGAATATCAAACCCTCCTTAGACTGCATTAGCATCTCAAGTACCTTGTGGCTCACTCACACTCCTGCTGACTGAGCCATGGTCACCTAATCCTTCCTTCACCAGCAAAATGAAGCTTGCAAGATATGCCCTGAGGTGCCAGGCAGGACCATCACATGGATCCTCTTAGAGGAGCATCACTCAGAAATAGGACTTAACCTAACAGTTTCTCCCTGTTTGAGAGCAATTAACTCCCTTCTCCTGCCTTCCTCTCCGCTCCTGGAGCCAGGTGGCTCATCCTTCCCTTCCCTCTCCTCCCAGTCCGGCCTTTTCCTCTGTCCATCTGTCTCCCCAGATGGGGGGAGAAATGTCGCAATTGGCCCACTTTCTAAGTAGAAAGAAACCATATGGAGGGTTTAGTTGGGAGCTGAGAGCCAGCCCGGCCAGCGGTGCAGCCAGCAGCTGCCTCCCTTGGCTCCCTCTGTGACCCCAGACTGACAGGGACCCCAGTCCTGCCCAAGCACCCTTGCTCCTTCCCCCTCCCCATGAGCTCGTAGTAACCATGCTCTTCTCTAGCACTTGGGACTTCTTGGTGTCTTAGGAGAGCCCTAAGGAGCTGTGTGTGTGTATGTGTGTGTGCACATGTGCGTGTGTGTGCATGCATGTGTGTGTTGTGTCCTGTGGGCCCAGGCCAGCAGGGTGCCTGGCACAGAGCAGCCACTCCTTCCAGAGCGTACCCTGTTCTCTCCAGAATGCCTACTGCCTGGCCACTTGCATCCTCTAAGGACTCAGCCCAGTGTCACTGCCTTTGGGTAGCCTTCCCTGGCAGCCATCTCCCTACCCATGGGTAGGGACCCCTGCGTGGGTGGAGCTGGGTGCTGGCACTGCCCTGTGGGGCTGGTGGTAGTCATGTCCCCTGCACTCTGAGCCCCTGGCAGCTCCACCCAGAATTTTCTGATGTATTGGGGCAAGTCTGTGTAGAAGGCTCAGGTGACCCCAGCCTAGACCTCCAGGTCATTTGGAAGCCCGGGGTGCCCAGCCAAGGTGTTTGGTTTGAGGCATTGTGTGGGACCCAGAGGAGGGCAGCCGCCATTAGATACCGGGACTGGTTTCAAAATTAATCCTTCATGCTTTTCCACTGACTGCCACCATGGGCTTCTGGGGTCTTATTCTCTGGGGGTCTCCAGTTCCTGGACTCCAGTAGGGCAGGTAACTGTGTGGCTTTGGGTAAGCCACTTCTCTGAGCTTCAGTTTCCTCATCTGTCAAAGGCAGTGGCTGACACAAGCATGGCCCACAGATGCTCTGTACCACGAGGTCGGGTGAGATTTAAACACATGAATGACATCTGTCCCCTGCCAGCACTTGAGAGGCACATCTGGGGCTGGGGACTGGCTGGGACAAAGTGCTCCCAGGGTCTCTGATGGCCACCCAGTCTGGTCGTGAATCCTGGCAACATCAAGTATTAACCCTCTTCTGATGGTTCCAGCCAGTGGCCATGCGCGCTGCTCTTACCAAGGGCCTGGTGATGGGCATGGGACCGAGGGACAGGAGCCCTGAGAAGCACATGGATATGGGTGTAGCAGGGACTGACGCCTCAGGGTGGGCTCTATTTCCAGCTTTAACCCTCCAAGAAACATTATGAGGGGGTTACAATAAAAATAACATTTACTAAACACTAGGTACCAGATGTTGTCTTTATATGCATTACCTCACTTATTTTATAACGATTCTATGAAATAGGTAATGCCATTATTTCCACTTTATAGGTGATGTATGTGCATCACAGAGAGGTCCAGTAAGTGACCTAAGGTCACATAGCAGTAAGTGGCAGAGCTGAGATTTGAACCCAGGCAGTCTAGCTCCTAAGCATGATGCTGTGCTGCTTCTAGCTGCTGTATGGGGAAACTGAGGCTCAGAGTACTTAAGTGACATGTCCGGGGTCACCAGCTGGTAAGTGGAGCCAAGATTGGTACTGAAGCTGTTCTGACTGCACAGCCCATATCCAGAGACTGGGATCCCAGGGCTGGGAGTCAGGCTGGGGAGCCTAGGCAGCACCCAGCCCCCATCTCCTGGAATGTGTGTTGGGAGAGTGGTGGGGAGATTCAGGTTCCCCTGCCCACCCCAACTAACTGGTACCCCTCCTGCAGGGGGCGTGTGCATCGCCCAGTCGGTGAAGATACCACGGGAGCCCAAGGCAGGCGAGTTTGACAAGATCATCCGCCGCCTCCTGGAGACTTCGAACGCCAGGGCAGTCATCATCTTCGCCAATGAGGATGACATCAGGTGAGGGCAGGTGGCAACACGGTGGGCACCGGGAACCATGCAGGTGTGGGCAGAGCCACGGGTCCTGTCCTGCTGGAGACCTTCCCAGAGCCTGACCCCACCCTGGGATCTGGAGAGGTGGGTGTGGGTGAGTGTGTATATGGGCAGGGAGACCCACAGGCTGGCACGCAGGCTTCTGCTATGGGGCACCCCTTCCCTCCTCCCTCCATTTCCTGCATCCGTTCCACCTGCTAGGGATGGCTACCTGGGTGCTTTAACAGAGGGCTGAGGCCGTGAGCTTGGGGCCAGACCACTTAGGTTCTAATGCTGTTCTCTCACCTACTCGCTGTGTGACCTCAGGTTAATTTCTTAACCTCTCTGGCCCTCTGCTGCTAAAACACAAATGAGTTAATGATACCTGCCTGATAGCATTTGAGAATTCAATGCAGGAATGTGCATAAAAGGCTTAGAGTAAGGTCTGACATGAAATAGGTGCCCAGTAAATGTGGGCCACTTCTCAGCCCCTCCCTCCTTTCTGTGGTGAGCTCAGAGTACAGAGAAGAGCTCTGGGCTGTGTTTGTTTCTAGTCTTGGCTTAGGCTCAGAGAGTCCAGGCTGAGGGAAGACACAGCCCTGTCCTCAGGGAGCCCCAGGATGAGGGGAGATACAGCCCTGCCTAGAATCTGGTAGGGCCCTCTAGTCCCTGCTGGTCACTTCTCCTTCAGAAAGGAGGGTGAGAGCAGATGTGGCCCCTGCCAGATCTCCTCAGATATCTGGTCTGGGCTGGCAGAGCCTGCTGTGCCCTCAGACTCCCCCTCACTGGACCAGCCAAGGCTGCTCTGTGTGCCAGTCCTTTCCAGGTGGCTTCTCCTATTCCTCACCAGTGCTCCCAAGCCGTTTCTCACTTTCTAACCTGGACTCCAGAGTTGCTGCACAACAGATACCCTCCCAGGCCATTTGTGGGTCCCTGGAGGGATGGAGGAGGGTTTCTGGAAGAACATCACGGCCTCAAAAGCCAAAAGGACCAGCTGCAATGGTGGTGTCTCAGGCAGCGAAAGACCAGGGAGGGGAGGCCCTCAAGCCCCATCCTGACACCCTCAGAGCTGCACAGAGGTGGCACCCAGTCCCTTGAGGCATGCAGGTCCCCTGAGTTCTGGCTCTGAACGTTTATGATGGCCACCGCTCAGCCAGCTCCTGGGGAAGCTTCTGAGCCACCAGGCCGTGCTCCCCAACTCCTGCCCCTTACTCCCATCCCAAAGCCTGGCAAGACTTGGCTCCCACACCCCACCCAGCTATGCGGCTCACTCCAGGCCCGCTGTTTTTGAGGACACCTTCGCTCAGATGGACCCACATTCTGGGAGGGGGACTGAAAGCACTGGGCCTTTTGTCCCAGCGAAGAGGCCCCTAAGGGAGGGCTGGAAGGGAGCTAGACTGACTTCCGGAGCAGGCTGTGGGAAGTGGGGTAGGAGGCGGGGGCCATTTCTGGAAATCCACATGCATTTTCAGAAGCAAACAGAAGTAAAAATAAATCCAGGTGACTCTGCAGGGCTGGATGGTTGGGAGCTCTGGCCATCTCGGGCTGGCCGGATGCAGACGGGTATTAATAGGGTGTGGGTGTGGGTTCTGAGAGCAGCCTTACATGCCATTAGTGGTAACCTAGGCTGTGGGGGGGCTACACCAGTGAGTGGGGCTGGAAAGCCTCAGGAGTTGGGAGATGATGGAGGAGGATGGGGTAGGATGAGATGGACAAGGCCAGCTCAGGTGAAAGCTCTGGGGCCTGGAAACATTTGTTTCTTCCTGGAAGCCCAGGCCCTCCAGCCCCAGCTGGCTGCCTCCTGCACAGGCCCAGCAGCCACCCCCAGGCCCTGGAGTCTGTGCCCTGGTCCTCACCGACGGAAGGGCCTGGACAGTTTGTAGTATCACAGCCTCTCACTTGCTGTGTGGCTGTGAGCAAGTTCCTTGCCTGCTCCCTACCTCAGTCTCTCTTCGTGGGAGCTGGGTTAGGGGAATTCTGCTCATTCCTCCTTGTTTTTCCCTTCCGAGATGTCTTTGAAGGGCCACTTAATTTATGCCTCCATGAAGTCCCAGCTGAGCGCTTGCTGTGGGCTCCTCGGCCCTGGGCTGGGCTCTCAGGTCCCTGGTTTGATTTATATTACCATCACAGGCAGACTGGGCTGTGTGTGAGCACTGGGCGGCTGGCTCCACACCCATCTCCCTCCATCACCCACTCCCACTCAAGGTGTGGGGCGCAGCTCTCTGAAGGACCTGGAATTTTGGCACAGAGGGCGGTGAATGAAGAGGGAGCTGCGGGCAGAAGGCAGCATGTGCAGCGGGGTGAGGGCGGCCGTTGTGTGATGGTGGATGCGTGTGAGAATGGGCAAGGAATGTGGGGATGGATGAGACAGGAAGGCGTGCGTCTCAGGGGACCGGGGCTGGGCAGAGGTGGTTCTGGGGCCTGAGTCAGATGTGGGACGGGTGTGGATCTGGGGGGACAGGTGTGGTCATTGCAGGGACAGATGTGGGCCTGGAGAATCACACTGGGCCTGCAGTGGGCATGGGCCCAGGGACAGGCAGGTTGGATGAGGCAGTAGCCAGGGGTCTATGGGCAGATAGGGGCAGGGGGTAGGGGGAATCCACGGGTTGGGGGTGAAAGCATGGGTGCTGGGACAGTTGTGGACCCTGGGCTTCTAGGGGTCAGGGACGTGGGCCCAAAGCAAGTATGACCAGGAGTGGGGGCAGTTGCGTGGACAACACGGCTGGGCTGGGCTGGCGTGTGTTCCTACAGGCGTGTGCTGGAGGCAGCACGAAGGGCCAACCAGACAGGCCATTTCTTCTGGATGGGCTCTGACAGCTGGGGCTCCAAGATTGCACCTGTACTGCACCTGGAGGAGGTGGCTGAGGGCGCTGTCACGATCCTCCCCAAGAGGATGTCTGTACGAGGTAAGGCCGGGCAGGTGCAGGTGGTCGGCACCTGGACTGCTCCTCCTGCCGTCCCTCCTCGGCTTCCTTCTCCTCCTGCTCCTCCCCTTTCCATATCCCTCCTTTCCTCTTCTTTGGCCCACAGCCTCTTTTTTTTTTTTTTTTTTTTTTTTGAGACGGAATCTCGCTCTGTCGCCCAGGCTGGAGTCCAGTGGCGCGATCTCAGCTCACTGCAAGCTCTGCCTCCCGGGTTCACACCATTCTCTTGCCTCAGCCTCCTGAGTAGCTGGGACTACAGGCGCCCACCACCATGCCTGGCTAATTTTTTGCATTTTTAGTAGAGACGGGGTTTCACTATGTTAGCCAGGATGGTCTTGATCTCCTGACCTCGTGATCCGCCTGCCTTGGCCTCCCAAAGTGCTGGGATTATAGGCGTGAGCCACCGCGCCCGGCAGCCCACAGCCTCTTATGTTCTGAGGTTCTGGACTGGGAGGTCTTTTAGGCCACACGCAACACAGCAGAATTTGAATCCAGATTCAAGACCTTCCCTCCTTTCTTCTCAGACAATTTTGGGGTGGAAGGTGTGTGTAGAGTCCACTGCTGGAAGAGGCTGGGAGCCACCCTGCCAGGGCTACAGGACAGGCCTTTCCTGCAGAGACTGCCTGGGGTTGGCGGGCCCTGGGATGGTGCTGAGGTTGGGCCTGCCTCGCCCTGAATCCCCTCCTCTCAGGGCAGAACCCACAGTCACCTGGGGAGGAACGAAATTCTCTGGCCAGAACTTCACAGAGAGTGAGGTGTGATGTTCCCGTTAATGGCCTGATGGGCAGGGACCTGGCAGTCTTCACCATGAGGAGAAGGCTCCCTGGGCCCTCTCCTTCCCTGCCCTCCCTCCCTTCAATAGAATCCAGCATTAATGGAGCTGGGAGGGACCGCAGACATCTGCCTCTCAAAGGCACTTCCCAAGACACGGAGGCCTGATGAAGGGAGGGACTTGCTCAAAGTCACACAGCAGTGTCCTCTCTTCATCCTGAGGCAGAGGGAGCTCCCTGGCCCACGACTCCTTCTAGCCCTGGCCCATACCTGTCCATAGGCCCATGGCTACCCTGTCATCCAAACCTGACCCACTGGGCCTACGCCTGCCTACAGGCCCAGTGTGATCCCCCAGGCCCATGCCTGTCCCTGCAAAGACCACATCTGTCCCCCCACATCCATACCTGCCCCATGTCTGACTCAGGCTCCAGAACCACCTCTGCCCAGCCCCGGCCCTCTCAGACTCATGCCTTTCTGGCTCATCCATCCCCCCATCCCTTACCCCATCACACATCCAACACCCCCCCCCCCACCCACCCACCACACACACAGCGAGAATTTCCACACCACCGCCAGCCATAATAAACACAACATAACAATAACTGCCATGGTGCTCACCAATGCCAGGACCCTTACGGACATCTCCTTTAGCCTCCCCAACAACCCTGTGATGCATTCTTCCCCACATTTAGTAGATGGAGACGCAGGGCTCAGAGAGCTTGAGACACACACAGTGCAGCGAGTGGCAGAGTTGGGACCGGAATCCAGGACTTGCCTGACAAGTACCTTTTCTCTCAGGAACATTAGAGAAGCTTTTAGAACAATGGTCCTCATCTGGGGATGATTTTGCCCCCCAAGGGGACATTTGGCAATTTCTGGAGCCATTTTTGGTTGTCACAATTGGGGGATGCTGCTGCTGGCATCCAGTGGGTAGAGGTTGGGGTGCTGCTCAGCATCCTACGGTGCATAGGACGCCCCCCCACAGTAATGATCCCACCCAGAGTGTCCACAGTGCCGAGGCCGAGAAATCCTACTGCAGGCCAAACCTCCTGCTCGATGCCAGTGCGTCCCCTGCCACGTCGCCAGTCATTTTGCTTCCACTTGGACGCTTCCATGGGCAGGAAGCTCCACGTGGGCCCCACTGAGCTTTCACGCCTCTGGCCCATACAGAGCAGCTCAGTCCACAGTGCCGGGAACAGTCAGTATGGCAGGAGGGGTGTCTGGGAGGAGGAGAGGTTGTTCACCGCCAGCCTGCCCACCCTAGGACGTGGTTTCCCAGGCTGAGAGCAGAACTGTGAGCCATGCAGAGCACGTGGAGGAGGGAGGTGGCCTCTGTCAGTGACGGGGACGCCCTGGATGTGAAGGGAGAAGGTCCAGGTCCTGGTCTTGCTGTGTGACCGGGGTAGTCCCCTCCCTTCTTGTCTGACCTGGTTTCCTCTTCAGGTGCTCCCAGGGTTGGGCAGCCCCACCAGCCTCTGTGCTGTAATCTCAGGACTCCCAGGCGGCCCCTTCTCAAAGCCCGCTGTTAGCATTGCAGCGGTTAAAGGCCACGGAAACATCCTCATCGGTGTGCTTCACTTCCATAAAGGCAGCAGTTGTAGATTACACACGCTCCCCCTGGGACCTAATACAGCTCTTTTCATTTTGAATGAAATGAAATGCTCCACATTTTGTTTTCTCCTGGATCAGAGGATGCGCTCCTCCCGGTCTCTCTCCCTCCGCCTGGACCATCTCTTATCCTGAGGGAGGCGAGAAGGGCTGGGGCTTGTGGGAAGGAGGCCAGTGAGGCCCTGACGTCCCGGTTCCCTGCCAGGCTTCGACCGCTACTTCTCCAGCCGCACGCTGGACAACAACCGGCGCAACATCTGGTTTGCCGAGTTCTGGGAGGACAACTTCCACTGCAAGCTGAGCCGCCACGCCCTCAAGAAGGGCAGCCACGTCAAGAAGTGCACCAGTGAGCACGCGGGCCGGGCAGGGCCGGGTGGGCTCTAGGAGGAGCCGGGGAGGGCCGAGCCTGGGCGCCTGAGGCCGAGAGTCTCCCTTTGTCTGTCGGCGGTGGCAGGACGTGGAGTTGGGCCTGCACCTGGAGTGGAGTTGGGAGGCCTGGGCGGGGCCTGGAGGGGCGGGGCCACAGCCGATTTGGGGTGTGGCCCTGAGATCCTTGGGAGTGGCAAGGCCTCTGGCCAGCCCACAGCACGGCACTGACCCCTCCAGTCTTAATGCACACCAGGCTGGGCAATTTCCAGAAACCACCTCTAACCTCCAGGGTTCCCTCAGTCACTCAGCAAGCACCAGTTTGGCTCCTAGGCCGTGCCTTGCCCGGTTCTAAGCTTGGCAGATATAGAGCAGTGAAGAGAGTCCAGAGGCACTTGGAGTTTTTATTCTAATGGGGAGAGAGACAATCAACAAGATGAGTGAATGATACAATATGTCAGAACAGAAATGTGCAGAAGAAACAAAACAGACAATAAAAAGAATGGAAAGTGTGAGGGGAATTGAAACTGCAACTGTGAAGTGGCCAGGGACGGCCTGCTTGCGCAGGTGACATCTGAGCCCGCACATGAGAGGGATAAGCCGCGCAGGGGAGGGGCAGTGATCGGTCCATTTTACAGATGGGAGAACGGAGGCTCAGAGGAGGTGAGTAGAGGCACTTGAATTCCCATAGATAGAGGGTGGTAGAGCATGACTTGCTCCCGGGTCTGAGCCCTAGACTCCCCGCCCCCTAGGGAGCCATCATGGCGTGTCCACTTCAGATACATCCAGACAGGGGTCTTTGCGCGCCCTGGGTCTGGGTCACTCTGCGGCAGGACCCAGCCTCAATAACATTGGGGTGCTCTGGTGCCTCTCAGCCTGAGTGGTGCCTAATCGAAGATGATGAGTTATCTCCTGTATTCTCCCAGACTTGATCGTGCAGTTCGGTCAAAGGGCGGGGGACCGGCCGCATGGAGTCAGCTCCTCCAGGGCCAGGGGAGAAGGGAGTGTGATGAGGGTGGGTGGGGAGCATGCTGCCCTCTGGTGGCCAGAGCCCACAGGGACGTGCAGCCACTGGACCACTGGGGACCCAGAGAAGCTCACAGCCAAACCCACCTGATCTGCAGAATGAGTGCAGGTATGTGAGTGTGCCCAGTGAGTGAGCGTGTGTGTATACACCTGTGACACGTGACTTCGCATGTGTATGAGAGCTGGTGTTCCTGAGAGAGAAGGGGTGTGTGTGCCTGTATGTGGGGCTTATGTATTCCTGGGTAAGCTAAACATAAACATTGCTATTTACTATGTATCTACTATGTTCAGGCACTTTACGGACATCATCTTTAAAATGTGAAAGACATTTCACTCTCACAGCAACTCTAGGAACTCTTAAGATTCCTGCACTCTAGACGAGGATATGGAGAGTCAGAGAGACCAAGTGACTTGCCCGAGGCTGCTCAGCAAATGCGTGAATCAGGCAGTAATCACAATAGAGGTGTGAGAAGCGCAAAGATGCCTGGGTGTGGAGGCTGAGCCCTCCTGTGTGGGGTGGCCGCGCATCCTGTCTCCCGTGTTCTGGTGTAATTATTGAGAGCATCCCCTTTGGTTCTTGGAAGTGCCCATGTGGGATGGAAAATTGTATGGGCACCCTGATTTACATCAGCAGACCTAGATCGGGGGTGAGGATGGGGATGGATGGGTGAGGATGGGGTGGGAAGACTGGAAGTGGTGGCAAGATGGACAGCTGGGGCCTCCTGGACCCAGTGTCTAGGCCGTCGAGGGGTCTGGGCTGTCAAGGAGAAGGGCTTTCTGGAATCTCCTCTTTGTCTGGGAGGGACAGGAGGGGAGAAGGCTTTGGTCAGTTCCTATAGGCTCTGTCCAGACTTCTAGTCCTTGGGGCAGGATTCATGAACCTCTCCAGCAGTCCTAAGGGAGGCGTTTGGTCTGATTGTTAGCTCAGGTGGGGAAGGAGGACTGGAGCAGGGTTCAGAAGAGCACAGAGCTCGGCTGGGTGTGGCGGCTCACGCCTGTAATCCCAGCACTTTGGGGGGCTGAGGCGGGTGGATCATCTGAGGTCAGGAGTTCAAGACCAGCCTGGTCAACATGGCGAAACCCCATCTCTACTAAAAATACAAAAATTAGCCAGGTGTGGTGGTGGGCACCTGTAATCCCAGCTACTCAGGAGGCTGAGGTACGAGAATCGCTTGAGCCTGGGAGGTGGAGGTTGCAGTGAGCCAAGATTGTGCCACTGTACTCCAGCCTGGGCGACAGAGTAAGATTCTGTCTCAAAAAAAATAAAATAAAATAAAAAAATAAAAAAAGAGCACAGAGCTTTGCCGTGAGCCTGAGGCAAGCTCTGCAACCTTTCTGGGCCTTTGCTTTCTCATCTGAGCAACGGGATTGATGAGCTGGCCCAGAGGGTGTCTCCAGAAGGAAGTGAAGCATTAATGGAGGCACTTCCTGATCTGTAAGTGGTGGCTGTAAAGCCTGGAGGTGAGTTAGAGTCACCAGGGAGCTTTTAACACATACCAGGGCGCTACCCCCAGACCAACTAGATCAGAACCTCAGTGGTGGGGCCTAGGCTGTGGATTTTTACAAAGCTCCCTAGGTGATTTTAATGTGTATTTAGTGCTGGAGCAGTGGTTTTCAAGCTTTGTTCACATTGAATCACCTGGGGATCTTTTAAAAATTCAGTTACCCTAGACATTCTGGTTTAATTTGCACTGGATGCAACCTGAGCATCAGGATTTTTTGAAGTGCCCCAGGTGGTTGTACTATGCAGCAAAGTTTGGGACCCTCTGGCTTGGAGGGAGGGGTGGGTGATGGAGGGAGGACGGCGTGTGCCCTAAGCAGGTGAGGAGGCATGAGCAAAGGGGCAGAGGCTCTAGTGGACGTGGTACATCTCACCTGACCCGAATCCTTCCTGCTGCATTGGGAGCTCCAGCAGGGTCAGAGTCCCTGTGTGGCCCCAGGCCAGGCGCAGTGAGCCTCTCAGTCTATCTCTGTGTGAGGTGAGGGGCGGGTGAGGGGGCTGCTGGGAATGTCTGTGGGACCTGACACCCTGGGGGAGAGGCAGGCAGCTCTGGTTTCCCCATGGTCCTGCTCCTGAGCTGAGCCTGTCCCACGGAAGAAGGCCTTAGGCCAGGAGGACTGGAGTGACACCCACAGAGAGCTGGGAGCAGGGGCAGGGGAAGGACCCACTCCTGGATCTGTGTCTGACTCTGCCTCCTCCCTGCTGTGTGACCTTGGACAAGTTATCTAACTTCTCTGAGTCTCAGCTGCTGTCAGTAGAACAGGGAAGGCAACAGCCACCTCAGTGAGCTGTGAGGTTTGGAGATAAAGCGTGTGAGGAGGCTGGCTGAGAAGGTGCTGATAAAATGATTGTTATTGCTGATATAGAGAGGAAGTGGGAGAGCTGGGATTTAGACAGGCAATTGGGTAATCTAATAGTCCAAGTCTGTTGGTACCAATTCTGTCTGTCTGCTGTAGGATCCCGGAGGAAAGAATGTGCCATCCTGAAAGTGGGTAGTATAGATGGTCACAGATGCAACTCCCATTTTACGGAAGAGGAAACTGAGGCAACTTGTGACTATCACAGAGCTAGAGAGCTGTCAGAGCTGATTTGCAGCCTGGCTGTCAAAGACCCCTGCCCTTCCTGTCCTTCCCTCCCATTCCTCCGGGGCCCCTCTCTCTTGCCCTCAGCCAGCCCAGGCATGCTCTGTGAGACCTATTCTCCACCTGCCCCCACTCTGTCTCCAGAGTTTACTTTCCCCTCAGCTCTTCAGGATCAGCTCACTCTGCTCTCCTGGGTGCTCACATTCCATAGTTGGCCTCTGTCTGTTTCAGTCCCACAGGCCTGCCCTGCTCAAGGTCTCACGGAGAGCAGGTGCCACTCCTGTGTCCTTTGCTTTGCCAAATCCATTCCTTCCCACCCCAGGTGATGGATGGGCCTCGTGACCGCCCAAGAGGGTGGGAAGGACCCTCTCATCCTGGGATCTTACACTTGGAAAGATTTGATTCATCCTTCAAGGCTGTCTGAAGTGGAGTTCCCCCAAAATGAGGATTTGATAGCAAGTAGCTGATTTGGGAGGGGATTCCAGGAAAGAGGAGAGAAAGCAGAGATAAAGAGGGTGAGATCAAGCTGGTTGCCACTGTGAACAATTGGAGCTTAATCCTCCTGGGACAGAGGAACAGGCCTCTTAGTCATCCCACAGAGAGCGAGAGGGAGCCGGGGTATGTGTGTGCCAGCCCCCATCAGTCATTGGTGGAGGGATGCTCCTGAAGGCCATTAATTCCTTGGCACCTCCAACCTGCCAAATGGCTGGGCAGAGAGGGCTCCTGTACCCAAGAAAGCCTCAGAAGGGTGGCACATGCTGGCAGCTGGAGGCTGAACTGGTGTGTGCTGAAGGGGTCAGGGTTGGGGGTATGGTAGAGCACTCATTCTTTCTCAAACATACGGCTATTAGAGTCCTGCAGACCTGGGTGTGAATCCTGGTGCTGCCAATTCCTAGCCATGTGGCCTTGGGCACATTACCTCACCTCTGGGGGCCTCAATTTCCTCATCTGTGCAATGGGAATTATATTATCCCCTCCCATTCTCCCAAGAGCTCCATCCCCAGTAGAGTGCTACCTCCCTCACGGCTTCCAGGGAAGTGATGGGAGCTGATCTGCAGGAAGCACTTGCAGATGGCCCATGGATCCCCCCAACCCCATCGAGCTGGGGTCACTGAGAGGGGCATCTCTGCAGCTGTCAAGCCTACGGGAAGATAGCGCCTACCTCCTCCTTTCCTCCCATGCCCTCCCGGGGAGCCCAAAGAACAGGGTTTGGGAATTAAAGTCGTAAACAAGGCAGCTGTGGCATCCGTCTTTTTGACAGCGCTGCCAGCCAGGTGACGCTGAGCGGAGGAAGGCCCGGTTTATGAGGAGAGAGGAAAAATTTACTGCCTGCTGCACACAGGGGCTGGGAGCTCAGAGAGGGAGGGCAGCTGCATGGTGGTTGGGGGTGTGTGGGGAGATGCCAGTCGCCCAGCCTGTGCTACCAGCAGTAATAACGATAATAGTGAAAACATAATCACAGCTAATATTTATGTAGCATTTATTAATTGTCGAGCTCTGTTCCAGTATTTTGCATTTAATTTTTGGAGCAACCCACGTTACAGATGAGGCATCTGAGGCACAGAGAGGTTAAGGACTTGCCCAGGGTCACACAGAGTTGGAGTTTGAATCCTTCCATTTGGCTCCAGAGACGTTTTGCTTAGAGCAGATGATATCCCAGCCCCAGGCCCCTCCTGGCTTCTCCAGCCCGCCTGGTCTTCCCACCTCTGCATCCCAAAGAGAACCTGAGGAAGCCTCCCTCCTTGGGCAAATAAGAAAGGCCAACATTTGGGAGCACCCTTTATGTGCCAGGCCATGCCCCCATTAGAGGAACTCACAGTTGTTCAAACCATTGGCCCTTCACTCAGTGCTGCTTCCCACTCATCAACTGGGAAACCAACAGCGTCGACGAAGAGTCTGACTGTGTGCCCAGTCAGCCCTGTGTTGGGCTCAGTGAGGGGGACAGACTTGCCCTGGGGAGCCGTCCTGTGAGTGGCCTTGCAGATAAGGTATAGTGGATGGTGGCGTGGCCTGGCAGTCAGAGCCGTGGGCTCCAGAAAAGGCCTAACTGTGAGACTGGAGAAGGCAGAGCCTGGAGGCCTCTTGGAGGAAACTGGGAGTGCTGGGAGGACAGGAATGCTGCACTTTTATGTCAGAAGTTCTCACTGAGAAGGTGTGTGCTAGTCTGTTTGCATTGCTATAAAGGAATACCTGAGGCTGGGTAATTCATAAAGAAAAGAGGCTTATTTGGCTCACGCTTCTGCAGATTGTGCGAGAAGCGTGGCACCCGCATCTGCTTTTGGTGAGGGCTTCAGGAGGCTTCCCATCATGGTGGGAGGGAGACAGGGGAAAGAGAGCAGGAGGAGCCAGGCTCTTTTTAACAATCAAATCTGTTGAGAGGGAGTCAGGAGTCGCCTCCCTCTGGGTAAGCTGCTCCAGCTCCTCGGCCTCGGTTTCCTTATCACTGAGATGGGGATCCCTTTTGGCCCAACCACTAAGCCCTCAAAACACCTGGGTGCATCATTCCCTGGGACTGGCAGGAGTTGGTGTTGGGCCAAGGCTGAGTTGTTGGGGACAGAGCTAGAGATGGAGGAGACTCAGCCAAGTGGGTTACAAATTCCCAGACTGGAAAGCATAATAGAGTGAGAACTCACTCATTACCATGAGGAGGGCGTCCAGCCACTCATGAGGAATCTGCCCCCATGACTCAAACACATCTCACCAGGCCCCACCTTCAACACTGGGGATCACATTTCAGCATGAGATTTGGAGGGGACAAACATCCGAACTATTTCAGGGCGATCCTAGAGCGAACACCTGAAGGCTGTGAGAGAGAGAGCCATATGGAGACCTAGGAAAGGGCATGCCAGGCACAGCACACAGCAAGTGCAAAGGCCCTGCGGTGGGCTCCTGCCTGGCAAGCCTGGGGAGCAACGAGGAGGCCAGTGTGGCTGAAGCAGAGAGAGCAATAGGCAGGAGATAGGGTCATGGGGGAGCGACGGGCAGGTGGTACAGATCATGTGGGCCTTGCGGGCAGTTTGTAAGGATTTAATCTTTTATGCAGAATGGGACAAGCCATTGCAGGGTTTGAAAGAGGATTGACGTGACCTGATTTATGTCCTAATGAGATCACTGGGCTTCTACCTGCTCACTTCTCTCTGGGAGTGAGGGCAGAGTGGGAGACCAGTTAGGAGGCTGGTGCTGTAATCCAGGTGGGAATGATGGGCCTGGGGCGCGTGGTGGTCATGGAAGTGGTAAGAAGGGGTCGGATTCTTTGTAAACTTTGCAGTGTGGCCATGGTGTTTATGGAAGGATTTAAGGAGAGAGAAAGATGACAGAAAGTCAAGGATGGCTTCAGCGTTCTCTGCTGAAACAAGGAGATGGATGAAATTGCCATGCACTAAGATGGAGTGGGCGGGAGGAGGAGCAGGCTGGGAAGGAAGGCAGGGCTTTGGTGGAGGCCATGTGGAGAGTGGGATGCCTCCTGGGACCCACGTGGCCTTGTGGAGTAGGCGCTGGAGTCAGGGAGAGGCTAGAGTGGCCATGTGACTGGGGAGCTGGCAGAGTACAGATGGGGCTGGCTGGGAGCACCAAGGAGTGTGTGTGGCTAGAGAGGAGGTCCCAGTGAGCCCTGGATGCTGGAGTGTTGGGGGCCGAGAGAAGGGGGCCAGCATGGAAGCTGAGAAGGGGCAGCCTGGAAGGTAGCAGGGCCCAGAGCGTGGTGTCCCGGCAGCGATAAAGAGAGCACTAGAGCAAGGAGTGACTGGCTCCATCACATGCTGTCCAGGGGCCAAGTGAGACTGGCTGGACTGGGCCATTGGACTTAGCTACCTGGGGGGCGACTGTGACCTCCACAAGAGCAGTCTCCTTAGAGAGGTGGGCGCAAAAGCCAGACTGGAGTTGGTCAGGAGACAGAGGAGAGAAACTGATGACAGTGAGCAGAGGCACCGCTTTCGAGGAGCTGCATTGTAAGCAGGAAGAGGAGAGGCGGGTCAAGAGAGGGGATTTGTTTGTTTGCTTAAATGGGAGAAATGACCTCTTCTACCTTAAAGAGAAAGACATAGTGTGTTAGTTGTTCTCACACTGCTATAAAGAACTACCTTAGACTGGGTAATTTATGAAGACGAGGTTTAATTGACTCACAGTTCTGCAGGCTATACAGGAAGTGTGACTGGGAGGCCTCAGGAAACTTAGAATCATGGTGGAAGGCGAAGAGGAAGCACTCACGGCTTACCATGGTAGAACAGGAGAGAGAGGGCGAGAGGGGAAGTGCCGCACTTTCAAACCATCAGATCTCTTGAGAACTCACTATCATGAAAACAGCATGGGGGAAATCCGCCCTCATGATCCAATCACCTCCCACCAAGTCCCTCCCATGACATGTGGGGATTACACTTCAAGGTGAGATTTTGGGGTCGGGACACAGAGCCAAACCAAGTCTCCTAGTAAGGCAGAAAGCTAAATGCTGCTTGAAGGGAGGCTGGCTGACTAATGGGGGAGAGGGATGTCTGCGTTGGGAGTTGTTAGCAGGGGCCGGGCAGCTCATCCACACTTGCCTGAGACTCAGTCCCCAGAGTCCCCCCACGCCCAGCCCCAGCCCCTCCTGAGTGGAAGAGCTGAGCCCCAGCTTCTCAGCCAAGGTGTGCTGGCCTCAGAACCAGGGAGGAGCTGACAGCTGGTCCTTCTTGGGCACTGGGCTGTGCAGGCACCAGGTATGACTCTCCTTGCCTAGTCCCAGGTGCGAACTTTACTTCACAGATGAGGGGTCTGGAGCTCAGAGATGCTAAGTGACTTGCCAGGCCCAGCAAGGGGCTGAGTCGGGGTTTCCAGCTGGCCCCACCAGACCCTGGGGCTCGTATCCTGTTTCTCAAAGCGAGGTCTGTGGACATCTGAGGACACATTCTTGAGCCCAGATTCGCAGGGACTCAGGAGTGCCGTGAGGATTCTTAAAGTCTGCATTCTCGTGTTGCTGGCCATCCCGAAGTGAGCTCTCCCAGTCTCAGAGACGTGGCTTCTCTGCTGCTGTGGGCATTTGCAGTTGGGCTTCACTGTCATAGCCAAGCTTTCAGCTTCTCTCCTCAGTGTTTTCTTGCTGGGGTCATATTCTTGAGGGTCTGCAAGAATTGTTTCCTTCAAAAGGAGCCTGTGGCTGGCTCAAGGTTGAAGAGCCCCAGGCGATGCTACCAGAGCTCTTGGAGCTTGTAAAAGAACACTTGAGAGGGAGTCAGGAGTCGCCTCCCTCTGGGTAAGCTGCTCCAGCTCCTCGGCCTCGGTTTCCTTATCACTGAGATGGGGATCCCTTTTGGCCCAACCACTAAGCCCTCAAAACACCTGGGTGCATCATTCCTTGGGACTGGCAGGAGTTGGTGTTGGGCCAAGGCTGAGTTTGGGGGACAGAGCTAGGGATGGAGGAGACTCAGCCAAGTGGGTTACAAATTCCCAGACTGGAAAGCAGGCGACTTGATGAGGATGGAAATTCGAGTGGAGGGGACCGGCAAAACCGCAGTATAGGGCTGAAGAGCAAGCATGTGACTCTGGGCCAGGGAGATCCTGGCTGGTGACGTCTGGGAGTTTGGGGGCTTGTGGGGTGGTGAGCCTGGATTCGGGAACAGGACTTGAGGGACCCTCAGAAGGAACTGAATGTCTCAGGAAGCACAGAGTGGCAGCTTTCTCCACCCCATCCATATGTTGGGCTAGGCCGAGCTGACCTGGGTTTGTCTATGCGGTGGGCATCCCTTGCCCATCGCATGTTGGTGGGGAAGGGGTGGGGAGAGTCAGCACTAGAGCCAGCACCAGCCAGGCTGCAGACAGGATGGAGGGGAGGCCTCTAGGGGTGGAGCGTCATCCAGCAGGCACGTGTCAGGGAGGAAAGGAGAGCTGAGGCTGAGAGAGGACTTTTGTGCACAAGACATGGTGTGGCATCTCCCTCAGTCCTCCCAGCGGCCCCTCAGTGTAAGTCTTACTATCTAGAATTCACACTTGGGAGACGGAGGCGCTAGGACACTCCTATACTTGGCCTAGAGTGTATAGCTGGGCCATGGCCCCGCCGAGAGTCAGGGCCATATGTGTTTGTTTGGTCCATTACACCAGGCAGCCCTCTCTGGAGGGGTTCTGAGACCCCCTTATTTTACTGCCTACTCCCTGGAAGTTTGCTTAAGAGACAAAAATGGGTGCAGAGTATAGCTGTGGCTCATGCTCACCCAGAGCCTTGGTGTGCCTGGCACCTCACCTTCCCATAGTTCTGGGAGACAGGCTGTGTAAATGCGGGTTGATATCTGTGTAGGTGTGTGGTGTAGACATGGATCGATGCTTGACTGCACATGGGAATGAGTACATGTTTCACAGCTATCACTGCTTCAGCCGTACCCCTCAGCACTCACCATCCCTGTGTGCACTAATGGGGCTCATGCCTCTGGGAGCAGCCTTCAGCCTAGGACCGGCGGAGCTGGAGCATTTATCCCCACGAATGGGACGACGCTGAGGTGTAGTTTACAGGGTCTTCTGGAGGTCCCCAGCAGGACGGAGCCCCACATGTTGGCATTAGTTGACTTTCCTCCCCCACCTCACCTCCTTGTCCCCTCCTCATGCTTCCTGGCATCACCCCCAATAAAACCCTTGCTCTCAAGTCCTCAGCATCTGCTTGTGGGACTTCTCAGCCTAAGCCAGTGGGTGAATCTGAATACCCATGTGTTTGTGTTAGAGTCGTGTTAAATGTGTAGCTGTAGCTATATTGGAAGCATTTATATGTACACCTGTGTTAGAGCATGCATGTGTGTGTAGATGTGTGTAAATGCATGAAGGTTCGTGTGTTTGCTACTCTATGCATGCAGATGTGAATATCTGTGAGTGTCTGTGTGGTGGACTTTGTCTACCCTGGCGTGAGGGAGCTGCTTCAGCAATGTGTGTGCACGCACGTGTGTACCGGTGCTAGAACTGGAGGACTGTGGCTCGGCGGGTGAGTTGTGGAGAGGTGAGGGGGGAGATGAGGAGAACTCTGATTATTTCAACCTTGAAAACTCATTTCAATTACAATTTACAACCTGCAGACAAAGGCTGCAGTCGCCGTAGTAACCACGCTTCCGGGTTTTGACGGAGAAAATCCTCCCTGGATGGTTCCCCAGATGACTGTTACCCGTGGCGGAGCCAAACGCATCTCTGCCTCACTGTGCCCCGGGACACAATTAGGACATCTTCAAACTGTTGCTGCTGTCACTGCTGCCATGTGTCTGGAATTTGTCTCCTCCAACAGCTCTCAGAAATGCATGTCTTGCTTCCTCCCAGAACTGCGGTGCCCCTGCCTGGTCCTAGGGTTCCTGCCCACCCATGAGAGGGGATTTTCCCACCCCTTTCCCTCCACTGCCACCTTCCTCCTCTAGACCTGCAGACAGGGAGTCCTTAATCCCTGGTTAGGCCTGACCAGACAATGGGGGCAGGGCCTGGGTCCCAGGACAGGGGGAAGGAGGCAGGTCAGCAGCTAAACGGAGGAGGGGCAGTTCAGGGTACTGAAGACTCTTTTGGACAACCAAAGAGATCTGGGTTCAAGTCCCAGCTCCACCACTTCCCAGCTAGCTCCATCTACAGGTATGTGTCAAACACCTACTCGGTGCCAGGATTCCTGTGAGGCTCTGGGATGTCACCCACCCACCTGCAAACCTTGCTCCCCACCCTGTGAGGGGGCCAGTGAAGCCTGTCTCCCAGAGCTGTGGGAAGGCAAGGTGCCAGGCACACAATGGCTCTGGGTGAGCATGAGCCACGGCTGCAGAGTCACCTGCTGAGGAGCCGGGTTGGGTGAGGCACAGGCACAACTGCAGCTGCTCATTTAGGCCAGAGCGTCCTGTCTTGTTTAGTGAGGGTTTGTGGTTCCTGCAGTATCCCCCATCCCTCCCCTACATGCTCCGACCCCTGCAGAGGAGTCACCTAGTTTCCTATGGGGCACAAGGGAAGGGCCTGAGGCATCTGAGGCCAGAGTTGAGGAGTGTGTGGTGTGTGCGTGTGTTTCTGTGTGTGTTTGTGTGTGTATCTGTGTGGTGTGTGTGTGTATCTGTGTGTGTTTATTTCAGTGTATGTCTGTGTGTGTGTCTATCTGTGTGTGTCTGTGTATATATGTGTATGTATGTATATCTGTGTGTGTGTGTGTGTGTGTGTGTGTGTGTGTGTGGTGGGCATCTTCACAGCCTGGTCACTTCACTGCACCCCAGTCTTCCCATACGTTACTGGGGCTAGACTTGAGACAAAGTCCAGGAGGCCGCAGCAAGTTGAGAAGTTGCTAGAAGTCCACACTGCTGTGACAGCACTGGGATGGATGCTCTGTAGGGGCAGCACCCCAGGCCTAGCACTCTGGAGCCCTTCCCCCAGAGCTGCCCTGGGTGGAGGCAGGTTTCCCTGGCGAGGGGGCTCCTGCGGGATGTCCACACTAGCATCCATACTGATGGCTTCGTGACCCTAGAGAGAGCCCGTGGCCCCGAGCCCGAGTGGCCTAGGAGTGGATGCTTCAGCGGGACCCTCTGAGGAGAGGCTGAGGCTAGCCTCGTGGGGGAGGTGTGTTTCCCCAGAGATCCAGCTGGCCTCCAGTGGCTGGGCGCGTCCTTGGCCTGGGAGAGAGCTGCCTTCTCTCTGCAGTGGCCGTAGCCTCCCACTCCATCCCTGGTTAATAATTTAGTCTCTCATCCATATGAGATGAGGCTGTGATGGGAGCAGTGGGGGAGTCAAGTAGTGTTTTATGCTTCCTCAGGCTGGAGAGAGCAGGGCCTAGGGGCCTGTGGGGAGCAAGTGTGGGTCCAGGGAGGGTCTTCCCAGGCGACTCTGTCCCAGCCTTCTCTGTGTCCTTTGGGGATGGGATCGTCCATTCTATTTCTCCCTAAGCCCTCACGACCTTGTGATCAGAGGCCTCGGGCAAGGCAGGATGGTGAAGCTGTCTTTCGTGTTCATCCTGTCTGTCTGTGCCTTGGCCTGGAAAAAGTGTTGCTGGTTAGCAAAGCTGGCAGACGTGAGCCAAGTCAAGTGCAGCCTGGGATGGAGCAGGGGTGGGGTCTGGAAGCTGGGAGTGCCCGTCCTGTCAACCCTGGCTGTGTGACCTGGGCTTCCCCACCAGCCTCAGTTTTCTTGTCTTTAAAATGGCTGTGGGGGCAGATGACCCCCGTGGTCCTGGTGTCCCTAGCATTGTGGTTCCATGGTTTCTACTGTCCACTCAGCAATATGTGAGTACCTACCCTGAGCAAGGCTGAAAATGGGATGTGGTTCTGGCTGGCAGGGTTAATGAGTGACCAGGCCAGCTATCCCCCATCCCCACATCCTTGTGTGGCCGGGATTAGACGGTGTGAAGGGATTAGAAGCAGACCTCAGGGAGAGGCAGTGAGATCCCCTGTACCTTGGGTCTGCCTCCAGGGTGTCCAAGGCAGGGGGCTGGACACAGTAACCTCTGGGAAATCACTGCCTCCTGTGGACCCAGCTTAACCCTGGCCTATGGGGGCAGGACGCAGGTGCAGCCGCACACCCTGCTGGCCTCTGGGGAATTGCCTCTGTGCAGTGTGGCATGTGCCCTCTAGCTGAGAGGCACAGGCTAGGAGTAGAGCGATAGGAGGAGTAATTTCCTCGCCTGGCCTCGAGGAAGAAGGCCACGCTGTATGCAGGGGCTGTGGTCTTGGGACGGGAAGCCAGGCTTCCCTAGCTCTGCCCATCCTCCCCCTTCCTCCTCCCAGCCATCTTCCTGCCCCCATGTCCTCACTTCAGATCCCTGGTCCCCTCCCCACGTTCCTGCCCTCCCGCATCCCTGTGTGGCAGAGTGTGGTGCTCAGGCTTGGAGTTGGAGTACCTGGGTTCACATCGGCTCTTCATGGTCCTGGAATGTTGATGAGCTTTTCTGTGCTCAGGGCTTCAGTTTCTTTTTGAGATGGAGTCTCAGTCTGTCTCTCAGGCTGGAGTGCAATGGTGCAATCCCAGCTCACTGCAACCTCTGCCTCCCGGGTTCATGTGATCCTCGTGCCTCAGCCTCCTGAGTAGCAGGGATTACAGCTACCTCCCATCAGGCCTCTCCAGATGTTCCCAGATAATTTTGGTATTTTGAGTAGAGATGAGGTTTCACTGTGTTGGCCGGGCTGGTCTGGAACTTCTGACCTCAAGTGATCCACCTGCCTCAGTCTCCCAAAGTGCTGGGATTACAGGCGTGCCATGCCCAGCTAGTTTCTTCATTCTACAATGGAGTTGATTATACCATAGCATTGTTGTGAGAAATCAATGAGTGAATATACATCAAGAGTTCTGTACAATGCCTGACACATAGCAGGTACTGGTGGAAGTTACTTAATGTTACTGTTGTTATTGAATGTGTTATCTAATATCAGGATTACCCAGGGTCCAGGCCAGGAACCACCTCCCCCTCCACAAAGTTGTCCCACCTGCTCCAGCCCAGGGACCTCCATAGCCCTCTTGGAAGCACCTGTTCTGCCCACTTAGCACATAGGGTACCATGGACGAGCCACCTGCTGGCTGCCAAGTGTTTTCAGTACCTTATCTCATGGAAGCCTCACGGCAGCTCTGTAAGGTGGGATCATGATCCCCTTTTTGCTGACGTGGACAACCAAGGAGACCGCACAGGGCCCCAGAGCAGAGGTCAGTGGACACGGAGGGGAGGGGAGGAGGATGGGAGGTCAGACCCCAGGTCGCGGTGCCTTGGGGAGCCATTGCGGTTAGCAGTGAGGAGTCTATGGGGATGGGTTTCTCAGTTTGCAGAGTTCACTTATCCTTGCCACTGGGGGACAGGAGAGTTGTCCCTGAGGTAGAAGAGGGATGGATGGGGATGATGGTGACTTCTGGTATCTAGGGTGACTGGAAACCATTGAGGGCAGTCTTTCAGCCTCTCTGGGCCTCAGTTTCCCTACCCATACCCTGGGGTGAGGGCAACATCCTCTGGCTGGAGCGACTGCCCATGGGCGATTGACTTTAGGGACACTCCCCTCATTGATGGACACAGCTACTGTCCTGGATGTTTCCCAGACTTCGAGAGGGGCAGCTACTCCCAAGATTATCCCAGGCCAGGACTGGGGGAAGGCATCAAGGGCCACAGCCACAGGGAGACCTCTGGGACGCTGCCTTCCAGGGTGACAGGTGACAAGGGAGTCTGCCCTGGATATTCTGGGACCTTGGGTGGCACAGGCATCAGTGGCACAGTGTCCAGGCCGGTGGACTCTCCCATTACACCCATGGGCCTGTCTCCAGGCGCCTCCACAGGGCCATCTCCTGGGTGATGGAGCACTGGGCTGGGAGTCAGGAGGCCTGGCCGTGCACAGATGGGCTGTGCCACCTCTCCAGGTGCCAGAGGGTGGTCTGGCTCCCATGACACCACTGTAAGGACAGTGGGCCTCGCGAGTGTCCCTGTTCCTGGTGTTTCATTGCAGACCGTGAGCGAATTGGGCAGGATTCAGCTTATGAGCAGGAGGGGAAGGTGCAGTTTGTGATTGACGCCGTGTACGCCATGGGCCACGCGCTGCACGCCATGCACCGTGACCTGTGTCCTGGCCGCGTGGGGCTCTGCCCGCGCATGGACCCCGTAGATGGCACCCAGCTGCTTAAGTACATCCGAAACGTCAACTTCTCAGGTGGGGACGTGGTGCGGACCATGCCTGACCCTGGGTATCCTGGGCCATGCCCGAGGGGAGGGGCCCTTAGGCTCTGTGGGGTGGGAATGGGAGGCCTCTCCTGATGTTTCCAAGAGGTGAAATCTCCCTGGATGTTCCATGAAGGGGTGAGTCAGAGAGGTCTCTGCCCCAGACTCATCATCCGCCCTGCCTCTGGGTAAAGGCTCTGCAAAGACACCCACCCACCCTTACAGGCATTGCAGGGAACCCTGTGACCTTCAATGAGAATGGAGATGCGCCTGGGCGCTATGACATCTACCAATACCAGCTGCGCAATGACTCTGCTGAGTACAAGGTCATCGGCTCCTGGACTGACCACCTGCACCTTAGAGTAAGTGGGAGGGCAGGGAGTGCGTGGAGAGTCACTCACGCAGTTCCAGCCCCTGGGAGGGGGGCCCAAGGGGAGGCTGCCGCTGATTAGCCCTGACCTCCAGGACTGCTGCTGCCAGGCTGGGGCTTCCGTCCCAGTGCCCCCTCCCAGACCTCAGCGGTTCTGAGGCCCCCACCCTGAAATGGAAGACAGGGCAGTCGGAGTTCTGCTGCTATTCTGGTCCCTGCCCCCTCCCTTAGCCTGGGACCTTCTTGCCTGCTACCCACTGAGGAGGGGATGGGGGAACTCTGGATCGAAGAATTCACACCAGAGTCAAATGGCTCAAAGGCTTTTTGGGTGGGCGGGTGGGGGGCGATGGGGGTGCATGGGGGAATAAGGTGAGGAGGAGGAGGGCTGCATTTGGACAGAAGAGGAAGTCTTAGGGCAAACGACCCAGGTCAAACGGTGGGATTTGTGGCACTGACTGGTGGGTAGTGAGCCAGTTGCCTGCTCCGCAGCCTCGTCAAAGCACGATAGAAGGCAGCCATTTTTCTAGGTCCTCTTAGCCACACTTTCCTAGCTCATGGACTGTCCCAGGGATGTGGTGACTTTCCCTTTCGGGCCCTCAGTATCCCAGCAGTGAAACACAGCAGTGTTTTTGGAGAGAAAGGACCTTTGATTTGTTCCCCAACAAAGTGCTTGTGGACTTGGTCTGTACCTTGCAAGGGGAAGGGGTGAGCCATAACCGGGGTGGGCCCACTGTGACCCCGTGGATAGACTAGAGAGACTCAGAGACAGGTCCTCATCTGGCCTCTGCCCTCCTTGTCCTGGGATCCTGTGGGTGTTGCATTGAGGCCCCGCTGTCTCCTCTTGTCATAATCTCTTCCATCGAGGAAGCCCCCATGCTCTGCTCTTCAAAGCACTCTTGGCCTGCATCTCATTTAGCCCAACCATCTTCTAAGTCAGAGGAAATCTCTCAGGAAACCCAACCCTGGGGAGGCAGAAGGACTCTCCTAAGGCCACACTATGTGGCAGGAACAGCCTGTTCCTAAATGAGGCTCCTTGGATTGCTGAGTGGAGAGAGATGGGCACAATGGGGTATGAGGAGCTCTTGGCAAAGTGGGACAACACCAAATCGATGTGCCTGTCTTGTTTTGGTGTAGTGGGCAGAGCACAGGGGCCGGGGACTGGAACTCACTAGCGGCAGCAGCTAGCATTTACGGAGTACCTGCTGTGTCCCAGCTGCTGCTCTAAACACATCCCCTTGCTGTGAGGATGACAGCTCTGTGAGGCAGGCAGTTATCCCTATTTTCCAGATGTCCTAACTGAAGGTGGAAGGCAGGGACTGGGCATGTGTGGGTGGCAGTGGGCCCTTCCCCTAAAAGTCCCCTCCCCAGGAATACAAGGCCCCTCCACCGGCCAGACCATCTTCATAGCCCATTCTGATGCAACTCACAATGCCCTCTTAGATCTCCTCACCTGTAAGGTCCGGACAGAGCTGAGGTGGTGGGAGGAGGGAGATGGGGTTGGACTTTAACCATCAACCTTCCCCACTTTCTCCGTGAGTGGCTCAGTTTGGGCTGTGCTGTGAGGGCCACAGAGCGGGCAAGGTAGCTGTAACCACCTACCTGGCCACTGTCCTCCTCCAGGGTCTGAGAGTGTGGCGGCCTCGCGTCACTGGTACCCTGGACCTTTTTGCCTGCTCGGTTATTCTTTCATAGATTCCACAGAGACCTGCTGGGCCTCTACTATGTGTCAGCCTATGCTGAGGGCTGGAGACACAGCAGGGAAATTAACACAATGCCCCTGCCCTCATGGAGCTGACATTCTCCTGAAATATTAAAAAGTGTATCCATTATGACTTCTAAATGGAGGTCACTCTAAGTAACAAAGGGCAAAGTAGCTTCATATCTGCTTTCATTGGATCAGATGAGAAAACAAAGGCTCAGAGAGGAGAAGCCATTTGCTCAAGGACACGCAGCCAGATAGCAACAGAACTGTGATCCCAGGACTTGACCTCAGTCACTGCTCTTTCCATTGGAACCACAGAGTTTTCCGGAACACTCATCATCGCCCTGTGTCGTCTGGGGAAGGGTCTTTCCCCTGCTGCAGTGCACAGGGACCGTCCCACCTCGACATTCCTGCAGGACAGGTTGCACTTGTCCTTGCTCTGTGCCCTTTGGCTTCTGAGATAATCCACATCCTGTCATGCCCAGAACCACAGGACAACCTTCTCCCTTGAGATTTTCTTCCTACTTTGCCACGAGGCATCCCTACCCACCCCACCTTATCCTTTTCCTTTATTCTTTTTTTTTAATTTTTAACATTTTATTTATTTATTTATTTATTTTGAGACAGAATCTTGCTCTGTCGCTAGGCTGGAGTGCAGTGGCGTGATTTCAGCTCACTGAAACCTCCACCTCCCGGGTTCAAGCAATTCTCCTGCCTCAGCCTCCCAAGTAGCTGGGATTACAGGTGCATGCCATCACACCCAACTAATTTTTGTATTTTCAGAAGAGACGGGGTATCACTGTGTTGGCCAGGCTGGTCTCGATCTTTTGACCTCGTGATCCGCCTGCCTTGCCCTCCCAAAGTGCTGGGATTACAGGCCTGAGCTACTGTGCCTGGCCCCTTTTCCTTTATTCTAAAGCCCTCCCCAAACCCCTCTACCAGCTGGTTACACTTTATCAGGAGGTAGCACCCAGTGCAAGTGCACCAGTCTAGTCAGGCTTGCTGTGCTCTGAGAGTGAGCTCTTCCTAAGAGATCCTTTATTTAGAACAGTTGCTTTGGATACAGCTCCCAGGTGTAGTCACGTCCCTTTGCCCAATGCCTGAGGCTCTTTTGGGACTCTCACTTTCCGGAATATTGTAGCATATTCAGTGGCGTGTGACAACACTCATGTGGCTCTGTTGCTCACAGCCATTGTGTCTTCAGGGACATGTAACTGTGCGTAGCACTAATTTAGAGCAAATGTAAAGAAATGCTAACCCCTGAGCACACATTAAGCACCCTCTGATTAAACTTTTGTTCGTTGCTCCCTGCTGAATCCAACTCCATGTGCTGTTTGGCAGAGGTGCCTTGGGCTGGGCCGTAGGGCAGCACATCTTCCACTCCAGTGTGCACAGGAATCAGCTGGGGGGTCTTGCTGCAACGCAGATTCTGAATTAGTAGGTATGGGATGGCGCTGCAATTTGCCTTTCCAACAAGCTCCTGGGTGAGGCTGCTGCCGCCGCCCTGGGACCACTGAGTAGCAAGGCCTTAGGGGCTAAGAGTCAGGACTCCTGAGTTCTCTCTGCTCTGCCACTGTTGTTTCCTGTGACTCTAGGTTGTCACTACTGCTTTCTGGGCTCAGTTTCTTCATATGAATCTTGAGAGTTTCAGGTTCAATCAGGATTCCCTGTAGGTCAATTATGTCTGAGTTATGCCAGAGACCTTATTTAACTCCAGCTGTTAGATTCAGTATGTCCCTGTGGGGTCCGGGCAGCTGAACTTTTAGCCAACTAGCTGGGTGATTTGAGTGTGGGGCTACAAGGTGCCACCACCCAGTAGGATGGTCCCAGGCGCAGGGTGGCGTGTTCTGAGGCCTGCTCTACGGTACTGTCATTGCCAGATAGAGCGGATGCACTGGCCGGGGAGTGGGCAGCAGCTGCCCCGCTCCATCTGCAGCCTGCCCTGCCAGCCAGGTGAGCGGAAGAAGACAGTGAAGGGCATGCCTTGCTGCTGGCACTGCGAGCCTTGCACAGGGTACCAGTACCAGGTGGACCGCTACACCTGTAAGACGTGTCCCTATGACATGCGGCCCACGGAGAACCGCACGGGCTGCCGGCCCATCCCCATCATCAAGCTTGAGTGGGACTCACCCTGGGCAGTGCTGCCCCTCTTCCTGGCTGTGGTGGGCATCGCTGCCACGTTGTTTGTGGTGATCACCTTTGTACGCTACAATGACACACCCATCGTCAAGGCCTCGGGCCGTGAACTGAGCTACGTGCTGCTGGCGGGCATCTTCCTGTGCTATGCCACCACCTTCCTCATGATCGCCGAGCCCGACCTCGGCACCTGCTCGCTGCGCCGAATCTTCCTGGGACTAGGGATGAGCATCAGCTACGCGGCCCTGCTCACCAAGACCAACCGCATCTACCGCATCTTCGAGCAGGGCAAGCGCTCAGTCAGTGCCCCACGCTTCATCAGCCCCGCCTCGCAGCTGGCCATCACCTTCAGCCTCATCTCGCTGCAGCTGCTGGGCATCTGTGTGTGGTTTGTGGTGGACCCCTCCCACTCGGTGGTGGACTTCCAGGACCAGCGGACGCTGGACCCCCGCTTCGCCAGGGGTGTGCTCAAGTGCGACATCTCAGACCTGTCGCTCATCTGCCTTCTGGGCTACAGCATGCTGCTCATGGTCACATGCACCGTGTATGCCATCAAGACACGCGGCGTGCCCGAGACCTTCAATGAGGCCAAGCCCATTGGCTTCACCATGTACACCACCTGCATCGTCTGGCTGGCTTTCATCCCCATCTTCTTTGGCACCTCGCAGTCGGCCGACAAGGTGAGTGGTGGGGGCCAGGGGTGGACAGTGGGTGGGTGAGGGCAGTGAGCAGGGGACAGCCTCCTGAGGCTGGCTGGCCTCTCCCCTGCTCCAGAAATGCCTTCTTTCTTGCCTCATTCTGACTTCTCTCCCAGTTGCAAGTTTTCTCTCTGGGTTCTGGGTTTTCTTTCCTCTTTCTCTGTTCATGCCCCTCTCCCTCTTCTCTCTCCCTCTTTCTCTCTGTCTTGTATCTCCTTTTTTCTCTTCTCCTTCTGTCTCCTTCAGCCCCACTTCACTCCCTCTTTCCATCCTCCCCCTGTTCTCCTTCTCCCCTCCTCCTCTCTCTCCCTGTCTCTCCATCCCTGCTGCCCCTACCCCATCTCCTTCCCTTCTTTCCTCCCCCTATTCTCTCACCCCTTCCCCTCCTCTCTCTATTAACCTGGGATGCCATCACCCCTTCCCCTCCTCTATCAGCCTGGGATGCCATACCCTCCTTCACTCTTCATTCTTTTCTAGACTCCTTTCTCTTACCTCTCTCGCTACTCAACCCTGTCTTCCTTTTGGTTCACTCCTCTCTTCTCCCTCCTCCATCTATCCCTCACAGGATCCCCATGGGACCCTTCCCCTCTCCCCAGCCCCAAGCTGCCCTGGGAGCCCAAAGACTAGGGGCTGGCAGAGGGCCTTTCCTTCCCTTGGCTGGAGTTGCAGAGTGGCTACCTCTGTCTCCTGTTGGCCTGTTCTGAGGACCTGGGCACACCCCAAGAGACCTGTATGCTTGGCTCACATCCCAGTCCTGGTGCTGGCTGAGTGACTCGGGGGTTTTATCTTGAAAGACTGGGAGTCACTGAAGGCAGGGGTGTCAAGGTGAACCAAGGACCCCAGGTCTTGGTCTGATCTCCATGTATAAGTGTGGGATCTGGGCAAGTCAGTTGGCCTCCCTAACCTCAGTTTCTTCATCAGTAAATTGGGGCCATGTCCCTTTCCCTGCAGTCCTTCCAGGTATTGTCACAATCACGTGACACAATGGGTGCACAAACAGTTAATACAGTGTAAGGAGTGTGGCGCTGAGGAAGCCAGAGGAGTGGGGAACGAGATCAGAGAGGTGACAGGCCAGATGGTGGCGATAACATTGGCTTTTACCACGAGTGAGAAGAGAGGCTGCTGCAGGCTTCTGAGCAGGTGAGGGTGCTGTCTGATGTAGGTTGAAAAGGACCCCCTGGCTGCCAGGAGCAGCTGTGAGAAGGTCACTGTCATGCTCTGCAGGTGAGGGTGTCCCCAGCAGATGCAGTGGGGAGTGGGGGAGTCTGGGCCTGTCTGGAGACTGGCTGGCCAGGTTTCCAATGGATGGCATTGGGTGGGAGACCAGGAGAGAGTCAAGGGGAACACCATGCTTTGAGGCCTGAGCAATCAGGAAGGAAGGAGTTTCCCATGCTAAGGAAGAGAAGACAATGAGAGGAGCCTGTGAGGGGGCAGGAGAAGGGGTCCTTTGGACATGCTAAGTTTGGGATGTTCATTAGACATCCAAATGCAGCTGCCAAGTCAGTGGTTGAATATAGGAGTCTGGAGTTCAGGGGCAAGTTCTGGGCTGGAGACATATCTGAGGACTCGTCAGCTTGAGGCTGGCATCTAAAGCTGTGAGCCCATGGCTGGGCATGGTGGCTCATGCCTGTAATCCCAGCACTTTGGGAGGCTGAGGCGGGTGGGTCACCTGAGGTCAGGAGTTCGAGACCAGCCTGACCAACATGGTGAAACCCTGTCTCTAGTAAAAATACAAAAAAGTAGCCAGGCAAGGTGGCTTATGCTTGTAGTCCAGGCTATTCAGGAGGCTGAGGCAGGAGAAATGCTTGAACTTGAGAGACAGAGGTTGCAGTGAGCTGAGATTGCGACACTGCACTCCAGCCTGGGTGACAGAGTGAGACTCCATCTAAGGAAAGGAAAGTAGAGGAGAGGGGAGGGGAGGGGAGGGGAAGGGAAAGGAGGGGAGGGGAGGGGAGCTGTGAGCACCAGTCTGAACTCCCAGGGATGCCTAGTTTTCAGTGAGGCAGCAGCCAAAGCTGCCATGGGATGGGGTGCTTGTCATATGGAGACACTTTACCTAACGGCTGTTAGGCCCCATGGCAGCTGGTGAGGTCTCATCATCTCCTGCTTACAGATGAGGACAGAGGGGCACAGAGAGGGGGAGTGACTTGCCTTGGTGGCACAGCTGGACTTGACCCCACTTTGTCTAACTTAGGAGCACCCCCCTCATCCTGAGCACACCCTTCCCCCCTGCAGCTCTGGGATACCTCACGCCCTGGGACTTCCTTGGTAGGTGCCTACCTCTTTTCCAACAGCTCCTCAAGGGTCATCTTCCAATAGGGGTCCTGTGGGGGGCCCTAAGAGGTAGACCTTGGGGCTGGCAGTGAGTGTCCTAAGATCTGAGATCTGACACTGAGCCTGCTTCAGCAGGGGGATCCCACCTTGCATGTCTGAGCCAAGCAGCCGCCATGCAGCCACAGCGCCCAACCCGTGCTGTGAGCTGGGTCTCTGGCCTCCACCAGGCCTGCTGTGGGAGGCCCTCCCTGCTGAGTGCAGGTGCAGGCAGAGGCCGTCACGCCTCTCAGTGCTCATGGGCCTGTGGAGCCAGCGGGGAGGCCATCCCATACCCCAGGAAGCTGGCAACTTGAGAAATTACCCTCAACAATACCAGGAGGCCCCTTCCCACACCTCCTCAGGGAGTGAAGGTACCTGGCTGGGAGGCCCACACGTGACGGTTAAGCCCCTCCCTCCACCTTGCCATAATTCCCCTGGCTGCCTTCCAGCAGCCCACTCCCCAGTGGGGTCCCTGTCATCCCAGGATATCAGGCCCTCTGGTCTCCAGATGTTGCAGCCCAGCCCCCCAACTCAGCCCTCCTACCCTTTGCAATTTCTCCAGGTGACCTACCAGCCTCTGATTCCTGCCTTTTTAGGAGGCTCCCCCAGCCAGCCGTGATGATGAAGGGAGTCCCTGAGATGATCAGTTCATAGGCCCAGAGAGGGACAGGGACTTGTCCCAGGTCATATGACAGGCTGGCCTCACACTGGGTGCTCTCTTCCTGGTGTCCCAGGACATCGGACATATACCTCTCCCACTCTGGGCCTCTGAATGGAAGGGGGCAGAGGAGATGTGCTCTGAAGTTCCTGCAGTTCAGGCTACCAGGCTTCTTAGAGACTCAGGCAACCCGGGGCTGTGTCTGGGCCATGTCATGCCGAGTTGCAAGATGTCCCAGTGCAAGCTGCAGGTCTGGCTGCTAAGTGTGTGTGTTTGCATGTAGATCAAGCGGGGTGTGGCTGTTGTCAGGAGTTGTGGTGTGCCTGCAGAAGTGTGTGTGTATAGACGTGTGTGTGCCTTTTTGTGCATGTACATGCTCAGTGGTGCATGTGTGGTGTGTGTGTGCACGGGTGTGTGCCCATGTGCATGCAGATTGAATGGGGATGGGTTGATGGGTGTGCTGAGGGGTATGTAGCTGCTGGTGTGTGTATGGATGTGTAGGTTGAGTATATGTGCCCAGGAGTGTGCACACAGTGTGCAGATGTGTGAGTGCAAATGTTAGTGTGTGCAGGTGGATGTGTGTAAGTACATTTGTGTCTATGTATCTGTGCCCATGTGTGAAGGTGTATGTGTGTGTGTGTGAGCCCAGCTGAGTCAGATGTAAGTGTGCAGCTGTGAGGTCAGGTGTATGTGTCAATGCAGGTATGTACGTGTATATTGATGTGTGTGTGTGAGCAGGCATGCATGTATGCACACACGCACTTGCACACTCCCCGAGGGTTCAGGTGCTGGCACAGAGTGAAGCTGTCTGTGCCGCTCTGGTGAGCAGGCGGCTGGATTTCCCAGCCTTAGCCCGGATTTCCAGGGCTTAACACTGCAGCCATTTGGCATTACACTGAGCGGGCTTTCTCCACTACGTGGGGTTACTGCTCAGTCATGCTTGGGCGGGATGTGGCTGCAGAGGCAATCAGGGTGTGGGGAAGTTTATTTGTCTGGTTTGTACAGATTCGGAGGATCTTGGTTCCTATCAGGGTCAGTCTGCAGAAGCACAAGGCAGGCAGAGCTCCTTGGTGCCCCCACCGGGGCCCCTCAAACCCTGTACCCCCAGGCCTAGCACGAAAGCAGGAAATTCATCATCCACATCTACAGCTGCTCCTTCCTGCGCCCTTTCCTTACCCCAGGTGTCCTCTGCCCTCCTGCATCCAACTCAGCTCAGACAAGCTCCTTCACTGTGGGGAGCACATGACTAGTGAGGTTGAAGGCAGGATTCCCCACGGAGGACGGAGTGCAGCGGGGGCCCATCCACACAGGGGAGCAGGGATGGTGGGAGTTCAGGCACCAGCGGGCTAAGAAGCGGGTGGGTGAGAGAGGAGGGGAGATCATAGCCCGAAGGCCGCCTCTCACTCTGCCTCCCTTTAAGACCTTCTTGGTGCCTGGGTTCAGCCCCTCAGGAGTGCCTGCTGGGGTCTAGACCACTGTTTCTCTGATAAGGGTTAATCTGCTACCACCTCCTGGTGGCCATGTGTACCTTCACAGAATAGGGCTCCAGAAACAATGTCTGAGCTGGAGGCAGGTTCCCATGGTGGGGCTCAAATTCCACACCCTGGGGCAAGGATCGGAACTGGCGGTGTACAGGGCCCCCGCTTCTGCTGTGTACAGGGCCTACCTCCCAGCTGGGGATGGCTACAGGAGCCCCCAGGGCCCATGCTGGGAGGGAGGGTTCTGATCTGTTTATTTCCCTTGAATTTTGTTTGCAGAAAGGCTCCTAGGCTGAAAAACAAAATAGAACAGAACACCAATGACTGTGCCCATGTGTTCAGAGTTGACTATATCATTTTCAGCGCCCAGCACAAAATGGAAACGCAGAGCCCACTGTTCAGAAATTATCCACAATTCAATATGGTGGCAGCAGGACCTTAAACCGAGAGCTAGGCACAGGCCCCTGGGTGAGTGCACACGTTGTGCACTCAGCGCTGGCCCTGCCTGTGTTCATGGAGGGGCGTCTGGTGCCCAAAGAGGGGAGGAAACTTGTTAACATCCCACGGTGGGCTGGGGCAGAGTAGAATCTGGAACCCAGGACACTGACCCTCAACACAGAACTGTGTCCCCTGCAAGTGTTCCTCTGCCCAGAGGAGGGCCTCTATCCTGGTCCCACCAACTCCATGTGGGCCCAATTGCACTCCACCCATCAACAAGGAACAAAGGGTCTAAGATGGGGGTCTCACCTGGAACACAACCCCTATTCCCAAGAACCCCTAGTGTGAGAGGAGAGCCAGCCCTGCCCTCAGGGAACTCTGATGTAATGAGGGAGAGGGAGACACACCTTGTCCCCAGGGAACTCCCAGTCCCATGGTGAAGACCCAGATGACAAGCCTCTTCTCCATTAGCCCGAGACTCTATGATATTCCCAAGCGTCTGTTTTAATGCTCTGGAGCCTGTTCCTGCCCTCTCACTCTGGCCACCAGCCCCATCTCGGGCGGGAGAGGTGTCCACCCGCTGGTTGGTCATGACCTTTCCCTCCAGGAGAGCTCCGTGCCCAGGGGTGAGAGTTAAGTGGTGTCTGAGGATGGAGGCCTGTCTGTGTCTGGAGGGGTGCGTGCTCACCGGGCGACAGGCTTTCATTTCCCCTGGGCCTGTGACATTTTCCTGAACCAGTGGCCGCGCTCGGCCTCCTTCCCCTCGGAGCTCTGCCTGACCTGGGCCACGCCAGCCTGGAGGCTGCACTTTGAGGAGTGTCAGCGCCTTGGCTTGGGCACATCATGGCTGTCCGGTCATGCCTCCGTGTCCCCCATGTCTCTTCTCCTCAGTTTCACCTCAGTGCCTGCAGTCACTAAAAGCAAGTTCCACATGGCTTCACAGTCTGTGCTTGGGGTACCCTTATGGTTTAGGTAAGGTAGCTGCTTTCATCCCATTACACTGAGGGAAAAACTGAGGCCCACAGAAGGGCAGGATTCTCCTTTTAGGCCCTACAGCTTCTCCAGTCCCTCTCCCAAAGGTGGGAAACCCAGGACAGGGTGGCTGGAAATGAAGGTCATCCCATCCAGTGTCATGAGGCATTTATGGAGGGGTGTGCAAGGGACAGGGAGGAATATAAGAACTGGAAAACCTGGTCCTTACACGGGGGGTACTGCCAGATGAGGCCAGGGCCCCTATGCCTTCAGGAAACAACTCCAGACCTGTGTCCACACTGCCGGTCTGGGTAGAAGAAACGAACGGTGTCATGGGGGCCCATAGAGTTGGGGGTCAGGAGAGGCTTCCTGGAGGAGGTGACACATCAGCCACGTACCAGGGCAGGACCCAGGCCCAGAAAGCAGATTTGGGGAAGAGCATTTCCTGCTTCCTTCGTGCCCAGACCCAGGAGGCCTAGCCTGGGTCTCCTTTGGTCCCACCTTGGCTGAGGTGGTTCAGAGGGGCGGCTGAGGCCTGGAGGACCTGGAGGAAGGGAGAGGCAGGGAGGGGAATCCCAGACAGGGACAGTGGGAATTGCCGAGCCCTGCCTGGAAGGCCCTACTATTGTAAAATGGATTATCCGACACCCAGATTAATGGGCTTTCATTTTGCTAAACATCTGTCACCGTTAGTGCTGGTGAACGAGCATGAAATGAGCTCTGACTGCTGCCACCACCGTATCGCGATGGGTGCTGGGGATCCCGTGCTCTGCACTGGGGACCATTGGGGGGCAGTCATTGAATGGGGGTCTGAGGGGCTGTGATGTGGCCACTGGGTGTTGTTCCAAAGCACCAAGGGGTGCTCCTGTCACCCTCAGCCCTGAGAAGGGCCGGCTGTGGTCTCCTGAGAGCCTCTCCTCAGGCACGCCTCCTCCACATAGCAAATAACAGCAGTAACCTGAATTGGCACTTACCATGTGCCAGATGTTTTCCACACTTTTAAAACATTTATTAAGTCACTTAATTCTCACAACAGCTGTAGGAGGTAAGGACTATCATTATCATGCCCATATTATACATGAGGAAACTGAGGCACGAGGACGTGACGTGTCCGATATCACACAGCTGGAAGTAGTGAGCCAAGATTTGAATGCAGAAACCCGGATCTGCAGTCCCAGCTCCAAGCCACGACTCCCTTCTGCCTGAAGGCAGCGGGATGCAGGGTGGGGTCCCCAGGTGCGTCTCTGGGTGGGAACTGGCGGAGGTCAGGGCTCACACGGGGTGGAGCCTGCTCTGATGCCACCCTGCCCTCCGCCAGCTGTACATCCAGACGACGACGCTGACCGTCTCGGTGAGTCTGAGCGCCTCGGTATCCCTGGGAATGCTCTACATGCCCAAGGTCTACATCATCCTCTTCCACCCGGAGCAGAACGTGCCCAAGCGCAAGCGCAGCCTCAAAGCCGTGGTCACGGCGGCCACCATGTCCAACAAGTTCACTCAGAAGGGCAACTTCCGGCCCAACGGCGAGGCCAAGTCTGAGCTCTGCGAGAACCTCGAGGCCCCAGGTGAGTGCCTGGTCCCGTTCCGCCCCCTCGGGCCCCAGGCCCCGCTCCTTTTGCAGCAGGTCGGCTGAGCTCCTGCCCCACCCCGCCGCTCCCTACCCCGATGCCCCATCCTGGGGAGGCGGTGGGGGACACTGGGGGAACCCTGAGGCTACAGGTGGGAGCCAGCCTCTCAGGGAGAGCCCTGAGGCACTACATTAGAGCCGGTTCTGTCCTGCCCCTCCTGGTGGCCTGGAGAGAACCTCAAGGTTTCCCCAGCCTGTGCCCTAGCAGCACCCTTCCAGGCATCTGTGCCCCACCCCAAGGCAGGCCACCAGGGGGCGCCTGGGCCCTGAGGGTGAGCGGGACCCCAGGATTTCCCTGTGCTGGGGCACGGGTCTCCACCTGTGCCCTTTCAGCCCCTCTGGGAGAAGGGGTCGTCCCAGGGGCCCTGCACACTGGCCCTTTGGTAACCTGGTTGGGTGGGAGTGGCCCTGGGCAGCTGTAACACCCAGCTTGGCTTTGTTCGGCCACCCCCTAGCAGGCACCTGGGCAATAGGGATCCAGGACATGAACTGGCCAGGACCGGTGAGTGAGGGCAGGGTGAGGCAGAGGGACCTACAGAACTGCCTAGCGGCGCTCAGGTAGCCGCCTGTCTGGGGGACTGTCTGAGGAGACCCAGCAGGAGAGGGTCATCCTTTGTGGTGGGGGAGGGCACCAGGAAGGGACCTCGGCGGCTGAGGGGCAGGCCTGCAGTCTGGAGCTGGCCAGGACAGGTCCCTTCAGGGCTGGTTACAGAGCAGTGCCACCATCTTTGCCAACTCTCCTCTTCCTCAGAGATCTGCCTGTGCTCCCCTGTTGTGGAGAGTATACCAGCTTCTGACACCCTCCCCTCTCTGATCAACGCCCCTTATGCCTGTGTGTTCCCTTTCCCTGCCCTGTGACCTCTGGTTCTTTCCAGTCCTCCTCCTCCCCATAGAACACCAGCTTCTCCCCACCTACGACTCTGGGGTTCCCTTCAGGTGTCATGCTGGCCCCCATACAGAGCAGGGAAGGAACAGAGGGGCCCATGGGACTCCTACCTTTGACCTTCCATGTCTACCTGGATGTCCAGAAACCCCAGATGAAGCCCTGACCAGGCCTTTCTGCCTGACTGGGGACCTCGTCCCCGCTTCAGTTTTCCTCCTTCCCGTGGAGACCTCCCTTCTCAGGTCCCAGGTCCCGTTCCCTCCAGGCCCCCTCTCTGCTGCGTGCAAGAGCAGGTCTGTCAGATGCGCTTTTCCCCAGTGCTCCTGAGAGTTAGTGGGTATTAGCCTCTCCTGGAGGTGACACCCTGACCTCAAAGGGTGACACCGTGGGTGCTGTGACAGGGCAGAGGGCCCCATAAAGGGTGGGGCCCTCACGGAGAGCTCTGATGGCTCAGTACTGGTCCTCTGCCTCTGCTCCAGCCAGTCACCTGGGAACATGGGACAATTACCCACTCCTGCCAGAGAAGGAGGGGTGTGGAGGCCTGGGGAGGGAGACCCCATATCCCCAGGTCCCTGCTTCCTGCCCAGAGGAGCCTGGGGGCCTCCAGGCTGTGGAGCAGCCCCCACGGGGCTCAATTCCAGCTGCTCTGGGGTTGGGAGGGACCGAGGGGTCTGTGGTCACCAGACCCCCTGCAGGCCTTGGCATCCTCCCCCCTGAAAATCTTAGGGGCTTCCATGGTAGGGAAGTTAGGGAGCCCCTCTCCCTACCTCCTATGTGAAGGCCAGTGGCCAGCACCCTGTGCCCCCATTGTCTCTCAGCTCAGTGACAACAGAGGCCATGGAGGCACCAGGCAGGAGCCAGGTGATTAATTCTGGGGGCAGCCGGACAGTGGGGGTGTGAGCAGGAGGAGTGGAAAGGTGTCACTCCTGTGGAACAGGGACATTTTTCACTCTGTCACTGGCAGGCTACATATCTTTAAACAAACAACAGAATAAATAATTCAGGGGCCTGATTGCAGGCAGACTGGGTGCGGAGACAAGGGGCGACAAATGGGGACTGTCAACTGGTGCCTAGCACTGCCTGGCTAATTGTTATCTGCGCCTCCGGCAACTGAAAACCAGCAGCCAGGGCCTGTGGTCAGCACCGGGTGGGCTCAGGGCCTCGGCCCGTACCCCTCGGCCTTCCCCTCATACTGAGAGTGTGCCGGGGGTGTTGCTTTCCCTATCTGGTCCCCGCTGCTGGAGTAATTCCAGCCCTGTCCTTCTGCCTAGCATGCTGCAGGATTTAAAAAGTGTTTCTGTTCACCTCTTGGCTGACCCCACGTGGTGTTTATTATCACCCCATCTTACAGATGAGAGAATCTCGGCTCTGAGAAGGTCAGTTTGTTAGAAGGGCCACATGGCAGGTGTCGAGATTGCCCCATAGCATTGCAGGCAGGATTGGACCCCAAGTTTCCTGACTTCTGGCCAGAGCCTTTCCCTTGGAGCCTCACTGTTAGCTCGTGGGGGCCCTGGGCAGACTCACGGCTCCCGTTTTCCAGATGGTGAGACTGAGGCTTGGGTGAAGTTCTCCCCGGCTTCTGGAACCCGTGAGCTGGGTTTTCTAGGGCAGACAGGTGGGGCATTAGAGGAGAGCAGAGGCCCTGCGGTCCTTCCTCTCCACACTTTCTCTAGTCTGCAGCTGCCCCTGCTGCCCCTCAGCTGCCCTCAGGCTTGCATCCCCTGCAGTCAATGGAGATTTTGTTGTGGCTGCTGAGAGTTTTTTTCACCTCTGAGCCAGGAGCTGCTGGGTTTTACAGGCTTGGAAGCTGAGTTTTATCAGTTCCCCCAGGGGGTGACGGAGCCCTGGGAAGTTGATTCTCACCAGCCTGGCCTGCTGTGATTCACATAGCCACTGCTGTGCATTTTCTGACCATGGGGGGCAGAATGGGGTGAAGATGTTGGGGGCAGTTGGAAGCCCCTCAGGAGAAGTAGTTTAGGCAAAAAGACCACTTGCTGAAGTTACAGGCAGGGAAACTGAGACCCAGCAAAGAAGGGGAAGAGCTGCCTGAGGCTCAGAGAGAGTGTGAGGCCGCCCTGCAACTAGAATCTCAGTTCCTGCCCTCAGGGTGCTGGTCTGCGCTGATCTCCCTCTCACACCTCCTGCCATCCCAGGCCACCTCCTGGATGCTGCCCCCCCGAAACGGACCTTGACCTGTCCTGTGGTCCCTCTGCCCTCTGCCCTCTGCCCTCTTGGTCATCCAGAACCCTGGAAGGTCATGGGTCCTTTCAGAGGTGAAGGTGGGAATTCTTCATGAGCTGTAAGGTGTCATGCTGTGTTCTTATTCTTTTTTTGGATGTTGTGGCACCATTTTCTTCCATTGGCAGCTATCCAGGTAGCACCTAAACCTTGAAACTTGCCCACCATCATCCGGCTAAGTGATTCTTCATCATCTGCTTGAATTTTTCTGTTGACAGGGAGCTCATAGGCCACTGACTCCACTCAACTCTGGCCAGGAGAAAGTTCTTCCTTTAATTGAACTGGACTCTGACCTTCATGCCTCCCTACTGGTCCCATGGTGGACCCCTCTGCTCACCCCATCCCCAACCAGTTTGCTTCTTCCACATGTGATAGACTGATAGTTGGACACCGAACTCCTGCCTGTGTTAGTGGGCTTCCAGTTACACTGCTGTGACAAAGAGGTCCCAGAACTGAGCAGCTCAAATCAGACAGATGTTTGTTTCTCTCTGCCGTAATAAGACATCATGGGTGGGTGGGAGTGGGGACCCAGGATCTTTCCATCTTGTTGCTCCATTGGCTCCCTGAAGACTGAGGCTAGATGACCTCAATGGTTGTTCTGCTCATGGAAGGGAAAAGAGAAGAAGCATGGGGGAAAGACCCATTTTAATTGAATGACATGGGAGCTGCACACAGTCCTTCCATGTGTATTTCATGAGGAAGAACGCAGTCAGGTAAGGCCTCACCTAGCTGCAAGGGAGGCTGGGAAACCTAGTCCTTCAGAGTCATGTGCCCAGTGAAATAGGGGAGAGAGGACTGGGGGGACAATTTGCAGACCACCACACCTGTCCCCCAGTTTCCTCTTCTCCAGATGACCCTGGCTGAGTCTGGCAGATGTGCCTCCTTTTTGAGCCAACAGATCCCGACCGATAGTCAGGGCAGCTTTAGGGCAAAGGGCAGCTGGTTTCTCCCACCCACTGCTTCTCTCCACACTCGTGGATCAGCCCCTGCCCCAGGCAGCAATACTGCCCTGATTACCACCACTGAGCCAGCTCCCAGGCCACTGAGGGAGGGCCTAAACCCTGGCTGAACAGGACAAAACCAAGGGTCTGGCCAGGCCCCTCACCCCTCTGGCCTTAGTTCCTCATCTGTCAAGTTGGGTGATGCTTCATTGGCTGCCTCACTAGACTGCTGTGGGGTCTGCACTCTGGAGGGGTGGGGGACACTCACACTGCTCACGAGAGCTACTGGCATCACTCAGCTATGGACAGGAATGGGAGATACCCCGATGTACCACCCCAGTCCCAGGGTGGAGTAAGGGCCAGAGGGACAGGGGCAGATAAGGGGGGCTCAAGACTGAGGGAGATGGGGCACCGAGAAGTAGAAAGGGTGGATGCTTAGAGGGCCCTGGGGATCCGGGGGACTTGTGTTTCCTTGGGTGTGGGGCAGAGTGCTGAGTCAATCGCATGCCTCAGTTTCTAGCCATGCATGGCCCCACTCTGGTTTTCATTATTTATTTCCTCTATCCCTGTTCCTCACTCTCTTCCCCTAGGCCAACGTTCTAATTTAATGTATATTCCTTACATGTGCGCCTCCAAATTGCGTGTGGTTGAACTTCTGAAAGACTTCCCTTTGATAATATTTTAAGGTTATATGATGTCATAAAAAAAGGTTTCTTTTGAAGTGTGGTAGAATTAGGAGGTGGCAGGGGCCCCATGCTGGGGAGCCCCTCACACGGGAGTGGGGTTTGGGGAGGGAATGCTAGAGGAAGGAGTCATCTCTAGAGTAAAAAGGGAAGAGGAAAGGCATTCCAGGCAAGCAGCCCAGTCCGGCAAAGGCGTGGAGGTGCGAAACATGGGCCCAGTCCCTGGATGAGGAGCTGGGAACAGCAGGAGAGGCAAGCGGATGGGCCAGGCGGGGCCGGTGCAGTTTGGGGCAATGTTGGTAGCTCAGCTCAGGACTGGATGCCATGAGAGGTGGGGAGCTATGGTAGGTTCTTGTGCAGGGTTATGCCCGTGTGGAAGGAGAGTTTGAGAAAAGCAGCCCCTGACTCCTGGGTACCCCTGGTCTCTCTCCTTCCAGCGCTGGCCACCAAACAGACTTACGTCACTTACACCAACCATGCAATCTAGCGAGGCCATGGAGCTGAGCAGCAGGAGGAGCCGTGACCCTGTGGATGGTGCGTTGGGCCAGGGCCACACCCAAGGGCCCAGCTGATGTCTTGCCTGCCCGTGGGCACCCACGGATGTGGCTTGGTGCTGAGGACAGCAGAGCCCCCGGCCGTCACTGCTGGCAGCCTGGGCAAGCTGGGTGAGCGACAGGAGCACGAGGGGCCGGGGCAGTGCCAGGCTACCACAAGAACCTGCATCTTGGACCATTGCCCCTCCCGGCCCCAAACCACAGGGGCTCAGGCCGTGTGGGCCCCAGTGCTAGATCTTTCCCTCCCTTCGTCTCTGTTTGTGCTGTTGGCGACCCCTCTGTCTGTCTCCAGCCCTGTCTTTCTGTTCTGTTATCTCTTTGTTTCACCTTTTGCCTCTCTGGTGTCCCCGGCTGCTTGTGCTCTCGGCCTTTTCTGTGTCTCCTTTCTGGCTCTTGCCTCTGCCTCCTCTCCCTCATCCTCTTTGTCCTCAGCTCCTCCTGCTTTCTTGGGTCCCACCTGTGTCACTTTTCTGCCATTTTCTTTCCTGTTCTCCTCCGCTTCATTCTCGTCCAGCCGTTGCTCCCCTCTCCCTGCCACCCTTCCCCAACTCATCAAACCTTACATGTTGCAAAAGAGAAAAAAGGAAAAAAAAATCAAAACACAAAAAAGCCAAAACAAAAACAAATCTCGAGTGTGTTGCCAAGTGCTGCGTCCTCCTGGTGGCCTCTGTGTGTGTCCCTGTGGCCCGCAGCCTGCCCGCCTGCCCCGCCCGTCTGCCGTGTGTCCTGCCCGCCTGCCCGCCTGCCCCTCCTGCCGACCACACGGAGTTCAGTGCCTGGGTGTTTGGTGATGGTTATTGATGACAATGTGTAGCGCATGATTGTTTTTATACCAAGAACATTTCTAATAAAAATAAACACATGGTTTTGCACCTGGGCTGCACATCCACTGAGGGTCCTGCCATGGGACCACAGGCTCAGCCTGCAGCTGGAGGGCCTGGACCTAGAGGGAAGCGGGAAATGGGCTCTGGAGACCCAGGGCTTGGGGGCTGTGGAGACTGTTCCCTGAGCTGGGATCTAGTGTGCTGTGGAGGGGCCAGATTTCCAGGTAAAGGGCAGGGACATTGCAGGAAATTCCAGGAATCGGCACCTAGTAGTCCCCTAGTTAGGGGGGATGCTCTGTCCCCAGCCCTGGGAGGGTAACATTTCTGCCTTGCCTGTCCTCTGTCTCACACCCCTCACACCTGGGACTGCCTTTCCATCCCCGCCCCCATAACCTGCGCCTCTCTCCTTCCAGCCAGGAAGTCCTCTTCTTGAGAAGTTAACTTCCGGGGCTGCCAGCACTCACAGCCATCCCTTCCTGCTTCTGTTGTCTCCAGGCTCGGGTGCTAAGATGATGTGTGTCTGTCGTGGAGATCAGTGTGTTGTATGCGTCCACGTGGGCCCACAAGTGCACGGCACAGGCATGGCCGTGTGGCTGTGTTGGCTGCGTGTCTGTGTGCAAGCCCAGCGCGTCCATGCACATGCGTGTCTGTCTTGTTTGAGTGTCTGGTCGTCTGTTTGGGTCCCGGTGGCTTGTGTGGATTCCTGTCTCAGGCCCATGGCGAGTGTTCACCGCAGCTGGCTTCCCTGGCGGGTTGAGAGGTGGGAAACAGGAACCCTTAGGGGCTGGGCTCTGGCTGGGGTAAATTATAGAGTCAGCGACACAATGAGGCCATAGGCAGCAGCTGGAGCCCGGGCTGCCTGTGCCTCCCCCTCCTGCCCTGCCCCTGCCCTGCCCCGCCCCCAGGTCCTGCACCCCCTCCCACCTCCAGGCTAACTGACAGCACTGTGGAGCACAGTGGAAGGGACTGGAGGAACCCTGGGCAGGGGGCCAGGCAAGGACAGGGTATGAGGGTGTGTGTAGGGGTGAGGCTGGGACACTGAATTATGCCAGGTATCATGTCTTCTCCATCAGCCCACTCTTACTTCTGGCCTGGGCATCTCACACACCTGTGTGTAGGAAATCTCTTCTTCCCTGGGGTCTGTGTGCAGCACCTAGTAGATGCTCAGTAAGTGTCTGTGTGAGGGACGGAGACGGGAAAGGAGCGTCTCACTGATCATCTTGCAGAAGGTTCCTAAGACCTCTGCCCAGGAAGGATTCCACCCAGTGCTCCAGCCCGGTCAGGCAGAACTAGGTTGCCAGATCAAGGGTATCTGCCGAAAGCTTCCAGGGCAGTGGAGGGGTGGGGGTGGGGTGAGGGGTAGGGATGGGGAATGCAGAAGAGGGTACAGCCAGCTCTCCCCCAGGATGACTCTGGCAGCACCCTAGCCTGGGCACCCTGCCCGCTCTGTGGCTTACACCCCTCCTGAAGTGATTGCTGCTCTGAGGTCCAAGGCTAGGTCCAGGGCAGGGCCTGCAGGGGTTTGATGCTCAGCCCAGGACTTGCCTAGGTCCCCCTACATCTGTGGAACCCCCATCTAGGTTCCAACGGGAGAATCACCTCTCCAAGGGAGCTGCTGCCCCTCGGCTCCCCTTGGCTCTCAGGAGGGGCCCTCAGGGCCTACCAGTCCCCTGCCAGTGGGGAGAAATAGCCCTGCCCTCAGGGAGCTTCCAGTGTGATGGAGGAGATACAGCAGACTGTGTCCCAAAGTAAAATGACTGTTAGAATGAGGTGGGTGGAGGAGGGAAGCCTTGGGTGAGTGTGACTTTGGGCATCTGAGCCTGGGGTGCAGAGGTGGGCTCTGTGGGCCTGAGGTGGACAGAAGGGAACCAGGCCCTAACAAGACTTTTGCCAGCTAGACCTGCTGCAGCAGTTGGGAGGGTGGGTACTGCTGGGGTCCTGGATCCATCACCTAGAAGGCTCAGGCCGGTGCAGTCAGGACTGGGTCCCATAGCTGGGCTGGGTGGGACCTGCCCTCATGCCTGTGGTGGGAGGGATGCCTGGCCCTTCACGGGTGGCTTGGCTCCTCGCCTTTGTTCTCATCCTCCATTATCAATGACCAGAGAAAGCTGCTAAGAATCTTCACAATGTTAGATTTCAACAAGATGGAGGGGAGGTTCAGGGTCCCTGGCACCCTGGATAGGGAGCCAGCGGCCCCCAGAGACCTTTGCTATGTGCAGGGGGTATATGCTCACCCCTGCGGCCTCAGCCTCCTCAATGTCTGAACGAAAGGATTGGGCTTGCGGACATCCCATCCCACAGCACACTTTCTAACCAGCAGGGCAACTTCTAGACAATACAGACGCTGGGCTCCCCCCAGAACACTGGACCTGAACTTCTGCGGGGAGGGCTGGGCACAGGCACATTTTAAAAGCTCCCCAGCGGATGGGCCGTGCAGTCAAGTGGGCCAGGTGTGGCACCAGACTTTGGGGTTTGTGAAGTCAGGAGGGAGCAACAGTGCCCACTCGAGCTTGCCTGGGCTCAAGCCCAAGGCTGGGCTGCTGCCAGCCTGAGCAGACACCCGGGAACTTTGAGGCCAGCTGGATGCACAGGGCACTTTTGTGGAACTCCTAGGACCCTGGGGAGACCAGCCTCAGGAGCAGAGTCTCAGGTCCCTTCGGCCTCTGAGGGGCTGTTCTGAGCTCTAATGTCTTATGGTCTGCCCCTCCCATCCTTCTTTCTCAGGCCGTGGAGGCAGAGGCATAGAGCCAGGCAGGACAGAGGTCTCAGTGGGCCACATGCCAGCTGCCCCCACACTGCCTCAGCGTCCAGGCCCTCCAAGGGGTCCTGGGGAGCCCCTGAGAAGATGCTGACCCTGCAGAAGGCTGGGCAACCCACTTTCTGACACCCTCACTGGCTCCACAGCTCCCCCTTCCCATCCCAGGTTTCCATGTGCCCACTGAACAGGGAAGGGAGACTGAGGCACACCCCTGGCACTGAGGGCTCCTTCTGTCCTCCTGCCTGCCCTGGATGATCCTGGCTGCCCCTCAAGGCTTGGCCTTGGCACTCTGAGCCTCACAGGGCTCAGACCACCACCCCCAACCCAGCACTGAATGGCACTCGGCACCGGAATCTCACTTCGGTTGGCAAAAGCAGCAATTAGCATCTAATGAGGCTTCTTGCTTTATTTTTAGGTAACCTCCAAGGCCCTGCCTGTGTAATTCAGCCCGCCATTGCTCGGCAGATAATTAAAGCATGTCACCATAATTTGCCTTTTTTTTCTATAAAGCCCCATAATTATGTTTTTATTGCGAGTGAGGGGGAGAAAGAGGGGAGGGAGAAAACAAAGAGAGGTGGAGTTGGGGCAGGAAATGGGGCTTGGCTCCTTCAGCCAGACCTCCTCCTACTCCATCCGCAGAACCAGGACCCCCGTCCCCATTCTGGGTGCAGCTACCCCCTGGGACCCACCTAACTTCCAGGGCACCTCTTCCCCCTTTTCTTATAAAACCAGCCCCAGTTTGCTCCAAAGCACACAGGGCAGGGAGCAGCAGAGCTGAAGCCAAAGTGGCCAAAAGTGGATGATTCTTGAGCGGGGTGTGGGCACATGGGAAGTCTCTGTGCTGCTCTCCTTCCTGTATATTGGAAAATTTCCATAATAAAGAGTTAAACAAGCTCCACCCCCAGGAAAGGCTTTGCTGACTGCAGGGCAACTGGTATCTGCCCTCAGGGCACTTGTTCTTCTTTCTGACTATGAGGTGAAGGGCTGTCTTTTTGCACCAGGAGATGCATTTCTGTCATTATTTTGGTGCTGGTGAGTGGCAGTGGGTGATCCTTCCTGGAGCATCTGAAATCACTCTCCAAGCCTGCAGGCCAGCTGGAACAGGCCGGGCAGCTGCACACATGGTTTGAGGGAGCTCACTGCCCCCAAACATCTTCCCAACTCCAGCATCAGTGCCCAGAATTCTGTGGTTAAAGCCTCAGGCATGTTCTCCCAAAACACATCAACCAGCCAGCAACCATACTGGAGTTCAGCATCAAGAAACCAGTTGCCCTGAAGGTGTGGGACAGGGGACAGGTAAGTTTTGAAGTATCTGGTTTTGAAATAGCTCCCCAGATTACCCGAGCTCAAGAGCAGACCCTCCTCCACTTTCTGAATGCCCCTTCAGCCCCAGACTTCATCCTGTATTCAGAGGGCTTGCTCATAGTTTTCACCCACCACCAGACTGTCAGCCCCCACCAGGGCAGGGCATTTCATTGCAGTGAATCTCAGGGCCTAGGACAGTACCTGGCACATAGTAGGCATACAAGAAATGTTTGCTGAATGAATAATCAGGGAGATGGGGCTGGAATGGATACTTAGGGGAGCCTGTTTGGCTGTATCCTCACCCCCTAGCACTCAGCAATATCTGAGTCTCTGCTCAAAGTTAGTTTCTTCACTTAAGCTTCCCATGGTCTTCCCCAGAGGTCTGGGGAGAGCTCGGATGTAGCACGCTTGTCATTGGGTAGAAAGTGACCCCCATCTGCCTCCTAGGATGACAGGCATGCTGGAGTGAAAATCAGGTGACCTGGATTCTGGGTAAGGCTCTGCGACCAACTTGCTGTGTGCCCTTGGGCAAGTAGCTTCCCCTCTTTGGGCCTCACTTTCTTCATCCTTAAAATAAGGGATTGAGCTCTGAGTGCTCAGAGCCTGAGTAAGCAGCCAGCGTTCCAGCAATGCAGAAAGGGGAGGCTACTGCCAAGAAGAGTCTTTTGGGGCCAGTTGCTATGGCAACTGTGCACACACTAGGGGGTTGGGGAGGGGCTCGAGTATGCAAATCAGGCCCTTCCTTTGGCTTCCCCAGCCCAGGTTGTCTGTGCCTGGAGAAAGAGGTTTGTTAACATTTGGAGCAGTGGAGGAGGATGGAGAGCCGGTGGGGGTGGTTGGTGGAGGGGACCAGTGAGGGTGGGCCCGCCATCCCTGCACTCTGCCACTCCTTCACTGGCAGGTGAAGAAAGCGTAGAATGAGGGGTAAGCTGGGTGGGGCCCCAAGGACCATCCACTGTTCCTCGTCATACACATTAACAGAAGAGGAAACTGAGGCCCAGAGAGTCAGGAGGCTTGTCTAGACTTGAGAGGCCTTGTAAAGTCCCACCTCACATCCTGATCACCCGCCCGCCCTCAATCAGGAAAGTTAGGGGAGTGCATGGTTTTCAGAGGGGCCTGTAAATGCTCTTCTTTCTGAGCTTGTAAGATGCTCTTGGGGAAGCAGGGAGAGGAGCCTGGAGGTAAGGATCTAACTTCATCCAACCCATGGAGGTGATCAGATGCCCCGATGAGCATAGGCAGGATCTGGGGCCATGCACAGATAAGGCCAACTGAGGAGGCAGGTTAGAGACCCTGGCTTTAGTCTCTTGCAGGTCTCTGTGACTTGAGTACCTGAGCCTCTTAGCTCTCCAAACTTCAGTTTCCCCATCTATGAAACAAAATGGTATCTGCTGAAAATGATTTCAAGACTACAAAATCATTGCATGACCACAGGAGATGGGGAGAGGATGTGAGCCCTACCCTTGACCTTTGGCTGCCTCACCTTCCGGAACAGCGTGCTCTCTGCGGTCCTCCTCCCACCCGGATCCCTCTCCTCTGTGGTTTTGGGCTTCTTTTCTTCCACCCACTCTTCAAATGCTAGGGCTCCCTCTGGGGCTCCAGGCTTGGAACTCTTCTTTCATTTCAAAAGTTTTATGGCCTCTCTCATTTAAATTCATGGCCTCAGACCTTTCCAAATATCCCATGTCCTCCTCCTACATTTCCCCGCTTCCCTTGCAGTTGGATTGAGGCCATGTGACTGTTCTGGTCAATGACCTGTGGGTATAAATAATGCCAGTCACTTCTGGACTGAGGCTCGGGTACCTCCTCCACATCTCTCTTTTACTGTGCTGGCCTGGGAAGTCACGTGTTGAAATGGTGACACATAAGATGGAGGGTACCTGGGTCCCTGAATCACTGGATGGAGGAGAGCTTCTGCCAACCCATGGTGAACTTTCTATAAACAAGAAATAAACTTATTTTATGCTAACATGTTGAGATTTCAGGGCTTGTTACTAAGTTATAGCTTTTTCTTTTTCTTTTTTTTTTTTTGAGATGGAGTCTTGCTCTGTTGCCCGGGCTGGAATACGGTGGCACAATCTTGGCTCACTGCAACCTCCACCTCCCGGGTTCAAGCAATTCTCCTGCCTCAGCCTCCCAAGTAGCTGGCATTACAGGTGTTCACCACCATGCCTGGCTAATTTTTGTGTTTTTAGTAGAGACAGGGTTTCACCACGTTGGCCAGGCTGGTCTCAAACTCCTGACCTCAAGTGATCCGCCTGCCTTGGCCTCCCAAAGTGCTGGGATCACAGGCATGAGCCACTGTGCCCAGCCAGTTATTTCTCTTTTTTTTGAGACGGAGTCTTGCTCTGTCTCCCAAGCTGGAGTGCAGTGGCGAGATCTTGGCTCACTGCAAGCTCCACCTCCAGGGTTCACGCCATTCTCCTGCCTCAGCCAGTAGCTGGGATTACAGGCACCTGCCACCATGCCCGGCTCTTTTTCTTTTTTTTTTCTTTTTCTTTTTTTTTTTTTTTTGTATTTTTGGTAGAGACAGGCTTTCACCATGTTAGCCAGGATGGTCTCGATCTCCTGACCTCGATCCGCCTGCCTCGGCCTCCCAAAGTGCTGTGATTACAGGCGTGAGCCACCACGCCCAGCCCAGTTATAGTTTTTTCTATCCTAACTACTATACCATCAAACAAGTGCCAAATGTATATATATCTCCTAGCTTCCAAACCTCCCTTTGAGCACTCCACTGACTACTCAGAACTGTCTACGGTGGAACCCATAGTCTTCTCTTAAGCCTCCTTCTTCCTGTCTCCCATGATCCCTGTCTTGGTGACAGCAGCCATGCAAACCAGAAACCTATGCCTTATTCTAGGCCGCCTTTCCCACCTCTCAGCTGCTAATCCCCAACATTCCCTCTACCTGCTTCCATGCCCAGGACCACCTCCTGGATTCGTGCCTTCATCACCTGTCTCCCCTGGACAGCTGTCACTGTCTCCCAGCTCCTGCTGTGGCTTTCAGCCTTTATTCCTTGTATATGTATAGATGATTGATAGATAGATAGATAGATAGATAGATAGATAGATAGATAGATAGATAGATAGATGATAGATGATAGATATAGATAGATGATAGATGATGATAGATAGATATAGATAGATGACAGATAGCTAGACAGATAGATAGATAGATGATAGATGATAGATAGATATAGATAGATGATAGATAGATAGATAGATAGATAGATAGATAGATAGATAGATAGACAGATAGATAGATAGACAGACAGATAGATGAGAGCTTTCTATGTTGCCCAGGCTGGCCTCGAATGCCTGGCCTTGCCTCCTTATGTGCCAGGAGAACAGGCCTGGGCCACCGGGGCTCCCAGCACAGCCTTTATTTCAATACTTTAAAGGTGTTGCTCCCCGTCTTCTGAATGACGTTGTTCCCAAGGAGCATCCCAATATCTGCCATCATCCTTATCGCTGTTCTTTTGTATATAATACATTTCTTTCCTCTCGCTGCTTTTAAAGTTTTCTCTTTCTCACTGGTTTTAAACAATTTGGTTATGATGTGCCTTGGCATAGTTTTCTTCGTGGTTTTTTGTTTTTTGTTTTTTGTTTTTTGAGATGGAGTCTTATTCTGTTGGCAGGCTGGAGTGCAATGGCACGATCTCGGCTCACTGCAACCTCCGCCTCCTGGGTTCAAGCGATTCTCCTGCCTCAGCCTCCCAAATGGCTGGGACTGCAGACGCACACCACCACGCCCGGCTAATTTTCGTATCTTTATAGTAGAGATGGGGTTTCACCATCTTGGTCAGGATGGTCTCGATCTCTTGACCTCGTGATTTGCCTGCCTTGGCCTCCCAAAGTGCTGGGATTACAGGCGTGAGCTGGCCCTCATGTTTCTCTTACTTGGATTTTGGTGAGCTTCTTGGATCTGTGGGTTCAAACTTTTCATTATTATTTGGAAAACGTCTGGCCATTATTTCTTCAAGAATGTTTCCGTCTACCGCTTTTATCTGCTCACCTCCAGAGACTTCTATTATACATATATCAGGCCTTGAAATTGTCTGACAACTGAATAATGCTCTATTCATTTTTTTCCTGGCCTTTTTTCCTTCTGTGTTTCATTTTGTATAGTTTCTATTGCTATGTCTTCGAGTTCACTAACCTTTTCTTCTGTGGTATCCAATATGCTGTTAATTGTATCCAGTGCATTTTTAGAAATATCAGCATTGTAGCTTTTATCACTAGAAGCTCAATGAGATCTTTTCTCTGTCTTCCACATTTCTAGTTAAAAGTTCATTTTTTCCTTTAGCTTCTTGAACATGTGCAATGCAATTATAATAACTGTTTGAATATCCTTGCCTACTAATTCTATGGTGTCATTTCTAGATTGATTTTTTTTTTCTTATTATGGGCCACGTTTTCCTCCTTGTTTGTATACCCAATATCTTTTTTTAATGTTTTATTTATTTATTTGTTTATTTTTGAGATGGAGGCTTGCGCTGTCACCCAGGCTGGAGGGCAGTGGTGTGGTCTCGGCTCACTGCAATCTCTGTCTCTAGGGTTCAAGTGATTATCCTGCTTTAGCCTCCCGAGTAGCTGAGACTACAGGCATGAACCACTACGTCTGGATAATTTTTGTATTTTTAGTAGAGATGAGGTTTCACCATGTTGGCCAGGCTGGTCTCGAACTCCTGACCTCAAGTGATCACCCGCCTTGGCTTCCCAAAGTGCTGGGTTACAGGCGTGAGCCACCATACCTGGCCCCAAGTAACTTTTTTATTGGATGCCAGACATTATGAATTTTACTTCATTGGGTGCTGATTATTTTTGTATACAAAGAAATATTCTTGAGCTTTGTCTGGAATGTGGTTAAGTTACTTGGAAATGGTTTGATCCTTTCAGGTCTTGCTTTTAAACTCTGTTACACAGGACCAGAGCAGCACTGAGTCCAGGGCTAATTGTGCCCCACTTCTGAGGCAAATCTTGGTGAGTTCTCTAGCCTGTGCCCTGTGAATTATGAAGTTTTCCATTCTGGCTGGTGGATCATGTGTGAGCTACAGGGATCGTTCCCTCCAGTCAGCCTCAGACAGTTTCCTTACTGGAACCTGATGCATGGAGCGGTATTCAGCTGAGAGCTCCAGGAGGACCTGGGGGCTCGCTCTCTGTGAAGTGTCTTCTCGGGGCACTCTGGCCTGTGGTCTCCTGCCCCCTCAGCCTCCCTGAGCTCCAGCTCAGTCTGCTCTGCCTGAGTCCCCTCCCCCTGTGCACTAAGTGGGACAATGGTGGGCTCACCTCATCTGTTTCCCATCTCTTAGGGATCACTGTCTTTCACTGCTTAATGTCCAATGTCCTGAGAACCATGGTTCCGTGTGTGTGTGTTTTTTTGTTTGTTTGTTCAGTTGTTTCAGACAAGAAGATAAATCTGGTCCCTTGTTACAGACTGAATCTCTGTGTCCTCCCCAAATTCATATATTAAAACATCATCCCCCAAAGTGGTGGTATTAGGAGGCGGGGGCTTTGGGAGGTGATTAGGATTAGATGAGGTCACAAGGGCAGAGGCCTCAGGAGTGGGACTCGTGCCCTTGTAAGTGTCCTGAGGGAGCCTGCCTCTCACTCTGCTCTCTGCCATTGAGGATAAAACAAAAAGTGGCTGTCGGCCCTCACCAGAGCCTGGCCACACTGGCACCCTGATCTCAGAATTCTAGCTTCCAAAATTGCAAGAAGTAAATTTCTGTTGTTTATGTGCCACCCAGTCTGTGGTCACTGGTCACAGCAGCCCAGACTAAGACATCCCTGTCCCTTCATTTCAGTTGGCAGTGGGCGTGTCCTCCCATCTTTCTGGGACACAGATCCCATTAGGCCGTTCCCCTGCTCAGTTCCACCTGAGCTTTCTCACTGCCCCCAGTCTAATAACAAGAAGGACTAATGCAGTGCCAGGCACTGTTTTAAGTTTTACATGTGTTGAACTGTTTAATCTTTACAGCAAGTGTGTGGGGGAAGTGCTCTTTTTGTTCTCATTTTACAAATGGAGACAATGGACTTAAAGAGGTTATATATCTTGCGCAAGTGCACACAGCAGGAGGAGCTGGAGGTGGAGCTGGGATTTGAACCCAGGCAGTCTGGCTCCAGTCGTCATCCTTAGCCTCCACTCCACACTGCCTCCCTAAGGCATTCTGGTTGGCTTCTGCCTCCACCATTCATTTCTCCATTCAGTTGCTTTTCAAGCACTACTGTGAGCCCGGATATACTGCAGTTCTTAGAGATATGGAGCAACTAGCTTGAAGAAACAATGATAAAATATGGGGAAGACGAGAGTGGCTACACACACCAACAGCTCAAAAAAGGGTCTCTGAGTCACCTTCCTGAAGGAGTTAACACCTGAGCTGATCCCTAAAGGTCTGTCTGGTGGAATGGAGACAGGGAAGGGTATTTCAGAAATGAGCAAAGGACAGAGATGATCAACAGCGTATTTGGGAAGAGAGGCCCAGTAGAGATACTGGGAAGACCAAGATGAGCACTCCAGGGGTGACAGATGAGGCTGAAGAGCCAGGCAAAGGAGAGGGGAGGGGACCTGTGGGCTACACCCAGTGGCCTGGACTTTCTTCTAAGAAGGGAGTGACCTGGTTGAAGCTGTCAATTGGGACAGCCTCTCTGCGGGTGGTGGGATAGAAGGGTCTGGCCTGGAGGCTGGGAGACCTGTTAGGAGGCCATTGCTGTGGGCCTGGTGAGAGATGAGGGCCTGGGGATGAGGGACTCAGTTGGATGCAGAGGGTAACTGAGCAGATGGAGTGGGGCAATGCTGGCATGGATGACTGGATGGTGGAACTGCCAGAAGGGGACAGTGAAGACTTGTGCTCCTAGGTTATATCTTTAAAAGGGATGGGCATGTACTCCTTTCAACCCTTTCCTCTCCCCTCCTGCTGGAATGCAGATGTGATGGCAGGAGTGGGAGTAACCACCTTGAACTCAGAGACTGAAGTCAAGTTTAAGGGATGGCAGAGTCACACTATAGCCTAGAAGCACCACACTCTGGACTGTTATGTGTCGAAGACCTCGACTTCTAACTGGTTTAAACGATTCTATTTTGGAGTGTCTGTAAGGGCAGCTTAGCATCTACTTGAACTAATGCACCTACATGCCACTGATTCTCCACCAGTGTTGAGCTTTGTGTAGGCTGATCCCTGTGCAGGGATGCCATCCCTTCTGGTACCTCCACCTCTACCTACTTGGACAATGGGCACCATTAGGTCAAGATTGGTGGCTTGAGACTGTAGTCCTAGCTACTCAGGAGGTCGAGGCAGGAGGATTGCTTGAGGTCAAGAGTCTGAGAACAGCCTGGACAATACAGTGAGACCCTGTCTCTAAAATAACAATAATAATATTTTTTGAAAAAAGATTCTACTGTGGCATTCCCTCTCCCAAGAATGGTCCTTCTGCTGTACCTCCACTACACTACATTTTATTGTGCTTTCTTGGCTATTTCTGCATCCCAGACCATAAGCTTCTTGGGGGCCACATCTTATTTCTCTGTGGGGTCAGTGCCTCCTTCTCGTAGGGACTCAATATATGTGTTGGTTGAATGGTCTGAGCAGTGGGTGCAGACAGCGTGCTGCAGGGTTGCTGGAACAGTGAAATGAGTGCACCGTATTTGTCATGTGGGCTGGGTTATGCTGTGTGACAGTCACAAATTCTCAGTGGCTTAAAACCGGAAGATTGTTTTTCCTCACTCACACTATCCATCCGGGGAGGGGATCTGCTCATTACAGTGACTCAGGGATTGCAGATGACGCAGGCTCCTCCAATCCTCACGCGAGGCTTCCCCGGCAGGGGAAGGGAATATGGAGAACTGCACGCTGGCTTTTCGTGCTTCCACCTGGAAGTGACACATGTCCTTTCTCTCATATTTCATTGTCAAAGCAAGTCCTGCAGCCACACCTCAAGGAGGGTGAGGATATGTAATCCTGTTGCCTGGAAGAGGAGAACTGGAGCTATTGGTGAGCAGCGGTGACGGCTACCACAGCTGGGTATGGAAAAGTTTGGCACGGTGTCGAGAACATAGCACACCATCAACCAGTGTTTAGGTTCCCCAGTTACTCATCATTCAACAAATACTTCACCGTCACAATGGTGAAAACAGTTGATGTTCCTTGTCTCATGAAGTTTATGGTCAAGGGGGGAAGACGGGACAGACATTTCTCAAATCAACACACTCATATACAGATAATGACAGTTTGTAATAAGTGCTTTAAAAGACATGAACAGGGTCTCTTGGGAGAAAATAATGGGGGGGGTGTGTGTGATTATTTTAGAATGGGGAGTCAGAGAAGGCCACCTGAGGAGGCAGCGTTTAAGACGAGACCCAAAGAAAAAGGAAGAAGTCAGGGAAAGAGCAGGAGAAGAGCAGAAGAAGGCGTTTTAGGGAAATGGGATAGCATGGGCAAGGCCCTGGGGTCGGAGGAGGGCTGGTCTGGCAAGTTTAAGAAATTGAAGGAGGTCTGTGAGGCAGCACAGAGGGACTGGGGTGGAGGGCAGAGTGAGGTGAGGGTGGAGAGGCCGGGACCTAGGCATCCACTGGAAGGCCGCTGGGAGGCTTTAAGCAGGATGGGGCCTGACACGCACCCTTAGTGACCTGTGAAGTGTTTGCGTCTCCAGGCTCAGACCACAGAATCCTTTGCTTCTCCTGTGCTTGCTCCCTGGGGGATCTCATCAGATCCTGTGGTTCCAACTCTGAAGTGTGCCTCTCCAGCCCTGACCTTGCACCTGAACTTGACCTGTGTGGCCTACTGCCTACCCCTAGCTCTGCCAGGCACCTCCAGGTGACCCTCCACCCCCTTTTCCTGCTCCTCCCTCCCCTCTTGCTCTCGGTAAAAAGCCCCACCGCCCTCATGGGCAGAAACCTTAGGGCCAACCTTGACTTCTCCCACTTCCTCACCCTCCTCATCCGTGTGTCTGCAGCTGCCTTTGCCTTGCCTTGACGCCTCCAGAATCCAACGGCTTCCCTCCACACGGTCCCGTCACCGCCATCCTTAGCCTGGGTTCTGAGAGGCCTTCCCAGTGGATCCCTGCTTCAGCTCTTGGCCCTCAGTCAGACCCCCACACAGCAGCCAGAGGGATCCTGTGAAATGTCAATGGATCCTTCCACACCGCTGCTGAAGACCCTCTATGGCTTCCCATCACTCTTTAAGTAAACCTTAAACCCTGGCCCAGTCTATGAGACTCTGCGGGGCCCAGTCCCCAGGCATTTCTCCAGCCTCATCTCCTTCCCTTTTTGCCTTTCTCACTCCAGCCACTTGGGCCTCCTCACTCTTCCCAGTCGGTTGCTGTTCCTTCAACAGGGAACGCTCTTCCCCCTAATTCTGGCAAGCTCTCTTGAGCTAAGTTGCCTTCACAGAGAGGCATTTCCTGACTGGCCCACCTTAGACAGCACCCACCCCGCATCCCTGCAGCCACCTATGGCTTCATCTTCCCTCCTAGATTTCATCACTCCCTGACAGTAGTTACTGTGTCACACTCCCCCAGCAGAACATAAGCGCTGCGCAGATAGGAACTTTGCTCTGTTTTCTTTTCTTTCTTTCTTTTTTGAGACGGAGTCTGGCTTTGTCGCCCAGGTTGGAGTGCAGAGGCGCCATCTCGGCTCACTGCAACCTCCGCCTCCTGGGTTCAAGCAATTCTCCTGCCTCAGCCTTCCGAGTAGCTGGGATTACAGGCATGCGCCACCACACCCGACTAATTTTTTGTATTTTTAGTAGACACGGGGTTTCACCATGTTGGCCAGGCTGGTCTCGAACTCCTGACCTCAGGTGATCCGCCCGCCTCAGCCTCCGAAAGTGCTGGGATTACCGACGTGAGCTACCACACCCGGCCTGTTTTCTACTGAACTTCCAAATCCTGGGAGGCTGAGGCAGGAGAATAGTGTAAACCCGGGAGGTGGAGCTTGCAGTAAGCTGAGATCCGGCCACTGCACTCCAGCCTGGGCGACAGAACAAGACTCCGTCTCAAAAAAAAAAAAAAAAAAAGTATTAAATGAATGAATGAATGGAGCAAATGCCTTAAATTCTAGGCACCATTAGAAAGACAGAGACCTTGCTTTGTTTTATGGAGAGAGGGGCCAACTGGGGTTACTGGAAGTTTGTGTTTCTGGAGGTACAGAACGAACAACTTTGGAACAGATTCTGTTTGCTTTTTCTTCACTCCAAGTGGGGCCCTTTAGTTACACACAAGCAAGCCAGGGCCCACCCCCATTTGTTCGCAGAGGAAACTGAAAAGTCATCCACCACAAATTGGAATGCAGATGCTGCAGTTTGCCGCGTCGAGTGTGCTGTTTACTCATGTAAATTGGGAGCGTCTCTATCCCGGCTGTGCCCTTGAAACATTAGGGAAATGCTTTTCCCTAAACGCACATTTAGACTGAACTGTGGCTGTCCCAACATGGTGTCACTTTGAGGTTGAATAACCAGACTCTGGAAATGTATTTTAGAGTTATTATGACTGCCTTGCATTGTCCCAGAGCCAGTCCTCATTCATTCATTCATTCATTCATTCGATCATCCATTTATTCATTCAACAAGTCAGTACTGAGCACCTTGTGTGGTCCAGAGTGAACCAGGCTGACACAGACTCTGCGGGAAGCAGTGAGTATTCCTGCTGCAGGCATCGCTTGGGTCTAGAGCCACGAATGGGGAGGGGGGTGCAGGAGAGGACACCCTGAGGCTGTGAGCCAGGGAGGTGAAGAGACCTGGAGATCTGGAGAGGCAGGAGATTGTGGAATCAGGCCTTGGCTTCATGGAATCAGGCAGGGCCCACAAGGATGGTGGGATTTGTGGGTTTGTGAGCCTCAAGAGCAACTGCTGCTGGCAGGCAGGTCACATGCTCTCAAGACCCTGCTGATTGTCTCCCAAACCTTCGGTAGCACATGCTCTGGGATTCCAGCTGCACACTGGCGCAGGGATAGGGAGTGAAATCAAAAAGGCATTTACCAGGCAGAGAGAGGCGAGCTGGAGCAGTAAACATTAGAAAGGAAGATGCAGGCGCAAGGGACAGTGGATGCCTTGAAGAATTGCCACTCATAGAATACCCAGAAGTGCTCCATAAAATGAAACAACCATTCTTTTTCAATACATGGCTGAGTTTGTAAAATGAATAAATGAATGACTACAAGGAAAATCTTTAGGGTGTCAAACATTAAGAGGGTGCTGGAAGCCTGAGTGTAAGGGACTCTGAAGCTGTTGGGAGGCCACAGGTGGTGTGCAGATCATGCTTCTCCAAGAGCCAGATCCAGGTTTCCCAACAGCAGCATGATGGGCACTTTAGGCCTGATTATTCTTTGTTGTGAGGGGCTGTCCCATGCATTGTAGGATGTCTAGCAGCACCCCTGACCTCACCCACCAGATGCCCATAGCACTTTCCTCCTCTGATGTGACAACCAGAAATGCTGCCAGACTTTGCCAAATGTCTCCTGGAGGACAAAATTGTCCGGGTGGACACAGGCCTAGAGGCTTGGTTTTAAAGGGCCCCACAAGGAAGAAGGGCTGTGGGCCCAGGGCGGTGGGGAGTTGTAATTGAGAGCTCCACAAAAAAAACTAAGACTTTCAAAAGTCTACATTTTTTGTGGAAGGATAGAGAAAAACATCCATTCAGTGGCAAAGAGAAATAAGAACATTTGCCTATTTTGGCATGTGCTCTTTGTAGGAGAAAAAAAAAAAAAGCCTTCTTTGAATTTTGTAATCACAAGCTTGATCACACAGGGGTATAGGTAAATGTTTGCATTATGTGTGTTCTAGGAAATACCAGGTGGTGGAACTAACCCCAAGTGTGTTGGTAGCACCTAGCCACCTGGCTGGCAGAAGCAACAGCAAATTCTCTTGGGAGGGACACACCTTCAACTTTTGCTGTACAGGATTCTCATGGATAGAGACCAGCTAAGCTCAAGTTTACAATACAGAATTACAAAGCATGCAGGGAAAAAACTGATCACGAGCAAGTCAGTAAAAACCACAAATGGCAGAAGTAGACCTTCAAGACTTAAGATATTGGAATAATCAGATTAGGAGTATATACATATATATATACACACACACACACTTTAGAGACAAGGTCTCCATCTGTCACCCAGGCTGGAGTGCAATGATGGTGTGATCTTGGCTCACTGCAGCCTCTACCTTCTGGGTTCAAGTGATCCTCTTACCTCCGCTTCCTGAGCAACTAGGATGACAGGCTCACATCACCATGCTTGGCTGTTTTTTTTTGTTTTGTTTGTTTGTTTGTTTGTTTTTTGTAGAGACAAGGTCTTACTATGTCTTACTACGTTGGTGGTCTCAAACTCATGACTTCAAGTGATCCTTCCACCTCAGCCTCCGAAAGTGCTGGTATTATAGGCATGAGACAACTGCATCTGGCCCAGAATATGTCTTTTTAAAATATCATGTTTAAAATGTTTACAGAAATAAAGATGCTATCAGGATAACCAAGCAAATTATGAAAATGAACAAATAGACTCAGAAATGAAAATGATAATGTTGAAATTTAAACCTCAATAGATGGGTTAGACAGCATATTAGATACAGCTGAAGAAATAATTAGTGAACTGGAAAACAGATATGAAGAAATCATTAGCTATAATGCTGCACAAATAGAAAAATATGAACAACAGGAATAAAAATATGGAATACAGAAAGGGGAGTTTAACAAATGTCATCTGGGAATTCCAGAGGAGATTACTGAGAGAATGGGAGAGGAAATATTTAACAATGTGTTGATTAGAAATTTTTCAGAAATGATAAAAAAGATAAATCCTGGGAAGGAAATATAAAGATCTGAACAGAGTAAATAAGGAGAAACCCAGACCTACCAACATCATAGTGAGACTGCAGAAACCTAAGAAGATCTTAAAAGCAGGTGGATAGAAAAAGTCAGATCACAATGACCCCAGGATGGATCTGTGGGACATGAACACTGTTCTGAGGTGCCCAGAAATGACCCAGGGAAGGGGACCCTAGGAGAAATGCTGGATTACTGCTAGCATGAGCAGGTGGGGGCTCAGACCATCACTATTAAAATTAAAAATGTGTGTCATCTTAGTGATCCCTCAAGCTGGGCCTGGTGGTTTCACACCCACAGAGGGAACCTCTTACATGCCTTTGGCCCACGGGCTGTTGGGGGTTCCTTTTGATTGGAGAGGGTGAGGGCTGCCTTTGCAGCACTGCCTGGCTACAGTCTGGGGAGAGCAGTGGAGTTGGGGGACCTGGAATTGACCCTAAAGGCAGTGGGAGGTCTGGGGCTGACCCTAGACCTCTGATCTTGCTTGGGACTCTAGTCCCCCCTCAAGGACTCTGGAGAACACTAAGGGCTGTCTTCCCATTCACAGAGGCTTCATGGAGGAGGTGATGGGCTGTAAGAGGAAACTGGGAGTGGTGGGATGGGGAAAGGTGGGGTGGGGCTGGGTTGTTTGCAACAAACTGGGGACGACAGGGGGAAGGCTGAGAAGGAGAGAGTGCTGAGGGGAAACCCAGGGACTGTCTTTATTTCTAGGTAAAGACAGCACCTCCCTCAGTCCCACACCTTGTGCATGCGCACCCCCTTGTCCATTCTTGCTATGAATTTTTCACCAAACAAGCTTCATTAATCGTCTAATAACCAGATTAATTAAGGACGCTGAAAGTAAACAGCAAGAAGGTAATTTGCTCCTGATTACTGTGTAATTGTGGGAGGATGCACTCATTTGCATATGCAAAGAAGGCTCCAAACAGAGACGATGATGACAACGGAAGAAAGTAATTGTGTACCTAAGCGCCAGACCCCAGCTCTTTCTCTCACCTCCCACCTCCTCCAGAGCCCTCCTTAGCCTCAATTAACAGGTGATGGAGAGGCCAGCCCAGTTCCCCAGCCCCAACCATCCCAACTCGGGACCCAGCTACCCAAGCCCTGTGGCCCAGGCCGGCTCCTCCAGCTCCTTCCCCGAAGGGAAACTGGGAATTCTTGCCTTGACCCTGCCTGAATGACCTTGGCAACAAGCCTTTTATCCTTAAGGCCCCCAGCTCCGTTTCCTCAACTGTAAAATGGGCTCCTAATTACCCCTCCCCTGTCGTCACTAAGAGGACTAAACTTAGAGAGAACCAGGGAGTCGTTTATAAATTGTAAAGCTCTGGGCAAAAGCTCTCTGGGTCTTATTTTTTACGTGAGTCCAGGATTTGCTGAGTGTACCTCTTCAAAGGCCCCTTAGAATCCTGCCTCCTTAAGGAAGCCTTCCGGGATTGTGCCCCTCAGGGGAACTGGCTTCCCTCTGGGCCGCAGTTTGCTCAGTTCTGTAGAAGAGCTGGCGCACAGCTCCAGCTAAATCCACGAACCCTGGGGACCTGTGAGGCGTAAAGGCCCTGGGGAGAGGCCACCCTGTCTTCGCCTCACCAAGGCTAGGCTTAGACTTGGTGGGGGGTACCCTGCGCTGGGGCGTCCTCTTCCCCGCAAGGGTCTCAGACGTCATATTGTTTTCTTATGGCGGCTGATGTCTCTCCTAAACTCAATTTGCGTTTTCAAAGCAGCTAATAGACTTATTAAAAAATCCATTTCACTCGGGATTGAGGCTGACTGGAGCTAGATCAATTCGCTGGGGCCTCTCCCCGCGCCCTCGCGTCGCCATGGAGACCGCGGAAGCGAGTCTGCCTAGCTCGGCTCCCAGACCCTGCAGAAAGGGCCCCCAGCTCTGGGACCTCTCTAGCTCTCATCATCCCGTGGTCGCGGCCCTCGTCCACACCCGCGAGGGTTAGGTAGCTTGCCTCTTCCCATCACGCAGCCTCTTCCAAGAGCTTGTAAACTCTTATTGAACTCTCTCTGAACAGGTGTGCAAACCTTGGGGGGCGGTTGGGGGAGGCGCCAGTTTGTGTGCAGTTGGGGGGCGAGGGGGAGGCGGCTTGATTTATCGATTGAACTGCCCCCCACCTTTGATTTCAAACCACCTCCCTCCTGCCCAGCCAGATGTGGTCATTGCGTGGCCCTGGGGTTTGAAAGGTCCCCATCGTGCCCTGGGTTCAAATCCCGGGTCTGCCCCCCTCCTTGCCATGAGACCTTGAGCAAGTCACTTCTGCTCTCGGTCCTCATTTTGTCCTCTCTAACAGCAATACCAATACCTCCCTGCAGGATCAGGGTGAGGCTGAGGCTGCGGGGAGAGCCATGCTTGAGACAACAAAGATTCTCAACTCTCCCTCTGTTGCTTGGGGGAAACAAGTTTTGCATGTTTATAGACACAATGTGAGACAAACAAGACATGAGGCAGCCTCTCCCCCACACTCTTCCTAACAGAGGAGTCCCTAGATTGCGATCTTGGTGAAGGTCAAAGATCCTGCCTAAATACCTGTGGAACATTTGGTGATGATAGGGGTTCCCCACGTTCTCAAATGACAGAAATCAGAAACTAGTCCAGGTTGGCCACTTGAGTCTGAATCCTGTCTCCATCACTTACTAGCTGTGTCTTCATGAATGTCAGCCTTTTTTTCTTTTTTGAGACAGAGTCTCTGTGGCTCAGGCTGGAGTGCAGTGGCGGGATTACAGCTTTCTGCAGTCTTGACCTCCTGGGCTCAAGCGATCCTCCCACCTCAGCCTCCCCAGTAGCTGGGGCTACAGGTGTGTGCCACCATGCCCGGCTAATTTTTGTGTGTATTTTTTGTAGAGACAGGATTTCACCATGTTGTCCAGCTGGTCTTGAACCCTTGGGCTCAAGTGATCCTCCTGCCTTGGCCTCCCAAAGTGCTGGGATTACAGGCCTGAGCTACTGTGCCCAGCCGAATGACCCTTATGTAGTAGTTTTAGGGGAGGGAGAAGGCCCAGTCCCCAGCCTTCGTCTCTCCTTTTTCCTCTATCCTCTGAGAGCAGCCTCAGCCCAGGAGGTCCTGGCCTCTTGCAGCTTCTCCTTCCAATTGCTCTTTGGCCAAAAGGAGAAGGCAGGCAAAAGTCTCTAGGGGTTTCCTTCTGTATTCTAGTCTCTGGGGAGCAGGACATGTGTGGGGGCAGGACTGCGACCTCCTGTTCCCGTCCGCAGTTACTCTCTGCCTCCGACTTTCTGCCTCCTGACTGTCACACCCTCAGCCCCCTGTGCTCCCTCAGTTCTGCCCTCAAGCCGTCTCACTGCCTCTGAAGTCTCTGGCTTTTGCTTTGGTCTTCAGAGAGCCCCTTAGTGGGCACGCAGGGCTGGGAGAAGTGGGGATGGAAGGAGGGATGATGGACTTAGACTGGGTTTTGGAAGAAGCAGTTTCTGGAGCTGGAGAGACCTAGAGTGCCCAGGACGGGAGCCTGGTGGCAGTCCAGCACCCCAGGTCAGCACCCCTGGTGGCAGCAGCCCCTTCATTAGCAGGCACCATTGACTTTGTGTGCTCAGCCTGGCATAGCAATTGTCCAGTGTCCCTCCTTGAAGAAAAAGTTGCCTTTGAAGGTTCAGGAAGGTGCTCGGGACTCAGGGCCTCCCTAAGCCCACGAGGGCTCCCCAGGCTCTGCCTCAACAGGAGGGTCAGTCCCACTTCTTCTGTCTCCACACACCCAGCTCTTTGAACCAAGAGCAGGGTGAGTCTCCTTCCCTCTTCGCCTCCTCTCGCAGCCCCCTCCCCTTCCTTCCCTCTGGGGCTCACCATGGGACCACCAGTTTGGCGGGACAAAGATGTTGGGACAGGCAGAAATACTTCAACAAGGATTTACCCAGAACCCACAAGTCTTTGACCTTCACCAAGATCACAATCTAGGGACTCCTCTGTTAGGAAGGGTGTCGGGGGAGAGGTTGTCCCGTGTCTGTAAATATGCAAAACTTATTTTCCCCAAGGCAGAGGGAACTCAGCTTCTCTGAGTAGCCCCCATTCGGGGGCTGCAGAGTTGCTGACCCTGGTGTGAAATGGACATTGAAACATCTAGAGAAGGTGGTAGAAAGGGAATTGGGGTAAGAGAATGTTAAAGAGATCATGACTTTCATGTAAGTAGAAAACTAATACGTGCCAAAGACTTTAGCTTACTATATAATGAGGGAACCAGTAAGATGTTACAACCAGTTCAAAGGAGAATCTGAAGGGCAGATTCATTATAGGCCACCGGAAATGAAGTTGCAAATAGATGAAAAATAGGCCATATCTACAAGTCAATAGTCAATGGGACTTCTATCAGACAAACTTCAGGGGCATTTCTATGGACAGGAACCATTTATTTTACCCTCAGTTTTGTGCAACTTACCAAGTTATAAACGAGCTCAGAGGCAATGAAAAGCAGAAGCCCCTCAGAATGAGATATAGCCCAGAGCTGTGCACCAGATGGAACAATTGGTAGACTTCCCCGATTTCAGAGCCGTTCGCCATTTCTTGTGAATGGAGGGTGAGTGGGGGACAGGGCTAAGGACTCATCAAAGGCACATACCCTCATCTGCTCTCAGGTTTGCCTGGGCTTCCTTGAGCTTTGGAGAAGAGAACCTGAGCCCTGGTAGCCTTAGCATCTATAACTGCTCTCCTTTCTTTTTAATTATTATTTTAAAAAAATCGAATTGTAACGTATTGACCAGGCACAGTGGCTCACAGCTGTAATCCCAGCACTGTGGGAGGCTGAGCCAGGCAGATCGATTGAGCTCAGGAGTTTGAGACCAGCCTGAGTAACATGGCAAAACCCCATCTCTACAAAAAATACAAAAATTAGTGGCATGATGGTGCACACCTGCAGTCCCAGCTACTTGGGAGGCTGAAGTCAGGAAGTCAAGGCTGCAGTGAGCCATGATCGTGCCACTGCACTCCAGCCTGGGTGACAGAGCAAGACACTGTCTCAAAAAAAAAAAAAAAAAAGTTATACACATATTACAGTGAAGTGCACAAATATCAAGTCTACTGCCTCATGAATTTTCACACATGTATACACCCATGTAACCATTATTCAAATCACCGTATAGAACATTTCCAGAATTTCAGAAAGTTTCCTCATGCCCCCTCCTAGTCAATAATGTTCCTCATGCCCCCTCCTAGTCAACCCTGGTTGGGTGCGGTGGCTCACACCTGTAACCCTAGCACGTTGGGAGGCTGAGTTAGGAGGATTGTTTGAGCCCAGGAGTTCGAAACCAGCCTGGGGATCATGACATGCACCTGAGGCAGGAGAATAGGGTCTGGAAGCAGGAAACCTAAGGCCAATTCATGCTGACATCCTAGAACTAAATCAAAAGGAAAGCTCCAACTTTCCACAACCAAGTGACAAAAGGACCAGAGGCCACTCCCTCTTTGCAACCCCCCTTCCTTTTCTGCATGGCGGATGAAAAATTGAAAGTACCTCTGATTGGTCCCCTCCCACACCCAGTCAGAGTGGTCATGGGCTTAGTCTTCATATGCATAGGAGTATAACTTTGTAACTTTACTTCAATCAGACTGGTTGCGGGCCACTACTTTATTTAGGTAGGGTGCACACCAAGTAATCAATGGGAAACCTCTAGAGGGTTTTTAAACCCCAGAAAATTATGTAACCAGCACTCTTGAGCAGCCTGCTCGAGTCCAGTCCCACTCTGTGGAGTGTACTTTTGTTTCAGTAAATCTCTGCTTTCCTTGCTTCATTCTTTCCTTGCTTTGTTTGTGCATGTTGTCCAATTATTTGTTCAAAATGCCAAGAACCTGGATGTAACACACCTGTAGTCCCAGCTATTCGGGAGGCTGAGGCAGGAGGATCCCTTGAGCCTGGGAGGTGGAGGCTGCAGTGTGAGCTAGGATCTTGCCATTGCACTTCAGCCTGGTCAACAGACTGAGATCATCTCAAAAAACAAAAACAATAACAAAACGTAACCTCCTTAAGAGGTAACCACCATTCTGACTTATATCACCACAGATTATTTTTGCTTGTTTTTGAACTTAACATGAATTGAGCCATACAGTACATACAGTATGTATGATTTTGTATGGATTGCTTCAGTATAATATTTGTGAGATGCATCCATGTCGTTGCATCTATGAGTAGTTTTTTTATTTTTATTGCTGAGTAGTACTCCATTGTATGATTATTTCATCTCCCTTTGATACAGATTTAGGTTGTTTCCAGTTTTGGCCTGTTCTGAGTAAAGTTGCCGTGGACATTCTTTCATATGTGTTTTTGTAAACATATGTTTCAAATTCTCTTGAGTAATGTCTAGGAATGGAATTGCTGGGCCATATATTTTACATATGTTTAGGTTTACTAGACAGAGGCAAGTAGCCCAAGTGGTTGCACCAATTTGTATTCCCCTAGCAGTGTATAAGAGTTCTGCTTGCTCTACATCATCACCAGTACTTGGCGTTGTCAGTCTTTCTCTTTTTAGTCATTCTAATGGCTGTATTGCGGTCTCTTATTTTGGCCTTAGTTTCCTTTTTCCATCATTTGTGATCAATGATGTTGAGCACTTTTTCATAGCTTATTGAAAGTTCGGATACCTTCCTTTATGGTGTGCCTCTTAAAGTCTTTTGGCCATTTTTGAGTGATTGTCTTTTCCTTTTTGATTTGTAGGAACTCTTTATCTATTCTGGATATGAGTTTTTGTCATATCCACGTGTAGGTAGATATCTTCTCCCACTCTGTGGCTTGTCTTTTTGCTCTCTTCACGGTATCTTTTGATGAACAGATGTTTTACATTTCAGTGAACCCCAATTTATCAATTGTTTCCTCTGTAGTTAGTATTTTCCATGTTTCAAAAATATTTCCCTACCCCAAGGTCATGAAAATATTATCTTACAATCTTTGTCTAGATGCCTTATTGTTTTACGATTCACATTTAGATTTATGATCTACTCAGAATTTTTATTTATGCCATGAGGTGGTCTCAAGCCTCATTTTTTTCTCTATGATCCAGTTGATCCAGCTGACCCAGCATCATGGTGGAAAAGTTGCAGTGGTGTCTTTGTTGCAAATCAATTGACCCACATATACGGGTCTATTTTTGGATTCTCTATAACCTCTCTTATTGGTCCATTTGTCTACCCTTAACCCAATATCACAGTGTCTTAATTGCTGTAGCTTTATAGAAAGTTTTAAAATCAGGTAATTTAAGTTGTTCGTCTTTGTTCTTCCTGATTGTCTGGGCTATTTTCGGTTCTTTTCATTTTTACAGAAATCTTAGAATAAATAGACTTGTCAATTTCCACAGAAACCTGCTGGCATTGAGATTGGGATTGTGTTGAATCTACAGATCATTTTGGGGAGAACTGACATCCTACCAATACTGAGTCTTCCAGTCCAGGAACACGGTACATGTCTTCATCTACGAAGTCTGTCCCTAATTTCTCCTGGCATCTTGGCTCAGCTTCTAAACCCTACTGCACTCCGGCACTGGGTGGGCATCAACTTCCATTCCTTTGACTGCTGCAGGGAGTTCACTATCCAGCTGTAGCACTTCAAGGGGAAACTCAGGCACAAGGCACGAGAGAGGGAGGAGGAGGTAGAGAGATCTGAGGAGCTAAGAAGGCACGAGGGCCACGAGGCCCCCAGCCACCATCCTACCCCCCGCGCCCCTCCTGAGGAAAGCCTGCTTGGTGGGAGACCTCTGAGCCAGCAGTTGCACGCAGCAGTCATCTGACCTCCCTGAGCTTCAGTTTTCCTAGTTGTGCAATGGGAGTGTGGTCTCAGCATGAAGAACACATGTGAGGAATGAAGAATGTACATTGCAGGGCACCTATTAGGCACTCGATACATAATAGTGGCATTTGTTTTGCCCTGAAGGGAAGACCGATCTCACCAATGTGGACACAGAACCAGAGAGGGCCAGACCCATGAGGCCCTCTGTGCCAGGCACACTTTTGCCCCTTTTAAGGACCAACTGAAAGTGCGCCTTAGTAACAAAGAGAAGAGAAAAGAAAGGTGATATCTGTCCAGAAAGCTGGACTAGACAAGTGGTTGGTGCCCCAAACCCGAGGGGCTGTCCGGTCCCGGGCTGATCACTCTTCCTGTTTGCACAGACTTCCGGATGGGCTCTAAGTGCTAAAAGGAACTAATTAAACCCCTGGCAACTCCTGCTTTGTTTCCCAGTCACCGATTTTGTGCTGACAGAAGCAGTTTCTTGCCAGATTATTCTTAAAGCGGATAAACCCTTTTCCTACTGAACATTTTAAATACAATTTCATGGGAGAGAGTGATTTTAAAATACACTTTACTAAGCACTTCCCTTTTTATTTGAAAAACACTTTTATAGCACTTGTCATGGGCTAAGCACCTTGCAGATCTAATCTCATTTAATCCTCATACTAACCTGTTATTATCATCACCGTCTTATCACCTACAGGGTAACTCTCTTGCTCATGATGGGCAGTTAGTAGGCGACAGAGCCAGAATTCAACCCAGGCAGCCTGGCTCCGTGGCCTTGCGGTTAACCTGGCCCTGGTGGCCTGCTTGGGAAAAGTCTTTCTCAGATGGCTGGCCTCCGAGGGACATCATTTTAGAAGTCCCCGGGGCTTCCCCTCCTGTAGCCCTCTGCAGCGCCTTTGGCCATGCTCCCAGCTTGCTGCAGAGACCTCATTAACCAGCAGCTCCCAGGGCCTGGGGGCGGAGCACCTAGCTTCAAAGTCCCCTCCTCCCTCCCACATCACATCAGGGAACCTGGCCTGCAAATAAGACAGTGTTATGGATTCCTGGCAGGCAGCAGCAGTGTGGCTACCAGTCAGCCAGGGGGCACGGCCAGGACTGGCGCAGGAGCTCTGGGGCTGCAGCTTGGGGGGACTCAAAGGGAGGAGGCCCCAGGGCAGCCTGCCTGCCTTGTTTCCCTTGAGGCTGGTTCAACATGGTCCTTCTTTCTAGCTGCTGGAGATTGAGAGAGAGACTCCCAGGTCTTGGTTCCAGCCTCAGCATTCAGGATACAAGTAGATTCCCACCTCAGGGCCTTTGCACGTGCTGTCACTGCTGTCTAGACCACTTTCTCCAGAAACCAACATGGCTCACCCTTTTACTTTCTTCTGATTTCTGTACAAATGTCACCTCCTCAGAGAGGCCTCCCCTGACTCTCCCGTCTAAAATAGCACACACTCTCCAGGCCTCTAACCCCTGACTGCATTTTCTTCATAAGTGGTATGAAAACATTCTCTGTGTCTGTTGCTTTTTTGCTTGCTGTCTGGCTCTCCCCCAGGAGGCTATAAGCTGCCTGAGGACAGGGACTTTCGGCCTTGTTCATCGTTGTATTCTCAGTGCCTAGAGCATGCCTGACATAGTATGTGCTTGATAAATACTTGTTGAATGACTGATTGGTGGGTGCTGCAAGGCTGGATGTGCTGCCTTGTGTTTCTACCCCCGAGCCTCCTCATCTATATAAAGACGAGACAGTGGCTGTCCTCCTATCTGACCAAGGATGTCAGGATGGGCTGCGTTGTGCTGTGGAAACAACCCCAGAGCCTCAGTGCTGAGCTGACTTCCCTGCCTCTTCTCTCTCTTCGTGGCAAGAGAGGTAAGGCCAGTCACATCTACAGGTGGTGAGTCTCTGGATTTGCCCCCTCGCCTCGATCTCGCGCTTAGAAACAACTCTGGCTACTTGTCCCATCCATGGGCTTTAGATTCTGGCTTGTGACAGCTGTGTCCTCTTTTGGAAGAAAGCATGGGGACATAATGGTTTACCAGCAGGATGAAAACTGGTTTAGTGGCTGAATAATTATCAGTGAACCCAGCACTTAATTAGGAAAGATGGGCCATGCAGGAGCAGGGAGAATCCCTCCTTCCTCTGTGCACAAGCTCACGGTTATGGGGCCCCACCAGTAAACCACGCTGCAACAATGAGAGGGTAGGTGTGGGGATGGAGCCCATGGCGGGAGGGCCAGGTAGGGCTTCCTGGAGAAGGTGGTGCCTGGGCTGAACCTTGAAGGATGGAGCTGTCAGCCTGTGAGGAGTGGGGAAGCTGCAGCCTCCAGAGAGGAAGGTGCTGCAGGAGGAAGGCACGGAAGGGAAGAGAAGGCAGAGGGACTGAGCTTCGGAGCGGCGCCCTTAGTGACCGGAGGATTGAGCGAAGCTTCTCTGCAAACTCGATGGAGGAAAAATCGATACCTAGTTGGGTCTCCAGGCATCACGCCTGAGCCGTATTCAGAAGCTCCGTGAACAAAGCAGGCCTCAGGAACCTCGCTGCAGGGAGGGCGAAGCTGCCACAGCCCCCTTGGTGGTGGGGGGGCAGGGGGAGGGGCTTTGGCCACACCTTTCACAATTAAAAATGTTTGTTTCTCCTGGCTCCTGCATCCAACATGCCTGGGCGCTGGGGAGAGAGGCACCAAGGCCTGGGCCCCTCAGGCTGCCCCAGTCCTCTCCAGCCTCACTCTGACTCACCTCCTAATAAGCCTGGCTTCCTCTGTGGCCCCCACCCTGCAGACACTGCAGCCACACCAGCCCAGTCACCATTTCCCAAAGGAGGCGGCGCTCTTCTACTTCCCACTCACTCAGCCTGGAACGCGGCTCCTGTCTCCACCTGTGGAGACCCTGCCTATCTTTTAAGACCTCACCAAGCCATCCCCTCCCTGAGGACTCCCTCCCAGACCCAGTCCGAGTCCCTGGCTCCCTCCTTTGGAGTGGGTCACCAGGAGGCCCAACTAGAAAGGGTGGCAAGGAAGCCCATGCACCAAGACCTAGAAGAAACCGAGAGGACCCAGAGCCCAGGGCACGCGGGAGGATTCCTCCCGCCCTTTATCCTGAAGCAGGTGGAAGGATAAGGGGTTAACAGGAGATGGGTTAACAGCTTGACTGGGAAGGAACCAGCCAGGTTTCATAAGGCTCTCAGGTGGCAGGAAGGTGCTTAGAAGAGGGGGTTGCGGGGGAGGGAGGCTCAACCTCTATCAAGATACAGAAAATTATCATCACTTCAGAGAACTTCCCTTGGCCCCTTCCTGGAGAATCTCTGCCAAGAGACCATCCATGGTCCATTTTTTGTAAGATGGCCACCCAGGTAAAGACTACATTTCCCCATCTGCCATGTGGCTCAGGTTGTGGAGGATGAGGGATTAGATTCAATGGGGCTCAATGAGCAGGAGGGTGAGGGTCTGGGGATGATGGACAGCTGGGAGGTCTACAGAGGGGCTTCCTCCTTTGATAGCTTGGGGCAGCTCAGGGGGCAGCATTTCAATTGAGAGGTTTCCTTTTTTTTTCTTTTTTTTTGAGATGGAGTTTCATTCTCGTTGCCCAGGCTAGAGTGCAATGGTGCTATCTTGGCTCACTGCAACCTCCACTTCCAGGGTTCAAGTGATTCTCTTGCTTTGGCCTCACAAGTAGCTTGGATTACAGTGTACACCACCATGCCCAGTTAGTTTTTTGTATTTTTAGTAGAGACAGGCTTTCACCATGTTGGCCAGGCTGTTCTCGAACTCCTGATCTCAGTTGATTCACCCGCCTTGGCCTCCCAAAGTTCTGGGATTACAGGCGTGAGGCACTGCGCCCGGCCCGATTGAGGGGTTTCTCTTAATCAAGGAACAAACAGAGCACATGGAACAGTCTGGCGTTTGGGTAAGACAAAGACTGTTGTGTGTCCTTTGCCAACTAGACTATTGCCAGTGGAACACACAAGAAGCTGGTAGGAGGATTTGGGTGGCTAGAGTATGGGATGGAGGCAGGGGACACATTTTCCACAAACATTTTATTATGAAAATTTCTAAACATAATGGAAAAGTTGAAAGAGTTGAACAGAGAACACATCCATTTGTCCATCACCTCAATTCTACAATGAATAGTTCACGAGATTTACTTTATTCCATGTACCTCCATCCACCCATCCATCTTATTTTTTGAAGCATTTCAAAGTAAGTTGCAGACATCAGTGCACTTCACCCCTAAACATTCAGCATGTGCACTGTTAACTAGAGCTCAATATTTGTTTCTGGTTCCTTTTTTGTGTTTGGTGTTTGTTTGGAGATGTTTAGAGATATATGCATGAAGCGGAATGTACCAATCTTAAGTGGATCATTCCATGAGCTCTTCAAAATGCACCTGTGTAATCCAACCTCTTTTTTGTTTTTTTTTTGAGACAGAGTCTCTGTCTTGTCCCCCAGGCTGGAGTGCAGTGGTGCAATCTCAGCTCACTGTAACCTCTGCTTCCCGGGTTCAAGCAATTCTCCTGCCTCAGCCTCCAGAGTAACTGGGATTACAGGCGCCTGCCCCCATGCACGGCTATTTTTGTATTTTTAGTAGAGATAGTGTTTCACCATGTTGGCCAGGCTGGTCTTGAACTCCTGACCTCAAGTGATCTGCCCACCTTGGCCTCCCAAAGTGCTGGGATTACAGGTGTGAGCCACCGCATCCGGCCCAACCTCTGTCAACAATACAGAACATTATTGTCGCTTCAGAGAGCTTCCCTTGGCCCCTTCCTGGACAATCTCTGCCAAGAGACCATCCATGGTCCGTTTTTTTGTAAGATGGTTGTCCAGGTAAAGGCTACATTTCCCCACCTGCCATGGAGCTCAGTGTGCTTCTATGATTAAGTTCTGGTCTATGGAGTGTAAACAGATACACCAAGTGGCAGCTTCTGAAGACGTTCCTTAAAAGACCTGGTGTGCTCTCGGCCCTTCTTCATCTTCCCTTCTTCCCATTGCCATGCCTGAGGTCTTGGGCCATGAAGAAGGGGACACACCCAGGTATGGTGGAGCAGGGAGCTGGAAGGCCCCTGACTCCTGAAACTCTTCGTGGGCCACTAATCTGTGATATTGGCGCATGGGGGAGGCGAGTGTGGGTGGGCAGTCTGTCGCTTACTCCAGATTTTCATGTGAGAGAGAAATAAACATCTACCCTGTTTCAACCTCTGTCAATAGTAGTCTGCATTCCAGTCAAACTAGTCTTAATTACAAACTTGTCTACCTTGTAAATGTTGTACTATATGCATGTATTACCCATTCAAAAAAGTGAATCATAATACAAAACTGCATGTAAAATAAACAAAGAGAGGGTCTGCTGTACAGACTGTGCCTGCTCTTCCCAACCAGTAGTGGAGGGTTGGAGTCACAGCTGGTTCTGTGAGTTAGGATGTAGGATTGATGTCACATGGCACAGACCCAAATTAGCAGTAGCTTACACAAGATAGAAATGTATTTCTCTGCACATACAAGCCAAAGCAGCCAATATCACAGATTAGTGACCCAGCTCCCACCCTCCCATATGTGGTCATCCCATATCTGTTCAATGACCGTGGTTTCTGAACACAAAATCTGAAAATCTCTAAGGGACACTGGCACCCTCCAGGAGACACAGGCAGCTCTCTGGTCCACACTATAATAAACCCTCTGAGACCTGCCTGTAACCTGGGCAAAGGCTTCTCCTGCCCAAGACAGAACCTCCCACACATGGGGGGCTGCCAGCTTCGGGCATCACAGGACTGGACCAGCTCCCCAACCTGTGTTTGTGCCCTGGCTCCAAGCTGCCATCTCTGTCTCTAGACAAGCTCCTAGGCCTCCAGGGCCCCCACCCTGGGCCTGGGGATTTGGAGACAAGTTCTCTTATCTGGCATTGCAGCAGGCTATCCACCAGCCTCCTGCCCTCTCGCTGATGTCCGGCATTGTTGACGCACCAAATCTTAATCTTCTTAGGCCATCCTCACTTGCAGATGTCAGATTCCACACCTGCTGCCATCTCAGCCTTATGCCTTAGATCCCGGTTGTCACATTGCCGTGCTCCCAACCAAGTTGCAGGAGTCTGAACCTTGGCTAATAGCTCTCAGTCTGGGGCCTAGGGGCCATCAGAGGGGCTGCTCGTCTGGCAAATCCATTCCCTAAAAACCATCCTTGGATTTGGGACTGTCATTAGACTGGCAACAATAATAACTTTAGTAATAGTAGTAGTAATAATAATAATAATAGAGCTACTACTTTCTCAATACCTATCAGATGACAGATGCTCTCATTATATTTGTCTGAGGCAGGGCTTGTTTGCCCCCATTTTACAGATGAAGAAACTGAGGGGGCCAGGAACAGTGGCTCACGCCTGTAATCTCAGTACTTTGGGAGGCCAAGGCGGGAGGATCGCTCGAGCCCAGGAGTTTGAGACCAGCCTGGGCAACATAGTGACATCCTGTCTCTACAAAAAATGCAGAAAATTATCCAGGCATGGTGGCACACACCTGTAGTCCCAGCTACTCAGGAGGCTGGGGTGAGAGGATCACTTGAGCTGAGGAGGTAGAGGCTGCAGTGAGCCTTGACTGAGCCACTGCACTCTAGCCTGGGAAACAGAGCAAAACCCTGTCTCAAAAATAAAACAAAAGAGCGAGCGAGCGAGCAAGAGAGAGAGACAACAACAACAACAAAAAAAAACAAAAAACGGAGGCTCAGAGGTGTTAGCAGACACTTCCATGGCCACATAGCTCAGATGAGGGTGGAGTCCAGGCCTGGCTCCCTCCACAGTGTCCCAGGCTCTGCAGCTGTGTCCTTCCCAAGGTCATGAAAAGGGCCTGGAGTTCAGTCTGGCTCAGATACTCACTGGCTGTGTCACTGGAGGTCAGGTCCTTAGCCTTGCCAGCCTCGGTTTCCTCACCTGTAAAGTGAGAAGGATGATGTATGGGGCACAGGGACATATTGAACCCTTTCTCAGCCATGGTGTGACTGCCTCTCTTCCCTGAGGGCAGGGTACCCTCAGGGCCTGGCCCTGTGCCTGGCACCCCCACTCCAGACCTTAGCAAAGCAGAGTTGGTCTGAGCTGCTAGTGCTTCTGTTAGTAGACACGCCTCGGAGGCACGCATAGGTCAGAAAAGTGTCACAGGGGACGGGGACTGGAAGGTAAGAACAAGGAGGGTGCGGACACCGGTGGGCAGGTGGGGACAGAGATTGGGGGCTGAGCCAGAAGAAGTTTTAGAGCAGGGCAAAGGTGCTCAGGGCAGGCTGAGGGAGGTGAACTCCAGTGACACACTTCGAAAGAACATGCCAAGATCCAGGGCCAATGGCATGGAGTGTGGTTCCTGTGTGAGCCACCCTGTGGCAGAGGGTCCTCTGGTCCTGGCCAGCTCTAGGTCACATCTGCACCCCCACGTTGCACCCCTCAGGCCTGCTGACTCCTTCTGAGCCTTGGGCCCTGCCCTTCTCAGGCCTCTGGAACCTCTCAGCATGGTTCTGGCCCTAGTGCTCTGGGTAGCTCGTGCAGACACCTGTCCCCCGACCACCCTGATGGCACTCGGGGAGGGGCGTGGCGTGGGCAGTGGGCAGCAGGGGAATGGAGGGAAATGAATTCCAGATGAGCCGTCAGCCCTCAGGTGCAGCCAGCATGGGGGTGGGGTGGCAGTTAGGAGAGCAAACTCTGGGCTGTTTTCCCGCAGGAGCAGCTCGGGTGGTTGTTTACTTTTCTGAGATTCTGGGAGGGGAAAAAAATGAGCATGGGGCCTCCAGGGGCCTCAGCAAACAGAAGAGAGGCGTTAGTGTGTTAACCGATTCTGTCAGCTAGCTGCGCGGCTTCCCTGAGGCGACTGGCCTGTCGGCAGGTCTCAGGGAGCCTTGGGGACAACACGGAGGGCCCAGCCTGGGCAAGCCAGAGGGAGCGCACGGGTCAGAGAAGCTGTGCCACCACCCACCACCCACTGTCCAGGTGGCCCAGGGAGGGGAGGCCACACAGCCCAACCAGAATGGAACCCGTCCACAGGGCCCGGGTCCCAGGACCGGGAGAAGGAGCTTGGAGGGGAGGTACTACCGGGTGGGGTGGGGGTGGGGGTGGGGTAGCTGGGGCTGTTCAGCCACTATGTACCCAAGGCCAGAGGGGGCCCTGCTGTCAGGGGCACCGGGGCCATTCTCCAGTTGATCCCGAGGCTCTGGTGTCTAGGACCCTGACAGGCCAGAGCTCCAGACCTGGGCAAGCCCTTAACCTCTCGGGGTCCATGTTTCTCTGACCGCAGCCTAAGGATAAAGACAGCTGCTGGCTGTCTCCAGGGGGCACTTGAGAGGTCATGGAGCGCAGTCATTTTCCCACCTCATTTCTGGAGGTTGGCATGATTCTCTTTTTAACAGAGTGGGAGGCAGTAGGGTGAGACGCTGCTTTCTTTGGGCTTCAGTGCCCCCACCTGTGAAATGGGTATGATGACAAAAGCGCCTGCCTCCAGAGCGGTCGTGAGGCTGCACGTGCTCAGCAGCGTTGACTCACATTCTATGCACGTGTGTTGGGCAACGCCTCTGCCCCAGGACACCCGACAAGTTTATATGGTCCCTGCCTTCAGGGGCTCAGTTCTCAAGGTATAATCAGAAGACCTCTGGAGGTTCCTAAGACCCTCTCAGGGGCAAGCCTCGAGGTCAGAACTGTTTCTTAATAACACTAAGATGCTATTTGCCGTTTTCACTGTGTTCATCTTTGCCACTGATGCTGCAAAAGCTACCTGCTTCAAAGTGCTCTGGCTTAGCAAGGGTCGAGGTGGTGGCACCAGACCCTCCTAGCAGCCATGGCGTTCTTCACCACCACACACCTGCAGGCAAGAAAGAAGAGCCAGTTTCATTATGAATGTCCTTGATGAACCAATCAAAATAATTAACTTCATTAAATCTCTATGCATGAGTATACATCTTTTTAGTATTATGTGTAGAGAAATGAGAAGTACATGTGAGGCATTTCTGAAGAACGTGGTTCTCTAAAAGAACAGCATTCATGAGATTGTTTGAGCTGTGAGCTGAAATTACTATTTTTAACCCCCTTAAACACCACTTTTACTTGAGGAAAACAACCGTAGACCAACTATAGTTACTCAGTCTTGGTTATTTGGCATACACTTTCTCGAAAATGAAGGAAGTGAGCATGTTGCTTCAAGGAAAACAACTGACAGTATTTGTTGCCAATGACAAAAATTTGAGTTTTCAAGCAAAAATTAGAATTTTGGAAAATTTTTATTTGCTACTATGAGCTTGACAGCTTCCCAATATTTTAAAGAGTTTTATTTCCAAGTGATCAACGAATGCACGATATTATAAAGTCATGCTTGGGTAAAGATCCATTCAGAGTATAAGATAGACTGATGGATTTTCATATAACAGAATATGAAAAGTTTGTTGATGAGGCTTTAAATTCCAGACTGCAGGTAACCCTAAAAAAATCTACTATTGATGAGCTTTAGTGTAGTATCAAAGAAGAATGTCCACAACAACTGAAAAGGCCATTAGAATTCTCCTCTGTTCTAACTCCATATCTGAGCAAAGCCAGATTTTCTTTATTTACTTCAACCCAAACAACATATTGCAGTAGATTTAATGTAGAAGCAGATAACAGAGTTTAGCTGTCTTTCATTAAGCCAGACACTTAAGAGATTTGCAAATCTATAAAGCAATATTGCTCTTTTCTCTTTTGTTTTTGAAAACAGTTATCTTCCACAAACATATATTACTTATATTAACATGAAATGAGTTTATTGTTTTTATTTTAAATGAATTAATGAGTATTTAAAAGTCTCTCAGTTTTAATATCAAATACGGCAACTATCAATAAACCCACATAAACCAATACTCTTTGTGGTCCTCAATAATTTTTAAGAGTGTAAAGGGCTCCTGACACCAAAAAGTTCAAGAACTACTGATCTAGTACATGTGGGAACAAGCAAACAGTTATTTGCAGCTGGGTGAGTGTCAATGTGGGTCTGTACAAGGCAGAAGGAAGGTGAAAGGGCAAGCCAGGGGGGCTCCCAGGAGGAGGTGTCCTTATAACACAGCTAAATGTGGCTGACAGGAGATTTTCAGGTTTCTGGAACTGAGATAGAGGCTGGCATGAAGAATCCTTGGAATAGCAGAAAGATCCTCAGAAACCCATGAGCAGCTGACACTGCAGGCATCTGAACAATGATTTGAGCTGTTGCTCCCAGGCCAAGATACCCAGGCATTAATGTACTCATGGACCCAATAAGACTAGGGGTCCCATGTCCACATGTACCCAGTGTGGTCAGATCCAGATGCTAGTGGCAGGGACCCTCCCTCTGACCTCTAGCAAAGAGACCTGCAGGACACCCTGGCTGAAATCAGGGAAGGGGCCATCCACTGACACTATGTCCTCTCCCCCAGTTCTGCCCCGAGGCCCTTACGCCAGGGCCAGCACAGGACCTGCCTTCCTCCTCCCAAGGCCCCCTTTCCCCAACACTTTGTCCATTTCTAATTTGCAGCTAGCCTGGGCCGGTGTGAATGGGTGGGGCCGGGGAGGAGAAGAAATTCTCGGTGGCAGGAGAGGAGCCAGGCTTTTCCTCACTCTGAGTCACCGAGGCCTCCATCTTCAGCTGGAGCATGAGAGGGCAGACCCTGTGCTCTCCAAGTTGCTCACAGCCCCAGACTCCACGTCATGCAAGCCTGGCACAGTCGCAGGGTTCCTTGCCTCTCATGGTGGAGCGAGCTGGGTTATCTGCCCAAGAGGGAGCAGCAACAGGAAGAAATCCGGTGAGGCCTCAGTGTCAAATATGTGCACTCTCACCTCTCTCCGACCTCCCCGGTCGGCTCTGGGAGCCGGGACTCCACAGTCACAGCCTCCACTTCCTCACCTCCCACCATCCTCACCTCCTCCACGCAGCCTCCAGCACCCACTGCTCACTCCAGTGGCTTTAGTGAGTCTCCAGTGACTGCCAACCTCTCGCCCCCAGGGCCTGCCCTTGCACAGGACCCTGCACTTGGCAGTGTTCTGACTTACTTTGACTCCCTCAACGTAGCCATGCGGTGCTCCCCAGCCTCCACCCACCTTGCCAGACTCCCACCTCACCAACGCTTTTGTGAAAGCCCTGCCCTCTTGCTGTCTAAATGCTCCAGGACCACCCTTGACCACTGACTCTGCTAGGAAAGTGAGCAGCTGCCAGTCAGGAAGACGTGACTGACAGTGGCGTTTTATTTCTTGCATAACAAGAAGTCTGGAGGTGGGGGTCCTGGGCTGGTTCAGCTGCCCAGGGATGTCACATGGTCGTCTCTGGCTGCAAGGGAGGCTGTGATGGTGAGTTGTAAGTTTGCTTCTTGGGCATATGGTGTGGATGTGAGGCGGTGGGACAACCAGCCAGGATCTTCTCTTGGAGAACTAATCCTCCCCCGGCCCCCTCGACACAGATGCCTCCTAGCTTGATTTGAACCACCAGCCTCCCTCCGGGACTGCAGTTCAGCACTTCCAACTGCCTGGTTCAGTTTCACCTTAAAACCACAGCCCAAACCCAACCAACCCAAACAAGCCTCTCTTCCTAGGTCCATCGCCCTGCAGTCCACTTGGTTGCCCGGGTTGGAAACAGCAACACCTGTTCTGTCTGCTCCACCCCCTGTATGCATGCTGTGCTTCTGCCCGGGCAACGCGGTCCCCAGAGCAGCGAGCCTGAGCCCACTTCCCCCAGTGCCCCGGCCTGGCTCAGGCCCAGGACATCTCTCTACCACTGCCCTCCCCCCACTCCAGTCCCTCCTCTGCCCTGGGCCAGATCTGTCTAGGGCACACAACTATCTGACCGGACTACCTCCTGGAGTCTGGCTGCAGCAGGCTTTCTGGTCTCTCATCCTATTCTATATACAGATCCTCCACATCTCCGAACCCCCCAGGGACACAAGTAGGCCTCCACTGCCTCTGGACTGCACTTCACTCTCCTCTCGCCACCAGCCAGCTTCCCACTCACTCATGACCCACAGAATGTGCTGCCTCATGGCTTTGATCCTACATGGATCTGATGCCCCATGGCCTCCCCGAGTCCTTCCGCTGCCCCTCCTCCGCAGATCCACCAGTGAACGCCCCCTGCACAGTACTGTGGACAGGTCAAGCTCCTGAGCAGATTCCAGGCCAAGCTATGGGGCAAGGCAGCCTCTTCACTAGTTATTGGCTGCCCTGGGTCAGGTGCCTGCCTTGGTCCCATCAGCCGAAGCCATGGGGATCACGTAGTCCTCACCAGGCTGACCTTCCAAAAGAGCTTGGGGCAGTGCCACAGAGAAGTAGGGGCAATGACAGCAATCCTGTACCCATCTCTCCAAGACCTCTGCTCTGCCACTTCAAATGCTGTCTCCTCCCAGAAGCCTCCCTCGACCACCTACCCTACTACTGAGCCGGGACCCCACAGCTTGACTCCTCCTGCCCAGGCGCTGTGGACGTCTTCTTGTAAGAGTGTGCACACCAGTGGGGCCGTCTCTGAGTCGTTTACCTTCCTAGCTGGTTTCTGAGCCTCCTCACAGCCCTCCTAATGCAGTGAATACACTAGGTACTCAATAAATGTTGGGGAAGTGACATGAACAGAATGTCTGACTCAGCAGGGACTTGACAGCATTTAGTTGCAAACCCAGGGCTCATGTGTCAAAACCAGCTCTCAGACTGGTTTTGTTGGGCCCCCATTGGAAACGGGCAGATTTCCCATCCAAATCTGGATTTGCAGTTTCTCTTGCACAAGCTGGCTTGGGTTCCCCCAAAGCAGAGCCCAAGGCAAGGATAGACTTGTGTGTTTGGGAGACGAGCCCCAGCAGCAGGAGCGAGGGAGGTGGTGGAGTGAGCAGGAAGGAGGAAGAATGGTGAAGGTGCAGGACGGCGCTGGCACTGCTGTGGGCACCAGGGTTCCATCTGCCAGTGGAACCGGAAGCCACGCCTCAGAACTGACCATGGGAAGGAAGAGACTGGGGCACTTGTCCACCAACTGTGTCTTCCATTGGTTGAGGGCTGTCCGGGGCATTTACCTTCCTCGAACTTCCTGGATGCCCATCACAAGGGCTGGCTTGGAAAGAAGTCCCAAGGCAGGAAGTGAGAACAGTGCTGGGCTCTCGTGCCTGCTGGGAGAACCTGCAGAAGTAGAGGTGCACCACCCCCTTTTTTAATTTTTAATTTTTTTTTTGGTAGAGACAGGGTGTCAATATGTTGCCCAGGCTGGTCTCCAATCCTAGCTTCAAGCAGTCCTCCCACCTCAGCCTCCCAATGTGTTGGGATTACAGGCGTGAAGCCGCCCTGCCTGGCAGCTCCCCTTTGGACAGGCACTTCCCCCACCCTGGCCCCATGCCTCATCTTTGTTTCCTTCCATCCTCTGCATGTTGCTGAGTTGGTGAATCTGGTAGGATCCCTCAGATCCTTTTATAGAGGGCCCTGGGGCCCCGAGAGGGAAGACCCAGAGACCTCATCCAAGGTCTTGCAGCCGTGCACACCGGGTTGGGCTCAGAACCCCTGACTCCTGGCAGAGTGCCCCCTGCCACCCACTCTCCTTTCCTTTCCACCCCAGGCTTGCTGGGGGCTTGACTTCTCTGCCTCAGGAACGAGGCCCTCAGACAAGGGCTGTGGACTGTGAACTCTAGCCCAGGCCTTTCCCCTCTCTCTGTAGCTGGCTCGGGACAGAAGCCAGTAAATAACATGCCACCCATCGATCGAGGTCACTCAGGCCAGGGCCGATCGATGGCCGCAGACAGCTGGGCAGGCGGGTAATGAAGTGCCAGCTCCTTGGCGGGGGCGCTGGCAGCCCTGAGATTTAATCCCCTTGCCTCTTCCATGTGGCTCCAGCTTGGGTGACAGGAGGGAAGACAGATGAGGCTCCGAGGCTGGTGGTGGGGGGCGGTGGGGGAGTGGGATCCAGGAATAGGGATGGGCAGTGGGGGTGTGAAGTTGGTAAGGCTTGCTGAAAACGCAGGCCCTGTTTCTCCTGTAGGCCGCCTCCCCAGGCAGGCTTCCCTTGGGATCTTCCCAGAAGGGCCTGTATCGCCCATCCCCCTCCACACACAAAGCACATTTCACCCTGTGTGCTTGCGCCTGCAGGCGTACAGCTGTCTACGCTTCCAAAATGAGGGCTTTGGAGGGCAGGAAAGAACACAAGAGACAAAACACTGTTGAACACATAAGATGCGCTGACTCAGTGTCTTGGGCTTTGTATCTGTCATCTTATTCGATGTTCACAGTCATCTGGCTTGATAAATATTATTATGTTCGTTCCAATAGATAAAGAAACAGGCTCAGAGAGGAAGAGACGGTTAACAGCTAGAGCTGTCCAGCGATGAGCCAGACAGGGTAGCCTCATGAGGTGGTGAGTTCCCTGTCACTCTGGGTATTCAAGCAGAGATGGAAGGGCTAGCTGTCAAAGGGCTATGGAGGAAATCCTGCAGAAGGTGCGCTTTGGACTATGTGACCATGGGGTCCTTCCCAACTTTGAACTTGTGTGAGTCTTTGGGAAAGATGGACTAAGCTGGGTTTCAGGAGCAGGGCCCCGGGTCCCAAGTGGAAGGATGGCTAAGTGAGAGTGGTCACTACACTGGTGGTTTCCAAACCATGGCTGCAGACCCCTGGGGCACTCTGCAGGGACTTCAGAGTCCACAAATACTTGACTTAAAGTTCATTTTCAGCCAGGTGCAGTGGATCATGCCTGTAATCCCAGCACTTTGGGAGGCCAAGGTGGGCAGATCACTTGAGGTCAGGAGTTCGAGACCAGCCTGGCCATGATGGTGAAACCCCGACTCTACTAAAAATACAAAAATTAGAAGGCCTGGTGGCGCACGCCTATAATCCCAACTACTTGGGAGGCTGAGGCAGGAGAATTTCTTGAACCGGGAGGCGAAGGTTGCAGTGAGCTGAGATGGCGCCACTGCACTCCAGCCTGGGCGACAGAGCAAGACTCTGTCTCCGGAGAAAAAAAAAAAAAAAAAGCTCATTTTCAATACAGTTTTTATGATGAAATAGTACCTAAAAACAAATACAGGCTGGCAATTATGTTATACAGTTTTAAAATTGTATAACATAATTCACATAAAATCACTAGAAAGGCTGCTTTGGGTGGATCTGGGGCTAAAGATTCTCCTACATCTGCATTTAATTGAGAGCCTTGCAAAGACGGAAAATATTGAAAAACAAAAGCCCCTCTTTTAACTTGCAATTCCTTATCTGTATGAATAAGTGATAGCCTACAACACAACACAATGCAGAAAGAACTCGGAGGCCGAGCCTGACGCAGGATGGAAACCGTCACCAGTAATCCCTTATTTGTCTCACAGTCAACGAAACAGCCTTGTTCGCATCTTATCTAATCTTATTATAATGCTCTCTTCTATTATAATAAGAATAAGGCGTGCATGTGAACACATCCGGCGTCTGTACTCATAGGACTTTTATCTGTTTTACACATTGTGATTCCTCTTAGACTTCATTTGAGGAAAGAGTTTTATGGTTGAACATCCCAGGACGCCCCCATGGTGAAGTGGCCGATGCTGCCACCCCAGGCTCTTTCTAAGCAAGGTGGGGTGGGGGTGCGGGACCCGGGCCTGCGGCCCCTGCCTCTCCTTACTCTCAGGCCGCCGCCTCATGACAGCACCCATGTTGGACGCCTGTCCCTGGGCCCCAAGCCTGACCCCACTGCTGTGGGTGCAGGGGTGAATGGGGTAGCTGGAGTCCCTGGCTGACTCTTCCCCAGGAGGACAGTGTGAGGAAGAAGCAGTGGTGGTGATGGAGGATGCTCAGAGGCCTACCTGAAGGCCTATGCGGTGCCGTGCATGGGAGGAGGCCAGGGTTGAAGGGCCGGTGGACGGGAGCTGGTCTCCACCTGGGTGGGAAAGGCCTCCGCTCTTGTTCCGTGGGTCTGACCAAGAGGCCCAGAAGCTGTGCTGCCCTGAGCCCTGCCCCGTCTCCCTGCTGGAACTCCCTTTGGGCCCGCCGGTCTGCCAGGGCTGTTTACACAGTCTGTTGATGCATATGGCCTCATCTCTATCACATGCGGCTGCCCCATCGACTCTCTGACCCTCACACCAAAATAACCCACCTGGCCTAACCAGTGAGACCCAAGGCCTCCTCTCCACACAGGCCCTGGGGATGGCCCTGATGAGCCAAAGTTTGGGGGTCAAAACACCAACTTGATCTCATATAATTCACTCCTCTCCCTACCCTTGAGCAACCCTGGTCTTAGGTCTGCTGCTCCAACCCCCCAAGCAGCCTCCTGCCCCAGGGCCTTTGAACCTACTCAGTCCTCCTGGAGCTTCTTTCCTGCAGAGCTTTGCGCAGTGGGCTGCTTCTTAGCCTCAGGTCACACCTCAGGTGTCATCTCCCCAGACAGTCTCCCCTGACCACCTCATCCAGTGTAACCACCCCTATTCTGTCACCATCCACACATTCCGTCACTTGGATTATCTTTTTTCCATGGCACCTCGCATTTTCTGCGATTAGCTTGTCTACATCTTTTCTAGAGTATTTTGTTTTTCTGCAGCAGAATGTCAGCTCCACAAGGAGCTGTCTTGTTCATTCCTGTGTCTGCTGCCCCTAGCACCATGACTGGCACACGGTAGGTACCCAGCCAATGTTCGTGGAGTCAGGGAGCTCAGATGTTCAAAGCTGTGTGTGCTTTGCAGCGATGATTTCCTGAGAAATGGGTGACTTTATTTTTAAGCACAGAAGTGTGGAGGCTTGAATGAGAGAATAGAGAAAGGTGCTCAGGGAGAGAGGGAAGGTGGCTGGTGGGCCGTGGTGTTTGGGGGTGGTGGTGTTCTGGGCTGTGTGAAGATCTAAAGCTGATTTGAGGGAAAGCCGGATGCAAGTGGAAGCATCCATGTCTCAATGATGTGAGAAGAAACCCGGGGCAGAGGGCACAGAGAAGGGGAGAAGACAGCCCAGGCTTGGGAGCTGCCTGAGCAGGCCATCATCAGGCCCTACTCCCCAAGGCAGGGGAGCCTGGAGCTTGCCACTCACTTAACTAAAAGAAATGGGAAAGAGAAATGCAGGCATATTTTTAAAGAAGATCTTTTAAGATCGCAAAATATGATCCAGCCACGTTATTATCTAGTGGACGTTGCATTCCTCAGAACCCAAAAGGGAACGCTGCCTTTCCTTGCTGGTGCCCACCCTGCTGAGGAGGGTGCCGCCTGCTCTGCTGGGGCCTGGGAGGGTTTCCTTAGAGCTGTGGCTCTTGGTGAGGCCTTGAAGGATGAGGAGTTTTAGTTGGTGAAGGGGGAATGGCATCCCAAGGTGACAGACTGCTGTGGCATGGGCCCACAGGGGAGCCAAAGCTCTACCAGGTGTGGGGAGGTTTGGGGACTCAGGCCTGGGTTCCCGCCCACCCCAGGTGGTGGGGGAGGTGTATGATGCCAGGGCTGAGAGGAGCTGACAGAATTTTGTTTTCTCCGCCCCCCCACCACCCCCCAACCCCGCCGCCTCCTCAAACACAACCATCCTTTCATCTGGGCTCACCCTGCCCGCCTCCCTACGTCTAATCTCATTTAGAGCGGCAATTAAATTTTAAAGGCCCATCAGCACGGTGCCTCAAATACCAGGTTCTCTCCAGATAGAATTATTTAATAGACTGGATGGCAACTGTGCGGGCTCTGGCTGGGGCTGCAGACCCACCGAGGCAGAAAATTAATCAACACAGCAGCCTTCCCCCCGCCCCCTTGCAGACAGGCCTGGCCTGCCCCCACTCCCTCTCCCCTGCCTACCTCGGCTGCCCCGATGAGTTTCCTGAGCAGGGGGCACCAGGGTTTGCAGGAGGAGGGCAGGAAAGCCTCAGGAACCTGGCAGATGATCTCAGGGGCCTGCCTGGAAGCCCCATTCTGCCACTTATTAGCGAAGCCAGGTGGGACACATTACTTCACCTGTCTGGCCTCAGTCTGCTCATCCGTGTCATGGGGTCACTAGAGGCTCACAGAGGAAATGTATGTACATTACTCGGTGTGATAACCAGCACTCGGCGTAATAACCAGCATTCGGCGTGATAACCAGTTCGTTGCAGGAACTCAGTACACAAAAATTCTTTCCTTCTCCTTCACAAATAACCACAGCTTGTATGCTGATGTGTGCTGGTGTCACGGACACCCGGCTGGGGCACAGGGAGAGGAAGGTGGGAGTGGGCCTGAGCGTGCGTGGGTCTGTGGGCTGCCTGCACCTTGGGCATGTGGCATCAGGAAAACGGGCCTCTGAGGTTCGGTGTCACAGGTAGAATCTCACTTCCTGTGTGTTCTTGGGCAAGACTCTTAGCTCTTGGGCCTCGCTTTCCTCGCCTATAAAACAGGGACAGAGTTTCTACCGACTTCGCGGGTCATTGTGGGGCCTGGTGAGGTGACATGACTGAGTCCCTGGCACAGCAGTAGGTGCCATGACAGTTCTGCTTGTGTCACCCACTGGGTGCCAGGCAGCCCTCATGCGGGGCAACGCCAGGGGAGAGGAGCAGCCTGGGTGAGCTGGAGAGAGACCAGGTGAGGGTAAGGCACACACCAAGGAAGTGAGGCTCAAGACCCTGGGGACAAGGGCTGTGTCTAAGGGCAGTGGCTCACCTCGGGCTCCCTCCCGCCTGCCCTCCAGATCCAACTCCTGCTCCTTGGTGGGGGCTTGAGGATGCAGAGGGCGAGAGGGGCTATCTGTGAGAAGGGAATCCTGACCTGGGATCTCACATTCACCTAACAAATATAGACTGAGCACCTACCCTGTGTCAGGCACTGCTCTAGGTGCTACAGGTGCTGAGGACACAGCAGTTACTACAACAAAGATCCTGTCCTGGCCAGGTGTGGTGGCTTACACCTATAATCCCAGCACTTTGGGAGGCTGAGGCGGGTGCATCACTTGAGTCCAGGAGTTCCAGACCAGCCTAGGCAACGTAACAAGACCCTGTCTCTACAAAAAATACACACAAAAATTAGCCAGGTGTAGTGGCATGCACTTGTAGTTCTAGCTACTCAGAAGGCTGAAGTGGGAGGATTGCTTGAGCCCAAGAGATCAAAGCTACGCTGAGCTTATGAAGCTGGTATTAGACAAATGCTAAGATGACAGTGAGTGCTGTGGACAGGGAAGTGGGGCTGTGAGCAGGGTGGTGGCAGGAAGGGGGTAAGCTTTTTAGATGGGGTGGTCAGGAGGGCCTCTGTGAGACGGTGACCTTTGAGTAGAGGCCTGAAGCAGGCAAGGAGCCTGTGGCTATCTGGGGGAAGAGCATCCAGGTAGAGGGAACAGCCAGGGCAGAGGCCCTGAGGCAGGAGTGAGGTTGGCTGTTTGAAGAGCAGCAAAGAGGCTAAGTGGAAGTTCAGTGCTGGAGGGGAGCCGAAGAGGGAATCAGTGATGCAGGAGGGGCACAGGCCTCGTGGACACTGTTTCACTCGCCAGAAGTGGACAGGAGGGCAGGGTTCTGAGCAGGACAGCAACAGTATCGGACTTGCTTTTGCCAGGGTTTCTGAGACTTCTGAGGGGAAACTGAGTGCAGAGCACAGGCGAGGAAACCAGGGACCAGTAAGAAGGCTACGACTGTCCATGGGGAGGTGGTGACCGGGTCCTGGGCTAGGGTGGGGACAGTGGAGGTGTGAGAAAGCCTGGGATTCTGGGTATGTTTTGAAGGTACAAGGGACAGGAAGCAGAGATCCAGGGTTGAGTCTGGGGTGGTCTCCCCAAGACCTGCCCACCAGGTTTCTGGCATTCGGCTCCTCCATCCAGCACATCCCCCTCCTTGGCTCTGTTGGACTCTTTCTCCTTGCTGGAACCTTCTGGAAACAGCCCCACGGTGGAGAGGGAATCCTCCCCGCTAGCGGCACTGGTTGGCTTCTGCCTTTGCAGTTCTGCTGCCGGCCTGGTGCTGAAGGCTGCACTGGGGCTGGGCGGAGGCTGGACCTCCAGAGCTAGAGGAGGGGGAGCTGCGTGATTTCTGCCAGATTGGGAGACCCTTAGGGCTGAGGAGGGGTGATGACAGCAAGAATGAGGAAGCGCAGCCTTTCAGAGTGGCGCCCCCAATCCTGACCGCCCGCGGCCTGGGCTCAGAGACCAGAGACACTTCTCCTGGACTGGACTGCGGAAGCGGGGCTCCCAGGGTCCTGTTCCCGTCCATCCCGGTCCCCTGCACCCAGCCGGCTGGCGTGGCGGGGAGGAGAATGCGGTGCCCCTTCCCCACGTTCCCCCTCCCCAGCCTGCGCGGTCCGGGTTCAGCTCCGAGAACAATCGCCCCGCCGGCCCTGAAATTCAGCAAATTGCCTGGTGTGCTCAAGCCTGCCATTTCCCGTGCGCTCCTGAGCCCCGACGAATTATCTGAAGAGAAATCAGCCCTGTTTTCCCCTCTCCTCACAAAGGAATAAATGAAAAGGTTTTCAAATTGCTTCTAAAGAGAGGGCTCGGCCTCGCGCTCCCCACGCAGACGCGGGTGCTGTTCCAAGGCGTCCCGCCTGGGCCCCGCGTCTACCCACTCGCCCACCTGAGAGAGGGAAGGGTGGGGCGTGGGAAGGGGGAATGGGGACACGGGGCAGTGCCTCCCGAATGGTGGTCCCAATCCGCCTTCCCCTTTGGGAAAAGGCCTTTGGGGTCATGTTGAAATACAGATTCCCAGGGGGTCAGGAATTCCCAGCCCGGTTCCTGCTGGAAACTGATACCTGCGTTAGCCAACCCCAATTCCCTGTGTGTTCTCAGGTTTACTTTATAATCTAGGTTTTTATTTTATTTTATTTTATTTTACTTTACTTTGAGATGGAGCCTCACTCTGCTGCCCAGGCTGAAGTGCAGTGGTGCAATCTCAGCTCACTTCAACCCCTGCCTCCAGGCTCAAGCGATTCTCCTGCCTCAGCCTTCCTATAGTTGGGATTACAGACCTGCGCCATCACATCCGACTAATTTTTGTATTTTTAGTAGAGATGGGGTTTCGCCATGTTGACCAGGTTGGTCTGGAACTCCTGATCTCAAGTGATCTGCCCATCTCAGCCACCCAAAGTGCTGGGATTACAGGCGTAAACCACTGTGTCGAGCCGACTTTATAATCTAGGTTTCTAAAGACCATGGCGGCTGGGCGCGGTGGTTCACACCTGTAATCCCAGCATTTTGGGAGGCCGAGGCAGGCGGATCACCTGAGGTCGGAAGTTCAAGACCAGGCTGACCAACATGGAGAACTCCCGTCTCTACTAAAAATACAGAATTAGCTGGGCATAGTGGCACATGCCTGTAATCCCAGTTACTCGGAGGCTGAGGCAGGAGAATCGCTTGAACCTGGGAGGTAGAGGTTGCGATGAGCCGAGATTGTTCCATTGCACTCCAGCCTGGGTAACAGGAGCGAAACTCCGTGTGAAAAAAAAAAAAAAAAAAAAAAAAACCCAAAGACCATGGCAAGTTCAGGGGCAGTAGGAGAAGGGGAGAGGAGGGCTGAACTAGGTGGGCATGGCGGGCAGTTGCCCACTAGCTCCTGGGGCAAATAGGTCAGAGGGCACCTCTCCACACACTTCTTCCCAAAACTCACAAATGCTTACTGCAGAGGAGCAGAAGGGAAAGGCTATAGGGAAGGGGACCCAGCAGGGGCAAAGACCCAGAGGTGGGAGAAAGCAGATTCCTTCACAGAGCCAGGAGAAGGTTGAGGTGTTTGGGATGCAGAGTGAAGGACTGCGGCGGGTGGTGAGGCCGGCAGGCAGGCTGGAGACCCTGCCTATGATGACTGCCTTTTGTCCAAGACCACTAGGAAGCTAGTAAAGGTTTTCAGCAGCAAAGTGATGTGGTCAAATTTTTTAAAAAAATTGTTTAAAAAAAATTAACATAGTAAAGTTGGCTTTTTGTAGGGGCTGGCAATTATGTGAGTTTTAACATACATATAGATTCATGTAACCACTACCTCAGTCAGGATATGGAACAATTCCACTAACCCCAAAACTCACCCTTTGTAATGCACTCTCTCCAGCCCCTAACCCCTGGCAACCACTCACCTATTCTCTGTTGCTATAGCTTTGCCTTTTCCAGAATGTCACGTGAATGGAATCATATAGCATATATCCTGTTAAGACTGGCTTCTGTCACTCAGCATAATGCCACTGTGATTTGTCCAAGTTATTGCATGGATCAGTAGTCCCTTTTTATTGGGATTGTTGGGTCATAGGATACATGTATATTTCACTTTATGAGAAACTGCCAAACTGTTTTCTAGAGTGGCTGTATCATTTTGCATTCCCACCAGCAACGTATGAGTGTTCCAGTTGCACTGAATCCCCACCCGCATCAGGCATGTTTTTATATTATTTGCTCTGTAGTTATGTAGTGGTATCTCATTGTGGTTTTAATCTGCACTTCCCTAAAATGACACAGAGTCGCTTTTCATGTTTTGTTCTTTTCATGTTCTTTTCTCTCTATTCTATTCCATTGATTTATATTTGCCATCCATATATCCTGTCTGGTGAAGTATCTAGTCTTTTGAACATTAAAAAAATTGGGTTGTTTGTTTGATTATTGAGTTTTGAGAGTTCTTTACATATTGTTGATACAAGTCCTTTGTCAGATATATGATTTGCAAATATTTTCCTTCCAGTCTGTAGCGTGTCGTTTCACTCTCTTCATAGTGCCTTTCACAAAAGTTTTTAATTCTGATGAAATTCACTTTATTAATTTTGTATTATATAAATTGTGCTTTTTGTTTTATTATATAAAACTCTGCCTAACTCCAGGTTGTGAAGTTTTGTTTTTGTTTTTGTTTTGTTTCTCTTCTTTTCTTTTTTTTCTTTTCTTTTCTTTTGAGATGGAATCTCGCTGTGTTGCCCAGGCTGGAGTGCAGAAGCTCGATCTCCATCTCCCGGGTTCAAACAATTCTCGTGCCTCAGCCTCCCGAGTAGCTGGGATTACAGGCACGTGCCATCACGCTGTGGTAATTTTTGTATTTTTGGTAGATATGGGGTTTCACCTTGTTGGCCAGGCTGGTCCCAAACTCCTAACCTCAAGTGATCCACCCATCTCAGCCTTTCAAAGTGCTGGGATTACTGGTATGAGCCACTGCACCTGGCCGTGAAGATTGTGTCATCTGTTTTCTTCTAAAAGTTTTATAGTTTTAGTTTTAGTTTTTTAGTTTTTTTTTTTTTTTTTTTTTTTTCTTTTTGAGACAAAGTCTTGCTTTGTTGCCCGGGTTGCAGTGCAGTGGCATAATCATAGCTTACTACAGCCTCGAACTCCTAGGCTCAAGCGATCCTCCCACTTCAGCCTCCCGAGTAGCTGGGACTATAGGCATGCACCACTGCACTGGCTATTTTCTTGTTTTTATTTTTTGTAGAGACAGGGTCTTGCTATGTTAACCAGGCTGATCTCAAACTCCTGGCCTCAGCTGATCCTCCCACCTCAGCCTCCTAAAGTGCTGGATTACAGGTGCCAGAAACCATTCCTGGCTCAATTTTTTCTTTTTCAAAAATGTTTTGACTATTCTAGTTTCATTGTCTTTACATATACATTTTAGAATCAACTTGAGGTGGGAGAATAGAGTCTGGAGGCAGGGAACCTAAGGCCGATTTGGGTTGACTTCCTAGAACTGAATGAAAAGGAAAACCCCACCTCTCCACGCCCAAGTAACAAAAGGATCAGAGGCTACTCCCTTTGCAACCTGTCCCCACAACCCTGTGTCTCAGATGAAAAATGGAAAGTACCTCTGATTGGTCCCCTCCCAAAGCCAATCGGAGATTGGCATAGGGTGTAATTAACTTTGTAACTTCACTTCAGCCTCTAATTGGTTGCCTTTCACAACCAATCAGACTGGTCATGAGCCACTCTGCCATTTAAATAGGATGCAACCAAGTAACCAATGGGAAACCTCTGGAGGGTATTTAAACCTCAGAAAATTCTATAACCAAGGGCTCTTGAGCTGCTTGCTGAAGCCCACTCCCACTCCGTGGAGTGTACTTTTGTTTAAATAAATCGATTTGTTTAAACAAAATCTAAATTTTGTTTAAATAAATCAAAAGAATGCTGCTTCATTCTTTTGTTGCTTTGTTTGTGCATTTTGTCCATTTCTTTGTTCAAAACACCAAGAACCTAGAGGACTCATAGTCAAGATCCCCCACCAGTCACAAACTTACTTATATCTGCCAAAAAGTTCCGCTGGGATTTTGATTGAGATTGGGTTAAACCTGTAGATGAGTTTTGAGAGGACATTGAACTTCACTGAGTCTCTCAATTCATGAACAGATGGGTCTCTCTATTAGGTTTTGGATTTCTTATATCAGCATTTGTAGTTCACCCCATACAAATCTTGTATATGTTTCATTATATTAATACCTATGTATTTCATTTTGGGGAACAATTATAAAAGGTATCGTCTTTTAAAACACTTTGGTTTCCAGATGTTCATTGCCAGTATGTAGAAATAGGATTGCTTTTGCGTCTTAACCTTATATTCTGTAACCTTGCTAAACTCCTATTCATTTCTAGGAGCTATTTGGGTAGATTCCACGTTTTCTACATAGGCAATCCTGTTGTCTGTGAACAGGGATCATTTTATTTCTTCTTTTCCAATCTGTGTTGCCTCATTTCCTTTTCTTGCCTCATTGCACTGGCTAGGACTTCCTATACCTTGAGACTCTCATTCCTCGAGACTCTCATTGCACTGGCTAGGACTTTCTGTACCATGTGTAACAGGAGAGATGAGAGTGGATCTTCTTGTCTTGTTCCTGATCTTAGAGAAATGCATTCAGTCCTTCACTATTAAGTATGATGTTCGTTGTAGGGAGTTTTCTTTTGGTAGGTGCCCTTTATCAAATTAAGGAAGTTCCTTTCTATTCTTAATTTACTGAGAACTTTTATTATAAATGGATGTTGAAGTTTGTCAAGTGTTTTTTTCTGCCTCAATTAGTATGATCATGTGATTTTTCTTCCTTAGTCTGTTAATATGGTGAATTACATTGATTGAATTTTAAAAGACAATACCACATCCACCCCAGCCCTGACCCAGGGTCCTCCATGCCAGCTTTTCAGCCCTGCCTTCTGCTGAAGGTGCTCATTCTTCACCACCTGAGTATCAGCCAGGATGCTTTTGGCTGCAAGTAACAGAAAAGCCACTCATAATGGCTTAACCAACAGGAGTTTTTTTATTATTTCTATTTATTTAACACCAACAGTGGCAGACATCTGTGCAGGCATATATTTAAGGGTTTTGCAAATAACTCACTTTTATTTTCATAACAACCCTGTGAGGTAGGTACTATTGTTATGCGTTTTACAGATAAAGAAGTTGAAGTAGCTGGTTTAAGGTCACAGACTTGCTTAACAAGATGTCAGGAGGTTGAATACATCCAGGGCAGGTTCATTGGTTCAGCACATCATCTTGGGCCCTATTTTTGCTCCTCCCTCCACTCTGCTATTCTCAGCATGTCAGCCATGTTTTTTTCCTATTGGTCACAAAGTGGCTGCCACATCACATGCTCACACCATAATATCCAAAAGCAGGAAGGGAGGGCTCCTCTCCTAGCATATGGCTCTCTTTTAATCAGGGAGTAAAACCTTTTCTAGAATCCTTCTAACTGACTTCTTTTTATGGTTTATTGGCTGAAATTGGGTCACATGCATACATTTAAGCCAGTCACTGGCAAAAGGGAGCAATGGGTTTGCCATGACCAACTTTGACAATCATGTGTGGCCTCCCTTCCCTGCGCCTCCCCACCAGAAGAAGGGATCTTGTCGGCAACCAGCAGTGTCTGTCACAGACCAACTTCCCAAAGGGCCAAACTCTTCTGTTTCCCAACATTTTGAATCAGTCGGGGAACTCAAACAAATGTTTAACAGAGTCAAAAATGGCTTCTCCACCTGCATGGGCAACTAATGGTATATTTGGGAGAAATTTAATTAGAGTGACTTGTCTGTAGCACAAGCTTGGCTGCAGAGCCAGTCCTCGAGTCCCCTCCCCTCCCACCTGTTCAACTGCCCCCATTCCTCAAGACTCAGCCCACAGTCTCCTCCCAGCCCCTCGCTTCCTGCCGCCTGTCCCACAGCATGTTGTATGTACCTTGAGTGTTCACCTCCTGAATTGTGGTAGGTGAGTTATATGTGTCTCTCCTCTACCATCCTCCTCAGTGGGGTCCTCACACACAGGGATATGTCTCATTGATTCCGGTGTCCATGGAACCTGGTGCAGGCACATAGAATAACAGCAATGGCTGAGAGGGCTTTGCCCGGCGCCAGGTGCTGGGGATTTATATTTATTGACTCTTTGGATCTTCCTAAGGACCTGAGGGTGTGTGGCAGAGGCTGCTCTTGGTCACTGATGTCCTCTCCCACCCTCCCCCTAGGCATACCACTGGGCCACATCCCCTGGCCACCTTTGCAGCTAGGAGTACCTGTGTAACCCTCTTGTCACCAAAGGAAGCTGGGTGGGAGGGATGCGAGCCCTGCCAGCCAGGCCTTCAGAAAAGCTTCCGATCTGCCTGTAGCAGGGCCCTGGTCATGGAGACCATGGGGACCATGGGGACAACAAGGGCAGGGCCCCTGGGCAAGGTGGAGCAACAAGACAGAAAGAGCCTGGGCCCTTTGGTCGCTGCTGCCGGGGGGCCCGCCTGCTGGCGTAGGCTGCCCTGTGCTGAAACACGAGTGGGAAAGAAGCTGCGGTTGTGCTTAAGCCAATGCCCTCCATGTGCCATGGGCCTGGTATGGCAGCTCAGCCCACCCTGGCTGGTGCAGGTGGAGGCTACAATCATCTCCCACAGGATTATCCCCATTCTAGAAGTAGGGGAACCAAGGCAAGGGGTAGTGGGGGTTGAGTAATTTGCCCTGGGTCGCACAGCCAGTAAGTGGCCATGCCAGGTGACCCAGGCAGCATGGCTGCTGTGCTCTGTACCCTCAGCAGGCTCTGATACAGGCAGAAGCAAAGTCGGGGACAGTCAGGACCTGTGGGCTGCAGATGAGATGGGGAGGAGACTCCGAGAAGAACGAGGTCAGAAACTGATGCTGAAGTCAGACCTGAGCTCAGAAAACACCGACAGGAAGGAGCAGGAAGGAGAAATGAGGCCTGAGGAGGAGGCGCTGGCATAGTCGGCGAGGGCCGGGGAGGGGAGACAGGTGTCTTGAGTCAACTGCTCCGAGAGGCTGGGCCCCGGGGAGCCTAGAGGGTCCCTGGGTGTGGCAACCTGAGGGGGTGTCTGTACAGGTACGAATGTCACTTACAGAACCAGCGCTCATAGGACTCAAGGAACCTGGGTGGGCATCCAGCCCAGCCCCTACTAACGAGGAAACTGGCTGGGAGGCATTAAGAGGCCTGCCAAAAGTCCTGGTGTGGTTTTTTTCCTTTTAACTCCAGAAGATGCTTTGTGTGGTAAACATTGGCTCCAGAATCACATCTGGAGCCCGGGAAACCCAGGGCACCCCCGCCAGCCCCCTAGCTCGTCCTGGTGTCACTGTGCTATTATTTTAACTATTGCACTCACTGAGAAATACTGCCAGCGTGTAAAAGACTGTGTTAATTAATTACCCGGACACTTCATTGAGAGTCAATGGTGTAATTGTTGTTCGTGGTGGATAAATACTAATTGAATATTAAGAACATATTTGTGCAGAAGGAGCTGCTTCGGGAGTGAGCTGTGCCCTTTGTCAGCCAGATGTTTGGACTCGTTATAGAGACTGAGTCATTAGCAGGGGGTGCCCTGGTATGTGGGCTCTGTTGTTCTGTGCCTGAGAAGGAAGACAGGCCACCTGAGGAAGGACTGGTTCCTAGGCAGTGAAAGGTGAGGGATTTCCACGGACAGACCTAGACTGGAGATAGGAGCTGTATTAAGCAGATGACAAATAAGTGCTAAGCTTTGGCCTAGGCAGTTCCAGGTGTGATTTTTTAAAACCTTCATACAGCTGGCTTAGTCCTGGCCAGGGAGGCAGTCAGGGTGGGGCGTGTTGACTCCATTTTACAGGTGGGGAAGCAGAGGCTCCCTGAGTGAGGCTGGTGACTTGCTCAGGATCACAGAGCCAGTCTCCCTGCTCCCATTGCAACAGGGGATTACACAGGTATACCTAGCTGCAAGGGAGGCCAAGAGACATGGCCCAGTGTTGTGCTGGGGAGGGGGTGGGAGAGGACATCAATGGCCAAGAGTAACCACTGCCACACACCCTCAGGTTCTTAGGAAGATCCAGTGAGTAAACAAATATAAATCCCCAGCACCTAGCACCAGGTAAAGTCCTCTCAGTCATTGCTGTTATTCTGCATACCTGCACCAGGTTCCGTGGACACCTAAGGCAGGCAGCTCAGACTCGGGGCCCCAGACCCCAGGTCAGCCAGGGGAGGTGACTCTCTCCCCCTGGTTCTCTGGAGTCCCTGTGTCCCAGGCCTGACTGGTGCCCGGGAATCAGAGCCCTCCTGGGGTTTCTAGCTCTGGTGATGGCTCCGCCCTGTCAAGGCAGTGTGAGGCAGTATAGTTAGTAATGCAGGCTCTGCAGCCAGAATTCTTAGATTAAGAGCTCAGCACAACCTCCTACGTGCTGAGAAATCTTGGGCAAATTACTTAAACTCTCTGTGCCTCGGTTTCTATACTAAAATGGAGACAATGATACAGCTCACAAGCAGGGCAGTGGCTGACTCACACTATGTGGAAAGAACATAGGCTGCCCTCTTGGCCAGGTTCCCTTGTGCAGTGAACAACCCAACGCACCTGACTGTATATGGCAGCCCTGTCTACAGGGTTGTTATGACAGTAAACAAAATATAATACAGTAAACACCCAATGCACGTTAATAATCTTCCACAGTTTTTGGATCCCATTTCCCTAAGAAGTGGGCATGACTTTGCTGCCACCCACCAGCTGCCAGCCCTTTTAGAAGGGCTGATAAGAAGACATGTAGACCAAGAACACGAGAGGAGATGACTTCTGTCACAGCACCAACGGCCGCCGAATCTGCAGAGCCTGATAACAAAGTGTCTGCCGAAAGTCCTGGCCCTACAGCCATCAGAGCGGCTGAGTCAGACCTTGCCACCGCCTCCTCCACTCCAGTCTCTTAGTCACTGCAGTCACTGGGTCCTGCAGGGAGTTACTCACAACTGTGCGGAACTCTTAGTTGAGCCTCCCCAGAGGTGGGCCTTGAGGCAACGATTCAAATCCAATTGGATTCCAGTTTAATTGGTGGATGTGGGGAGGGAGACAGGAGGGAAGGCAGCTGCTGCGGGCAAGTGGAGCGCGATGCTGCTGGGAACGCTGGGAGGCAGCCAGAACCTGCCCCACGGTTACCGCGCCCAGGGCCTCCCAGCTCCCTGCTGCTGGGGCTGCCGCGTAGGAGGGCAGCGCAGACTCCAGACATGGCACTCTGTGAGACTGAGCGTCTGGAAGGCGAGTGGGTGGACACCGAGTGGGAGAAGGGTGGAGGGGACATGGGAAGCACTGATGGGGTCTGCTCTACCACGAAGCACCTTCCCATTCCCGGCCCATTGGCACGAGGGACTCCTCCAGCAGAGAAGCTGGAAGTGGAGGAGGGGCCTGAGTCATCAGGACATTCCTCGCCAGGTGCCAGGGGCCGTGGTCCGTTGTCCTGCCATTGTTAAGAGTTCAGTCTGAGGGAAGAGAGGTTGGTTCTCTCCCACCGTCACAGAGCTTGCAAGCACAGAGGCGTGTGGACGAGGGCCCGTGCTCTTAACCACTGTCCTGCAAGGGCCACACTGTTAAAAACCCACTTGGCTCAAAAGGGTCTACAGGGAGCAGCTGACAGAGGCCCTGCAGCACCCTAGTTTCTTCCTATGGGGACACTGGAGCCCACCTCTGGGGTGAGGGAGCGCCATGTGGGCCCCTCCTGGCTCAACTCAGCCCAGTAGCTGGGGGAGGGAGGCTCTGGCCTCAGGTCACTGCCCAGTGCCTTTCTCCCACTGCAAGGCACTCCTGAGTCTGCCATGCAGCCAGGCAACCTGGTCTAACCCCACCACACCTGTTATTAGTCAGGGACTGGGCAAACCCCCAGCAGCTTCCCTCAGAATCCTGCGGGGGCATCACCAGCAGGCCAAGTCCCCTCCATGCTGGGAGGGAGGAGGGATGGAACCCGAGTCCGCTCCAGAGCTCCAGGCTGAGGAGGGAGGCAGAGCCCTTGAGAATGTCCTGTCTGATGGGCCACCTGATCCTCAGGGAGCTTCCCTGTACTGGGGAAGGCACAGCGCCAGCGGGGGGCAGCTCTGCATCCTCCACCTTCCTGACAGGGTAGCACAGGGGTAACAAGCCCACACGCATCCTCAGGAACACCAGACAGAAGCTGGGAAGCTGAGGTGGGGCGTGAGGGAAAGCTCTGTGCTCTCTTCCTGCAGGGGATGAGCGAGGTCCAGGCATCCAGGTAGGGCCAGGCGGAAGAGTGTCCAGGGGGCCAGAGGCAGGAGCCATTGTGTCATCTCCAGAACCCTCTCTGTGGCTCCTCCCACGGCCCATCTCACAGAGTGGGGAAGCTAAATGAGGCTCCCACCTCCTTATGGTCCCTTGGAGCGGCCCCCCATAGCTCAGACAGCCCCGGGCCAGCGTAGCAATCTGTGGATGATGTCCAGGAAGGGTCCCCTCCTAGGTGCCTCAGGGGGGTTCAAGCCCAGGCTTGCACAGCCTGGGGAGTGGGCGTCTGTGTGTCCCATGGCAAGACGACTGGGAGAGGCCAGAACTGCCTGGAGGGTGTTGAGATCTCAGGCACATCAAGGTAGCCCCCCTCACCCCTCACCCCACACTTCAGCCTGCATCCCAGGCCCCCACAGGTATCAGCAAAGCTCTCCCGGGAAGCCAAAGACATCAGAAGTGCCCCAGGAAGCCACCACCCCCAGGGCGACAGACGGGACTATTTATATGGAGGAAGCAGGCCTGTCACCTCCAGCTCCAAGTTGCCTCCTGCTTCCCGGCTCCCTCTCTGCTGCTGCCTAGATTAGGAGCTTGGCAGATGGAAGGAGCCGGGACCTTCCCCCACGCCCCAGGCTCCCTACATGTGCCAGCACCACCTTGAGCTAGCAGGGGCCTGGCTCACCCTTCCTGGCTGCCTGTACCTGCCTCCGACCCTGGTAGGTAAGGACCCAGTGCCAGTTGATTCTAGGGGACAAGCCAGAGGGATCCACAGAGGAAGGGGGGCAGAGAGGGTGGGACGATGGTTGGAAGACAGGGAGAAAGGAAGGGGTGGAGGAAACAGTGTGGAAACCTCAGGGGACAAATGAGCAAGGAGGGGAGGTCAGATCTGAGACAGAGGAGTGGGGCAGAAGGAAGAGTCGGGGGTCCGGAGGCCCCTCCAACAGTGTCTGTGTGCAAATTAGGAAAAGGCGCCCTCTGCAGGTTTATGAATTAGAAGAGCGCATAAATCAGGGGTGCCTCTGTGCAAAGAAAGATATCCTCCTTCCCCGAGGACTTGGCCTCATGCCAGGTCACGGAGCCTGGGGAGAGGGGCATGGGCCCGCCTGTTGCCCCTGCTCCCTGTCATGACCTGCACTGCTGCACCTGGCAGCCCGGCAGCCCTGCTCCTGAGGCCCTAGCAGGAAGAGTGGCTGAGGAAGAAAAGCCTGCCTTGGGGCCTGATCTCTGGGCTGGGGACCACTGTAGGTCAACCCCAGTGCTCTGCAAGGTTCTGACCCACCAAGAGGCAACTGGTTTAATGATGTTGGTAACCAGACCCCAGGCTCATTAGGAAAGCGCACAGCGTGCTGACCCAGCCAGGCAGAGTGCCCACAGGCGACAACCCGTGAAGCTCTAGCCTGGTTCCCCATGGGGTGACAGTCCGGACCTCCTGCCAGAATTTCCTGCATCTGTGGCGGCTGCTTATGTCTCCCAGCAGCCCCAGAGGAAGGATAAGCACCTGGCTCAGCATCCCAAGCCCACCTGGGGTCCACCCTCCGTTCCCCATTTCTTCGTACACCCAGCAGATGGGGCCTCTCACCATCCTGGGCGCGGGGTGCTCCGGCTTTGATTCCTGGTTGTGTTCTGTGGCTTTGGCACTCAGGAGGTGTTAGAGACTGATGTGCAATTTGCATTTTAATAAAGAAAGTTGTATTTCAATCATTTGCATTTAAATAAGGTGCTGCTTCCTCCCTCCCTTCCTTCCCTGCTGGTGGTGGCACCTTTGGGAGAAGAAGAATCCCCAGGCCTTCCGTTCCCTCTACTCCTCATCCAGCCAGTTTCAGTGCGGGGTGATGGGAGTGGTGGGAATCTGTCCTCCCAGTACTCAGTCTCTCCCTGCAGAGCTCTTTTGTGCAGGCACACATACTAACACACACACTCACACACACACACACGCGCGCAATGAACATTCACATGCATCACATGCACATGCATACACAATGCACATGAGCACATGCGTGCATAAGCACATACAAACGCACAGCCACCAAAGGCAATAAGATGCCCGCTTGCCTGGTGCTTCCCCAGCTACCCAACCCCTGGTAAACAGCCTGAAGAGGCTCAGGCCTGGGCGGTGACACCCCTGGACCCACTGCATCCAATTTTTGCTGAGTCTTTTCCCTGGACTCCAGTGGGGCCCATGTAAGTCGAGGGGGTGGGGAGGGCAGTGGCCCAGCATGAACCCTGTGTCCCTAGGAGCCCCTTCCTCACCCTGGCTGGGCTCCGAGGGTGCGGTCTGCACACTGAAGTCACCTGAGTTCCAGGCTGCCAGCTTCCTTCTTTCTCTACCAACATTTTTTTCACCCAGCGCTTTGGCTTACTGGTGGTTCCCAAGTGGCTGCCAGCTTGCTTTCCTGGCTAAAGCTCTGTCTCCTGAATCAGCACCCGCCCTCATCTCCCTCCAGCATCCCTAGACTCTCCACACTTGTGGTTTCTTCAAGACAGCACTCTCTTTACTTTTTTTTTGGTGGGGGGGTTGGAGTCTACGCCTCCTCTTCATCCCTGCTCCCCTTCTCCCAGGCCGTGCTGTGGCCCACAGACCCACATCCTGCACTCCTGGCACAGGCCCTTAGGCTCAGTTTCTCCATCTCTACATGGGACAACCGTGCCTGCTCCTTGACTTGTGGGGATTAACCAGTCACAGAGTCACATGCTTGGCACATGGTAGAGGCTCAATAAAATGAAGGCTGGTTTCCCCACAGAGCCCCCAAATTCACACAGCTGGATCACACTGGGCATTGAAATATGGCCCCAATAGAACCTCAGGACTGCCACAGGTTGGTTTAAGCAGACACTGTGTCATATGACTCCGTCCAACAGGAAGGAATACAGCCTGACACACAGTGAGAAGACCTGGGTGCCGTGTCACCTCACCTCTGGGAGCCTTGGATTCTCTGTCTGTAAAACTGGTGGGATAACATCCGCCTGGTCTCCCTCAAAGGACAGTGGGAGGGGCCAATGAGCTGCAGGGCATTGGTGTGCTTGGGAGGCTGCAAGGCGGGAGGGTAGGCCCCTGGCTGGCTGGAGAACAAGAGGCAGGAAACCCAGGCAGAGCTAGGCAGGGCCACCGGCCCTCACAGGGTACCTGCACCGACAGCACCCATGTGCTCACAGCCAGCCCCAGGAAGCCGAGCTACTGTCCTATTTACAGATGAGGAAACAGGCTCCAAAGTCATTCCACCACCCCAGCCTGCTGGCAGGACGTGGAGAAGGCTGGAAGTTGTGCCCACATGAAAGGACGTGGTGGCGACAAGCCCTGTGGGCATTTGGATGTAAAGCATTCCCGGCCAGGACCCAGAGGCAGGAGCATGACGCCTGTGCTGGGACAAGGAGGCTGCCAAGAGGCGCGTCCTCCGCCCTGGGGCACCGGCGAGGCTGGTGGCCTCTGATGTGGTTGTCCTCTATTTTCTGAGTTGGCTGTGATGGGCAAAAGGTTGGAAAGCTGGGTCTGGGGCAAAAGGCACCCAGGGGAATGGAGAGGCCAACCTAGGACTCCCAGGCAGGAAGGGCAAGGAAGCGACCCCTGGGATGGGGTCTCAGGGAAGAAACAGAAACTCAGGCAGCAGGTCAGAACTCGGCCAGTGGAGCCAGGTTTGCCCCAAGCCCTCAGGTCTCTTCCTAACGATTCATCCCAGAGGCCTTCCTGGCATTGCCATCCCCACAAATGCTTCCCGACTCACGAGGTAAGGTCTTGGAAGCATCCCCTCCCAGGAGCATGATTAGAATCCCACCTCTGCCCACCAGAAAAGAATGTCCATGCAGGTGTGTGCCCCAGCCCAGCCTGGACAGACAGTGCTTTCCCCCCCCATTTGCAGCCCCTGCCTGTGGTCCAGCCCTCGTCGGCCTGCTCAAAGAGTGGGGGCCCTGTTACCTTAGCATTCCCAGACATATGTAGAGGGAGAGCTGTGTGGGGGCACCTTTGCCTTCTCGGCTGAGGGGCCAGAGCCATGGACAAAAGCCCAGCACTGACCAAATCTGTAGAATTTGTTGCGCACTCACCGTGTCCCAGGTCATGAACCAAGAATACTTTTTATCTTCACAACAACCATATGAAGCAGGTTATGAAGGCACCCAAAGCTCCACATTGAGGATGTGACGGAGCCAGGTTCAAACTCAGGACAGATGGACACAGGCTCTGCCCTCACTGATGAGCTGAGTTAGTTCTGTGCTGACTCCCTCTCACTTCCTTCCTCTTCCCTTCCTTCCGCTGCCATCGATAGAGCTCCCACTTTGTGTTGGGCCCTCTCTGCACAGAATATACATTGCAGAACAGGGAACTCTTCCTGTTGCTCTGCTGTGGGCTTTTCCCCTCCGGCGTCTGGGGAAGCCTATGGACCCCTTCTCAGAATAACATTTTTAAGTCCGCAAAATAAAATAGCTAAGATTCAAAGGAAACCAATTATATTAAAATACAGCTATCAAAATATTAGAAAAAATTGTACTGGAGCGATATATGTGCTTCTTTATTAATGCACTGAAAGAATGAAATTGAGCAGTCGAGCTGAAACCACATCCTCTCAAAGTAGGGTTGAGCATGAGTGAGACTTCAAGTTTTCTGCTGCAATTATAATATCATTGAAACGATCTGCACTTTCTATGGGTGACAAAGTCCCAGATTCTGGGACCACTTCTGTGGTTTGTTGCTAACGCACACAATGGAAACAGGTGCTACGTTCAAATAAAGAGGAGTGAAAATAAAGATGTGATTCTTCCCGTCCACATTCCCAGGCCCCCGGCATTCTATCCAGGGAACTGTAGGGATCCACAGACCCCAGGTACTACCACTGCTCCAAGGGGTGTAGATGCGGGAAAGACAGCAGAAGAGGAGAGCAGGGAAGGGGCCAATCCCTGAACAGGAAGTGAGAGAGAGAGGCCATGGCGCTGGGGGAGGAGTAACCGGTGAAGGGAGGTGAGGAGGCCAGAGTGGCAGGCACATGCGAATGGGCAGAAGCTGGTGGCCCAGAGTTTACAAAATGTCTGGCCATGCTAAAATTTTGGATTCATACTAGGAATGACAGCCTTGGGACCATGGAGACCAGAGCAGGGATGTGGTCTTGTTGATGATCTCAGAGGGTCCCTCCCTAGAGGACAGCCTGTGGGGCAAAGGTGGAGGCAGGGGACCAGTGAGGAGTGATTGCTGTCCTCCAGGCCCCAGCCAGGATGGCAGCAGTGCAGCAAAGTGGTCAGATTTTGGGCATTTTTTTTTTTTTTGAGACGGAGTCTTGCTCTGTCCCCAGGCTGGAGTGCGGTGGCGCGATCTCAGCTCACTGCAACCTCCGCCTCCCAGGTTCAAGCAATTCCCCTGCCTCAGCCTCCCGAGTAGCTGGGACTACAGGCACACGCCACCACACCCAGCTAATTTTTTTTTTTTTTAAATTTTAGTAGAGACGGGGTTTCAACATGTTGGTCAGGATGGTCTCAATCTCCTGACCTAGTGATGCACCCGCTTTGGCCTCCTAAAATGCTGGGATTACAGGCGTGAGCCACCGTGCCCAGCCAGATTTGAGGAACTTTAAAAAAAAAATGGCTTTTTTGAGATATAGATCACATAGCCTACAATTCACCCATTTAAAGTATATAATCCCATGGTTTTTAGTATGTTCGCAGAGGCAAGCATCACCACAATCGAATTTAGAGCATTTTCATTAGAAAGAAACTCCACAGCCATCAGCAGTCATTCCCAATTTCTACTCCCCACACCCAGTCTGCAACCTTTCCTCTCCCTCACACCCCTGGCCCCAGGCAATCACTGATCATTTAATACTTTCTGTCTTTGTACATGTGCCTGATTCTGGACTTTCCCCCCTCTTATCTAACTGTAATTATATATCCTTTGACCAGCCTCCCCCCATCCCCTCTCCCCCAAGTCACCCCAGCCTCTGGTAACCAAACTCCACTCTCTACGTCTACGAGAATGACTTTTTAGATTCCACACATGAGTGAGAATCACGTGTCTTTCTGTGCCTGGTTTATTCCACTTAACATAGTGTTCTCCAGGTTCATCCATGCTGTCACAATGACAAGATTTCCTTCTTTTTTTATGGCTGACTAGTACTCCACAGTGAATATGTACCAATTCTCTGTATCCATTCATCTGTTGAAGGACACTTAGGTTGATTCCATGTCTTGGCTATTGTGAATAGTGCTGCAATAAATATTTGAGTGCAGATTTTTTTTTCAGCATGCTGATTTTATTTCCTCTGGATATGTTCCCAGTAGTGAGATTGCTGGATCATATGGTAGTTCTATTTTTAATATGTTGAGGAACCTCCATACTGCTTTCCATAATGGCTGTGCTAATTTACATTTCCACCAACAGTGTGCTAGGGTTTCCTTTTCTCCACATCCTTGCCAACACTTGTTATCTTTTGTCTTTTTGATAATAGCCATTCTGACAGAAGTAAGGTGATATCTCATTGTGGTTTTGATGGGCAAAAGACCTGAATAGATATTTCTTAAAAGAAGACATCCAAATGACCAACAGGTATATGAAATAATGCTCAACATCACTAATCATGGGGGAAATGCACGTCAAAACCACAGTGAGACACATTTTAAAGGTAGAGCCAGCAGGATTTCTGATGGGTCGAAGGTGCAGGGTGAGGAAAGGAGAGGCACATGCCCTGCCCCAACCCTGGACCAGCGGCTGGCTCTGAGCAGCTGGTCCCTGCTGTGACAATGGAGCTCTGGTTCCGCTACCTTGCCCCCAGTCTGAGAGGTGCCCTGTGGAAGCTGAGGCAGGAGGAGGGACAGCTGTGGAGCACTGAACAGGGACCAGATGGCAAGCTCACTTCCTGACTTTTCAAAGCCGCTGTACTCTTTCACATGCATCCTTACTGTCTTTTACACCAAGGCTTCCAGGAAACCTTCCCGCTGCCTCAAACACAGTACTGGCTTTGCTACATGACTTCCTTTGCAAAACCACAGGAATTCCCTCGAGAGATTTACCTATCTGATTTGTGGACATGGGATGTCCTCTAGTTACTCTCACTTCCTGGGTGACTCGAGAATGTCCTTGGCAACCCCAAACACAACTTTTCTCCTCCAGGAGCATTTCCAAAGACAGCTGCAAGACCAGGAGGCTTTGTCTCAAACTGAAAAATAAGCCGCCTTTAGTAGATTCTCAAAAAGTGTGCTGATTGAATGAATGAGGTGAATAGGGGTGAGGAGAAAAAGACAATTTCTGAGGTCCCTCAGAAGTTTGATTTGCTTTGAAGTTCCAGAATATCAATATCCATGGTCCCATATAAGAGCAGGAAACCGTCCCAGGTCCAGGTGCTGAGGCTGAGCACCATTGTGGGTGGTCGTCCTTGTCCTGCCCCAACACAAGTGCGTCGCGGGCAGCCAGCAGTCCCCCCTTGTCTGTCTCTCTGCTCACATCCACCTGCACCTGCCCCTCAGCCTGACTCTCTGTCCCTTATGGGCCATGCTTTGTGGCCATTTGGTTCTCTGGTGGAACAGGATCTGGCACCCCCATTTTTTGAGCTGGACGGAGGGACTTTCAGCTCCCAGTCCCCCTTCCCCTGAGGAGTCATATCCCAAGGAAGTTCCCTTTAGAACGCCCAAGACCTCCCAAAGAGCTAAGGCCTAGATCAGAGATTGGCAAACTATGGCCCACGGGTCAAATCGGAGCCACTACCTATTTTTGTATGGTCTGAGAGCTAAGAACGGGTTTACATCTTTAAATGGGTGAAAATGAATCAAGATAAGAATAATATTTTGTGACATGAAATTATATGAATTTCACATTTCGGCATCCATAAATAAAGTTTTCTTGGGACACAGCCGCACATTGGTTACGTATTGTCGCTGGCTGCATTCGCCCCGCATGGGCGGATGAGACGGCTGTGATGCAGGCGGTGTGGTTGGCAGAGCTCAGGCACGTGCTATCCGGCCCTTTGTAGCACAAGCTGGGGGGCGCCTGGCCCAGAGCACGTGCAGCCCGTGGCACCTGCACCGCCTGCTCGTAAGAGAGTGACTTGGGTTGTGGAAGTGAGTTCCTTAGGCCCTTGAGGCGTGAGTGTTTTCCTACCTATAATCCTGCTTCCCGCTGAGGTCGGTCTGAGGGTTTGAGGATTTCACGAGATTGGCTTGTGCCATGAGTGGCCCCAGGGGCGCAGAGTGGTGCCTTTTGGTAACTCATGCTGCAGCCCCTGAGACTTGCCCTTAACAGGCAATGCTGCCCCCAAGCAGGTGGGCACCTTCCTGCATGAGAAGTCAAGTTACAGGGACCACAGCAGGCGAGGAGGGCAGCCTGGCAAGGGAAATGAAGTCACCTGGCTCATCCTAAGAGGCCAGTGACTGGAGATAGCTCCTTACCTTAGATGGGTGAGGAGACCCATCAGGGTGGGTCACTGCCCGGTCCAAGAAGCATGGAACACGTGGTCCAAAGAGCACTGTCTTGGTGGGCCCAGGGCCCTTGGGCAAGTTCCTGCCCTCCCCTGGGTGTGTCCTCATTGGTGTTTTGGCACGGGTGGGCTTGCAGCCCCCACCTTCCCCAGTCTGAGGCCAAGCAGCCCTCACCAGCACTCTCCTCCCTGGCGTCTTCATACCACCTCTCAGGCATTCATCAGCCCTAACCACCAGCCCCCAGGGCAGGGCCATCTGGGTGTGGCTGGGCCCGGGCCGGGAACTGCCTGAGCTCGCTGAGGCAAGGGGGTTGAATCCCTCCCTCTCGCCTCCCACTGTGGCTTTATTAATTGTTTATATTGGAGTCTGTTAATTGGCAATAATCAGAGTGCTGAAGTGTCTTTTAATCACCCCCTCTCAGGGCCCTGAGGCTGTGAAGAATCGGTAGATTCAATAAAGCGAGGAGGAATTAGCACCCCCCCATCCTCTTCATTATCACAGTTAGATAAACTGCCAACACCTGTCATGCAAATGAGCAGGAAAGAAAACCCAGCCCCTCCTCCTGGCCCTGCCAGGAACTTCCCTGGGTGAGGTAAGATGCAGGCCAGACTACCACAGGCATTGCACACACACACACACTCACACTCACACACAGGTATACAAACCCACAGACTCACCTCCTGTACCGTCCTGACCACACTCACTCACTCACTTAATAGGCGTTTCTTGAGCACCTACTATATGCCTGGAGCTGAGGAAACGGCAGTTTATCAGGGGACCCAGACCCTAGAGAACAATGACAAAGGCCTCTACAGGGTGCTGTGGGGGGCCGGAGGGGCAAGGACTCTCTTTTTGGGATGCAGGGAGGGGAGTGAGAAGAGGTTCTGTTGTCTGTGCAAACCTACACCCTCGAGGAGTCCTAACACATTGCATGGTGCCCACTCCATCTGCGAAGGCACCTGAAGCTCCCTGGCTCCGTCTGTAGGTGAAGAACCACCCCTGGAAGGCTCTGACACGCCCACACTCTGGCAGTTACTGGAGGAGTTATTGTTGGCCTTGGAGACAGGGCAGCCAGGAGAGCTTGCAACAGGCAGGGTTGGAGCTGCGGGTGCGGCCTGGGGTTCGAGGGGGGCTGCGGCGGGAAGCTCTGGCCCGCTGGGTGTGGGTATGAGGGCCTACGCCCCTTGTCCTGAAGGACAGCCAGTGGCTCCCCATCACTACATCTCAGACTACATTGAAGTCCCTGCCACAGCTGAGTTGGCTCCGCCTCTCCACCACTCTCCATTGTTCCCAGTGTTCCCATCACCTCCTGTAACACACCTGAGCTCCAGCCACGCGGGCCTTTGCCACCCCACCCCCGGCTGCTCCTGTGCTGCCTCCTGCCCACCCAAATGTTTCCCATTCATCCTGCAAGGCCCTATTCGGTTTTTCTTTGTGGGGAGAGGTCAGTGAAGACAGTGGGTGGGACAGCAGTGGATACAGGATGGAGTCTGTTTCCTGTTCAGCCCTTAGATTGGGTTTGGACCTGATGAGAGGCGAGGGCCAGACAGTGAAGGGATTGTGAGAAGCTGAGGGACTCCGTGAGCAGATGAGGGTTTTCAGGTACTGACAGGAGGGTTTACCCGTCAATGTGACTATATATACCGAGAAATTGCTATGGCCGCCAAGCTCCTTCTGCATCATAATTGTCTGCAGACCTGCCTTGTCCTCCTGGTGGTAAGCTCCCTGGGGGCAGGGACGGAGCTCTATTTATTCCCATGTCCCAGGTCAAAGTCCTGGGCCAGGGTCTAGAACGCAGAGGAGCTGACAGAGCAGGTTCCACAGCTCACCCATGTTACCCTGGCGCCCAAGCAGGTTGGGAACCAGCACTGACCCCTGGGTGAGGCCCTTTCCCTAAATGGGACTGCCCCCAGGAGGCCACCGTCTCCCTCCTCTGCTCCAGCTCCTCTGGTGACCTCCTGTAGCCCCAGCAAAGTGGGAACATTACTGCACACTTGCACACAGGCTGAGGCAGGCACCCAGGAGGAAGAACAGAGGAGAGGTTGAGGGGCATCTCTCGAGAGGCGCCCACCCGGAGAGCAGTGTGGGGCCAGTCGGCTGGTGTACTGAGATCCTCCGATAAATGAGGGACCAGGCCCCAGGCTTCCTGTCTTTAGACTCCAGTTTCCTTGTCTGTCAAACTGGGATCCTAAATCTGACCTTGTAGCCTCCCACCTGGAGAATCCCCCAGTTGCCTCCATTGGAAGCTGAGCATAATCTGTAGGCATGCAAGACCCGGGGACCTGGCCCTGCTCCCCGTCTTCCTGCACCAGGCCCCCACACTCCAGTCACGGGGAATTCCTTGCTGTTCCTTGAACGTGCCGCTCTCCCATACCCATTTTTGCCCTTCCTCCATCTAGAACACGCTCTCCTATCTGGCAAATTCTGCTCGGCCTCCAGGACCCAGCTCTCTGACTTTCCCTCACACCCTGCACACTGCAGCTCTCCCTGCCTCTCATCATCCCCTCTACATGGAACTTCTGAGGGGCCATGTCTCATTAGCTTCACGTCCCCAAGGCCTGTGTGGAGCTGGTGCACAGCACCTGTTTGCCAAGGGAGTGAGTGATGCTTTCTGGGGTCCCCTCCAATTACAGGATCCTGATGGAGTTATCTGTGTGCAGGTGTGAGGAGGAGGTGAGAGGTGGGGGAAGCTGTGTCCCTTAGGGCTGGCCTCAGGCTTTGGAGCTCCAACACCCCCTTCTCAGAAAAGCCCCAGTGCCCCATTGCCCTCAGACCCTTCTTATTGTGCCTCCACAGAGCTTGAGTTCAATAGGATTAGGCTGGACTGGGAGCAACAGAGGTGTGAACTCTGAATGAGTTAAACAAAATGAAACTGGATTTCTCTCTCGTGTAAAAGTCCAGATAAAGTCTCCCAGGGATGGCACCACAGCTCTGCCCTGTGCAGCCCCCAGCAACCTAGGCCCTTTTTTCTCAGTGGCCCCACACATGGCCTCCATCCCAGGTCCCACCTCAGGACACAGTTCCCTGCTTTTGACTGGCGGATCTCCCTACTCTTCTGAGTCCGCGTGGATTGAGCAGGGCTGATCTCACTACTGACTCCAGGTGGACTCCTGGCCCCAGCCTCACAAAGTCATTAATGCCAGGGTTTTGGAGAGGTGCCCTCTTTCTGTGGGAGTTTTCTAGCTAGTAGAGTGAACACCTGGGGCTGCCAGGGGCCATCCCTGCCCCCCATATGTGAAGCCAGCCCACAGAGGACTCGGGACAGTCCTGTTGACAAGGCTTGAGCACCAGGACCCAGCCGTATCTGGAGCTCCAAACTTTGTATGGACTTGGGCCAATACATCCACCCCCACCATTTTATTTTTCTTTATTTAATTTGAGTATAGTTCTGTAAAATTTGATTAATACAAGAGCTTAGAATGTCACCCCTCTGCGGATATTTGGATTTAAATAAAAGAAACTCTGAGATGGAGACACATTGAAACCCCAGAGGAAGAAGCCAGTGAAAGGAGTGCGTGAAAATGTGGAGAATAGGTCTGCCCTCTCTAGCGAGCCCTGCGCTCCGTTCCCCTTGCTGGTTCCCCCCAGCCCCACCCGGCTCCCAGCCTCCTGTGTCTCTGCCCAGACCTCCCTCTGGACCCTGCAGCTATGTGCTGTGCTCAGCTGCCCGCTGGACATGTCTGCTGGGAGAGCCCACACACAGCCCACGTACCACATCCAAAACCAAACCAAAACCAAACTCATCAGCCCCACCCTGTAGCCCGCTGCCCCCTCCTCCCAGCCCAGTCCTCTCAGGGGCACCCCTTACAGTCCTGTGTCCTTAACTTCTGCCACCTTGAGCTGCTGTAATTCAGTGTGAGCGCCCTCACAGTCTCTCCCAACCTGCGGGCCTGCCCTCTCCCCGTCCACTCACAGCCCAGCTGCCAGGGCCTTGTCCTAAGTGCATGCTGGTTTAGGATGGACTTTCTCATCCTGAGGCAGGCAGGGTGCTGTGATCTGGAGGAACTGCGCAGAACGCCCCAACAGGGGAGGTGGGGAACACGGGAAGAGCCTGGCGCGCGGCTGCCTCTGAGCAGGAGAGGCTGTGGGTCCTGTCTCCTACAGAGAGTGATGCCAATCCAGCTGTCATCCTGGGGACCTCCTGAGAGTAGAGGGGTCCAGAGAGCTCGCCTCACCCTGCCTCGTTGGGCCCCACGGGGAACAGCTCCTGCCTTCCCAAGAGGCCTCAGCAAAGTCAAAGCCCTTGGTCACAAGCTTCAGGTGCAGGCAGAGGTAAAGCTCAGTAAGTCCAGGATGAGGACACCTATCCCTCATTCAAGGACTTCTACTGATTGCTCAATACCCTGCCCCTAAATGAAAAGCCATTAAATGAAGACATATTTTCATTAATTTTAGAGAAAAAATTACTGTGGTTTCTAACTAATGTCAAGGCATCTAATTTCTCACAGATAGAAAAACAGCAATTGAACATGGAAAACAAGTTTATATAGGAGTAAATAGCAATATGAGATTAAGCACCACAGTTTGTAACTAAAATGTAATGTGATGAGGGTTTTTCTTTCTCGGGAAAGGACTGGGTGGTGCCTGATGTCAAGATAGGAGGGGAAAGGGTTCGGTGTCTCTGAGGATCTGCTTCCAGGCAGCAGCTGTTGGGGTCATGGTTATCTTGCACTGAAAAACAGAGAACAGAGAAGCATAACTTTAGGGCAAAATCGAGGCTTAATGGAGAGCACTTCCACCAAACAGGGGGAAATGGCCATGCAGGCAGCAGCCTGAGGAGCCCTGGAAGTTGCTGCTCCCATCTCCTACTCGGTGCCTGATAAAGCAAAGCATTTGGCCTGTCCAAACTTGGAAGACAATTCAGATGTATTTCGTGTGTTAATCTCTGCTGAGACACTGCAGAGCGCACTAAACAAGTGGCAATTATGACTTTTTTTCTGGAAGTGTAATGCCAGCCTCCAGGTGAAGCCAGCCTCACTGGGAGCAGTTTAACTTTGTATTTTTAAAAATCATGTGAGCCAATAAATCCTCTCTACTGTTTAAGGCAGTATTTTCTGTTACTTGCAATTGAAATATGCACCTGCAGATTCCTCACCCGCAGGCCCTACATCCATCTGCGGTTTGCCAGTTGCCCATTGAAGGTGCAGTGAGGCTTGGATGCTTGTGTCTGTACTGACCATGTGCAGTCTTTTTTCCCCTGCCATTATTTCCTACGTAACACACACAACAACAATTGTATTAGGTATTGTAAGTAATCTAGAGATGACTTAAAGTACACGGGAGGATGTGCATAGATTATGTGCAAATACTATGCCATTTTATTTTTATTTTTTATCTTTTGAGACTCAGTCTTGCTCTATTGCCCAGGTTGGAGTGCAATGGCATGATCTTGGCTGACTTCAACCTCCGCCTCCCAGACTCAAGGGATTCTCGTGCCTCAGCCTCCCAAGTAGCTAGGATTACAGGCGCCCGCCACCATGCCCGGCTAATTTTTGTATTTCTGGTAGAGATGGGGTTTCACCATGTTGCCCAGGCTGGTCTTGAACTCCTGACCTCAGGGGATCCACCCGCTTTGGCCTCCAAAAGTGCTGGGATTGCAGGCAAGAGTCACCACGCCCCTCCATATGCCATTTAATATCAGAGACTTGGGTATCCTTGGAGTTTGGAATCCTCAGGGGTCCTGGAACCAATCCCTTGCAGCTACCAAGAGATAAATTTATTTAATTAGTGGGGTTTGGGGTGAAAATGTTTTTATAATGAAAAAGAAGGTGGGAGGGGAAGTTGTCAGAAAAGTGGTGTCACTTTTCGAAAGCCAATAGGGTGAATAGTCGTCAACCGGGAAGCCTGAGGAAGGGTCTGTGTTTTCCCAGAACTGGAGGACTCCTTCCCAGCCCTGTTAGGAGGAATAGACATCTGTCCACCCCGGTGCCCACCCGACCGGGGGTGTGGGCAAGCCGATCCTTACGGCTGGGAAGGGTGTCTGCTCTGGGAATCCAGGAGAAACAGAGCTGGGAGTGAAGCACTTGGGTTTCCCCACCGCCCTGCACGTGCGGGCGGGCCACGGCTCCCTTCCCCTCCTCATCCCTAGCAGAGGTCCTCAAGAGGGAGCAATCTCATCAATGTGGTTGGACTCTGAGCGTTTATAAGGTTCAAGCTGAGATACGGGACTATCATTCTGTAATTTTGTGGGGAGGGGCAAACCTGATTCCCCTCAGCGCCCCTTCCCGCTGTGTGAAGCCTGCGGTTCTGGAGGCCCAGCGTCCCGGCCCCCACTTTATGGCAGTGAAGCTCCTCCCCCATTCTTGGTCACACTATTTGGATAGGATTGGCTCCCCTCAGCCCGGGGGCGGGGCCTGGGTATTTGCAGCCAATCAAGGAAGCTCCTCAGCCACAGGACTTGGTCCAAATTGGGAACATGACCCATTCAAGCCAATGAGATACAAGGAAATTGGTGCTGGGGGACTCAGAGGAAAGGAGCCCCTTTGCTTTTCAGAGCGTTACTGGCAGATGTGCTCGCTGCTGCTGGACTGGAATAAAGGAGCATGCGCCTGTAGCTCCACGAATGAGGATAGCCATCAGCGGGCAGAGGGGGCAGTGTGAGGATAAAGCTGACACCATGGAAGACAGAGAATATAGACAGGAGTAGGGTGTCCAGTGACACCACTGGGTTGCTGGAGCCAGCCTCACCTGAAGCAGTTTAACTTTGCATTTTTTTAAAAAAAACTATGGCAGCCAACACATCCTCTCTACTGTTTAAGGCAGTATTTTCTGTTACTTGCAATTGAAATATTCCTTCCTGACAATGCTGGTCTCTGCTCCAGTATTGAGGGTCACACCCATGTGGATCAGAAAGAAGGGGCCCCGACGCCGGGCAACAGGCAAGGTTACTGATGGCAGAGGGCTGCTGGGTACATCCCATGTAGGGCTTCGGATGGATGATAGCATCTGATTCATGATGGACATCTCAGGCTGTCGGCTGCTCTGTGACTCAGGGTCAGGCATTCAGTCTCCCTACAGCCCGTGGTGAGACCCATTTCCTCAAAGAAGAGTTACTTATTCAGAAGCTCCAGAGACTCCACTGGGAATTTGCGACTGGGGGCTTGGCTTGTCTCAGGTGAACTCCACACAGCATTGTGCCCTGCCCTGGACACTAAATATCACTAGGAAGGGCTGAAGACAAAGAGGCCTGGACCACAGCTGAGACCCCCTGCAGAGCCTGCCTTTGCTTAGGGCCCCACGCAAAGCTGGATGTTTTCAGGTTGCTTAGAAACCCCTTTTAAGTTGGTAAAAAGAATTGATCTTAAGGCTGCCTTCAAAACCCAAAGAAGTCATGAAGCATTGTGCCTCCTTTTAAGTTCTTCATTTGGAGAGAACTTTCCAACATGTCTCAGACCACTGGACCTGCAGGATCCTCTCTGAGTTGCCAGGTCCTGAATCATGGCCCAGTCTCTGTCACATGTGCATCTTACCAAGACATGGAGGACGTCTGTGACTTCCTTCCTGTTGGACACTATTATTGTTGTGCCATCAGTACAAAGCACGAGCCCATTGGCAGGGTGATGCCCCTTGGGATGAGAAACTGGTCCAGGCTGTGGGAAGAACCAGAAAGCCAGAATTTCCCGAGGCAGAACTGTACCATTCTGTTCCTCTCCCTGCCAGGGGCAAGCAAACTGCTTCAAGTGTTTTCTGTTTGTCAGGCAGAGTACATTCCGTTTTCCAGATCAGCAACTGAATGCCAAGCACAGGGCTGAATTAATTTGCTCTACCAAGGAGCCTACATCTGGAACAGCAGCTGCAAAAGGAATGGCCACTCTGTTAAGTGTACAATGTGCCACTGTTGTTTGCTAAAACCTGGCTATTTTTCACACTAGCCAATCTGGGATAGAAAGGGGATGTGGTCAGTATTGTCCCAACTACATCTTTCTGGTGTTGGATGGTGACACTTAGCCTCGCAGTCCCCTGGGGTTGCAGTGTTGCTTTTGGTTTACTATATTTGTGGGTAGAAGGCGCGCAAGTGACTTCCTCCTGGCCCTTCCTTAGTCTTCTGATCAGGAAGCTGATGTGGGTTTTCTCTCCTATAAAGACCTCCATTTCCTTTCAGGAACTTGACAAGTCACTGCTGGAGGGGGTTGAAGTCCCGCTGACCTACTGTAGGGAGGATTCAGGTGGGAACAGTTATCCCTGAGCTCCCAAAGTACCAGTCTGCCCTAGAGACCACAGTGGCATTCCTGTTCCCAGGAGTTAGAGCTAGCTCAAATAATCCCCTAATCACCCATTCCTCCTGTGATCATGTCTTAGTTCATTTGTGTTGTCATAAAGGAATACCTGAGGCTGGGTAATTTATAAAGAAAAGAGGTTTATTTGTCTCATGGTTCTACAGGCTGTAGAAGAAGCATGACGCCAGCATCTGCTCCTGGTGAGGGCTTCAGGAAGCTTCTGCTTATGACAGAAGGCAAAGGGGAGCCAGCTGCAAGGACCACATGTCAGGAAGCCAGAGAGAGGGAAGGGAGGTGCCAGGCTCTTTTAGCAATCAGTTCTCTTGGGAACTAATAGAGTAAGAAAGCACTCATTACCATGAAGACAGCACCATGGTAATGAATGCTTTCTTACTCTATTAGTTCACCCCTTCACTAGGGGTCCACTTCCATGACCCGAACACCTCTCCCCAGACCCTACCTCCAACACTGGGGATCAAATTTCAACGTGAGATTTGGAGAGGACAAATATCCAAACCACGTCAACTTAGTAACCCAGGTAAAGGGCAGCAGCTGTGTTTGGAGGAAGCTCACAGAAGATTTATCATGTCCTATGTGTGCTGTTATAACAGGTTCTAGCTCAAAGGCCCTGTCTGCCCCTGCATTTGAGAAGCTCTGGGTCTGAACCAACCCTGGACTGGGAATTCCATCTCGGTTACAGGTACTCAAGCAAGCCCTTCATTCACCAAACCTGGAAGATTTTGGTTATAGAATCAAGTAAGACCTCAGTGGGCTGCTTGCTCATTTCATCCCTTCACTGATCAAGGGATGTCTTGATCACTTACCCATACCCAGGGATCACTGCTTTCAGAGTGATTCCCTTAGCACCCACTCCCTGCCTCATTTTTAGAGGATGACCATGACCTCTATTTTCACATAGTTACTTAACCTGGGCTAGGCCACTAAAGCACCTCCCACCCACTCTAAGATTAGAAATCCCATTGTAACAGCAGCACTTCTGCTATAACTTCTAACTATTGAGAGTGGGTAGCTGAGCCCATTTTACAGATTTGGGAAGGGTTGATATGGAGTTTTATTGGTACTGACCTCCAATAAATGGTTGTGCTGTGACAATGTGCCTCTCACATCACCTTTTGCGATGCATGCAATTGACTGCTGGCCCCAGCGGCTGCACTCTGACTCCTCCACTGTGTTTGTACCAACACCACACTTGCCCAACCTGCACCAGGCCTACCTGTGCCCCACAGGAATGCCAGGCCGGCCCAATTCTGTGAGATGCAGAGCTCCTCTTACAGGTGACTGTGGCTCAAGGACTTCCCATTAGCCTTGCTGAAACTTTCTCAGAGCTGCTCAGCCACCTGAAACTCCTGACCCAGCCTTCCTTCCTTCCTTTGATCCTTCCCAGTGGTCAGACCTGTGGTGCCATGAGGGCTCTGCCTACTGCCTCCGCCTTTCTCCCCGTTTTCCTTTGCAGGAATTTTCTAATCCCATCTGGTGTCTGCATCCTAGAGGACCCAAACTACCACATTTTATACCTTAAGTTGGATAAGAGGTTCATAGATGTTTGTTACATTATTCTTTATACCTTCTGTAAATCTGAAATATGCTATTAATTTTTTGATACTAAAAAGACAATATTATTATCCTTTTTCACTGAGAGCATCCTCAAAGGAAGGAGGAAGGGAGAGTCTCCTGGAATTGATGTGAATTGAGAGATCGATTCAGCATTCCTCTCTCTAGCTATTTTGACTTCTGTTCTCTAATGATGCCAAGGATTTTCTGGTCCCCTTTTGCCAATTAGTGTGGATCATCATGTGGTCCAGGTTTGCAGTAGTGACTTCTACAAAATGTCAGAGCTTCTGCCAACTGCCTGAGAGAACACACTGAATGCAAAATTTCTGGTGACTGCACCCATACCAATAAATGCAGCCAAACCTGCGCTTATATCCCTCCCGCCTTGATAAATGCCCCCTCAAGATCCATTTCTACACATATTCCTCATATCTTAGGAATATAAATTACTGAATTTCTGCAATCCTTTCCAGGTATAACTATTTCCCACCCAGATTCTGAATTTTATCATCTGGACCATGTTCAGTCCGGGTCCTGAATATTCTGGGAGAAACGGTGAGGGGTGAGTCATGAGGGAGCTCGAGAGTGGTACACTGAGGTACTTGGATGCTTAGGGTCTCTTGAGACCCTATAATCCTCCCAGATATCACTGTTCCAGTAAGATATTAATATTTCCTGGTCAATTCCCTCCACTTCGCAGAAGTCACCTGGTGAGGTTGTGAATTCACTGACACTGTAGTTCACAGTAACTTCAGAATCAATCTCTAAGTTCCGTCTTCAGCAATTTCAGCTGCATGGCTACATGCAATAAAAGATTATTTCAGCATGGTCATATAATGGCTCTGAATTTTATTCTGTGCCTCGAGGCAAACATTTTGACTTGAGCCTGTCATTTTCTTGCTTTAAATTATCCGGTATTAGGAACAACCATCCAGCCTATGGTCCCAGCACTCATATCCTTTATAAATTGGTCCATGGCAGCTGTTACAGTCTTTCACTTTCGGTTGGTACATGGTCCCAGGTGACTGGAGGGTATAACATGATTAGTTGTTCACCACTGTGTACCATTGGCAACCACTTTCCTATCCAATAATATGAACCATAGTCCGACTGATTTTCCCCCATGGAGTTACGAAAACCAATTCCAAGTAGCTCACATATCCCTAAGGGTTTTGCATGAATCCCACTCCCGGCACTAATTTCTGAATCAGGGTTATTTGACTGAAAGCATCGAAAGTTGACTCTGAAAAAGTGAAACGAGAACAGGGGGTTTATTGAGGAGTTAGTGAAGGAGGTCACAGAATAGAAGGAGAAGCTAGACAACAGGTCTCGAGATCCACAGGAACCAGGGTAGCTCTGGAGTCTTGAGTAGCATGGGCAGTCTCTCTAGGGTACAGCCACGAGATGCCTCCACGCTTACCACCTTCCATCCTGTGTGTCTCCATCAGACATTCAGGTTCTGGAGAGAGGTTTTGATTGCACTAGACTGGGTCATGGACCTGACCCTACCATGAGGGACACAGGCCCAGTGATTCACCACCTCAAGGAACCAACACAGGGCCAGGCAAACTGTGGTTTCCCCCAGTGAAAAGATGTTGAACAGACAAAACTAGTGTGTGAATTCCATACACCATTTCCTTTCAACTGTGAGCCTTTTCACATTCTCTTCCCTCTTCCTGGAGGGCTCTGCTCCCCTGCAGGCCTTGGCTTAGATATCACTTCCTCTAGGAGGTTTCCACGAGCGTCCAAGCCTGGGATGTGTGCCCTCCGACGCGATACCATAGCACTTGTCTCGCTATGTTGTAGTCGTCTGTTGACTTGTCTTTCTCTCCTGTTGGTGAACTCAATGATCGCAGGGATCATGTCTACCTTGCACACAGTTGTCAGCCCCAAGTGACACTATTCATGGCACATAGTGGATCCTCAGGAGCTATTTGTTACATGAATAAAGATACAAATCTGGCTCTCTCACTAACCTGATGTGACCTTAGGGAAGGTCCTTCCCCTCTGGGCTTTAGTTTTCTTATTCCTAAAATGCAGGGTAGCAGTATTTATTGTTTGAGGATAGTTTGATGGCAGGAAATAGAAATCCATGTATGCTAGCTCAACAAAACAGGGAGGGTATTGTGAGGAATCAGGGCATCTCATGGAACCTGAGGGCTGTGCAAGACGCTGACTCAGGAACTTAAAAACATTCTAGAATCAGCGTGTACCTTTGTTCGTCCTGCTCCTTCTCCTGGGGCCATGTGGTCCTGCCTCTCGCTCCTCTCACACACTCCAGGTCTCTGCTTCTTCTCTGTTCATGGATAGTAGTGACCACTTCAGCCCACTTGTCTCAGGTCCTTCCAGCTTGTGTGTCCCTGGTTGGTTTCCCTGAGGGGCAGATGCTGACATGGAGCTTGTGGAGGATGTTTACTAGGGAGTGTTCCCAGGCTCAACCCCTGTGGGAGGAAAGGGAAGGTGCAGGAGTGGACAGAGGGGGAAGCCGAGGTGTGATGCCATCCTCAAAATGTCCTCTGATCTCGTGGAAAGCCCTGGACCTGGGATAGTGAGGGGACTGAGCCTTTAACCACTCCTCCGCATTCGGATGTGGGCTGCCCAGAAAAGAGAGCACAGCCATGGGCAAAGCAGCTCTCTTTGGCTGAGGCCATCCTTGATGCACTGACAGCTGGTGATATGGTTTGGATTTGTGTCTCCACCAAAATCTCATTTGGAATTATAACCCCCAGTATTGGAGGAGAGGCCTGGTGAGGGGTGATTGGATCATGGGAGTGGATTTTGCCCTTGCTGTTCTTGTGATAGTGAGTGAGCTCTTGAGAGATCTGGTTGTTTAAAAGTGTGTAGCACCTCCTGCTTCGCTGTCTTCCTCCTTCCCCGGCCCTGTAAGATGTGCCTGCTTTCCCTTCGCCTTCTGCCATGATTGTAAGTTTCCTGAGGCCTTCCTAGTCATGCTTCCTATATAGCATGCAGAATTGTGAGCCAATTAAACCTCTTTTCTTTATAAATTACCCAGTCTCAGGTAGTTCTTTATAGCGATATGAGAATGGACTAATCCAGCTGGTGAGTGTCTTGTTTCCCAGCACTTTCAGCAGCAACAGCTAGAGGAATATGCCCTTCATTCCTCTGGGAGATCTGGGCAGTGCATCAAATGTTCTTCACATGAGACTAAGTCCCAGGCTTGATTCCTCTTCTTGAGGAAGAATCTGATTGGCTCAGCTATTGTTCAGGTATCCACTCTAAAGCCAAGGCTGAGCTATTGTTCAGGTGTCCACTCTAAAGCCAAGGCTGTCAAGTTACATGAGACAGACAGCCCTTCAGTTAGGGATGGGAGCGGACCAAAAAGAGGGGATGTTCAAGGCTGGTGAGGATGTGGAGCGACAGAAACTCTCATTCTTGCTAGTGGGAATGCAAAATGGTACAGCCACTTGAGAAGACAGTCTAGAAGTTTCTTACAAAACTAAACATGCTCTTACCACAATCTAGCAATTGTGCGCCTTGGTATTTACCCAAAGGAGTTGAAAACCTATGTCCACACAAAAACTTGTACATGTCGTTTATAGCAGCTTTATTCGTAATTGCAAAACTTGGATGCAACCAACATATCCTTCAGCAAATGAAGGGTAAATAGTTGTGGTACATCCAGACAATGGAATATTATTCTGTGCTAAAAAGAAATAAGCTATGAAGACATAAAAAGACATGGAGGTAACTTAAATGCATATTACTAAGTGAAAGAAGCCAATCTGAAAGGGCCACATACTGTGTAATTCCAACTAGGTGACATCCCTGAGGAGGCAAAACTATAAAGCCAATAAAAAGATCAGGGGTTGCCAGTGGTTTGGGGAGTGAGAGGGAGGGAGGAATAGGCAGAGTACAGCAGATTTTTAGGGTAGCAAAAATACTCTATATGATTCTACAGTGGTGGATACATGTCATTGTACATTCACCCAAACCCATAAAATGTATATTACCAAGAATGAATCCTAATGTAATTTATGACTTTGATGACAATGATTTTTTTTTCTTTGATGTCAATGTAGGTTCATCGATTGTAGCACGTGCACCCCTCTGGTGCAGGGGGTTGATAATGGGGAGGCTGTGAATGTAGGCGGCAGGGGTATATAGGAACGCTCTGTATCTTTTTCTTTCGATGTAATCCTAAAACTACTCTTAAAAATTGTCTTTACAAATAAGTTATGTCATGAAGAGCCTTCAGATTTGTCTTCTACAAACTCAGTAACAGGCAGGACAAGATTGCTAAGATCAGGGGCTCTGGAGCCAAACTGCTTATGGTTGAATCTCATCAGCAAGGAGTGCATTAGGTAGTAAGCAACAGGAAATGCTTGCAGAGGGGAGTTTATTTGGCTTGTCCAATAAGAAGTCTGGGAGAAGGCAGTCCTGAGCTGACACAGTCGCTCAAAGATGTCCCTGGGGACCTGGGATCTTTGTTTTCCTGCTCTGTCATAGCTATACATGTCCTCCTCATGGTCACATGGTGGCTGCTGCACCTCTGGTCACCACATCTATCTCCTGTAAATAAGCAGAAGGGAGAAGAAGTGAGAAACAGGAAGGGCAAAGGGTTCTCCTCTAGCTAGGCTTTGTCTTTTTATTTGGAAAGGAATGCCTGTTCCACAGACTTTCACTTCTTGCCCCTTGGCCAAAAGTGTGTCGCAGGGCTACTCCTAGCAGCAGCAAGGGAAGCTGGGAAAGTGAGCATTTTGGCTTTTTAGCCACTGAGTAAAGGAAGGAAAGAAAAAGGGGGCTTGACAATTGCTTTTGGATAGTTCATCCACTGTATGTACCACAACTGCTTACTGCCTGTGTGACCTTGGACAAGTCACTTAACCTGTCCAGCTTGTGCCTCCTTTGAAAATTAAGATAATCATAGTGTATACACCATTAGGTGACTTCATACAATGCCCGATATGTCAGAAACTCTATTGACGTTAGCTATTATTGTTGTTACTCAGGCAATCAATGATTCCAATGGTGGCATTACAGCCACAGTGGCAGGTGTTGGGGTGAGGTGTGTGCCATGCCCCTTTTCCTGCTGGCATCAGCCTTGGAAAGCACAGTTCACAGAGCATAAGTGTCTTGCCCTGAGGAGGCAGGTGGGCGAGGATTTAGTTTCAATTTGAAATGTTTGAGATCAGAGAGAGGGGCCCTAGGCTTCAGGGTGTAGTGGATGTGGGTGTGTTCCTATCTTCTGGGGCAGGGCGGCTCAGTCTGGGTGAATAGGGGGTCGCACTGGTCCCCCTGCCTGGAGAGGGATCATTTTAATGAGTAAAATTTGGCCCTGGGGGCTGGTGCCACATTTCTCTTCCTTACTGCTGGGGAATCAGAACAAATCGATTGTGAGCAACCCTAATACATTGATTCAATTTGGTGAACAGAGAAGACAAAATGAGGGGAAATATGTATTGCTCCCAGCCACAAGGCCAGTGGTTAATCTCAGCTTCATAATTCTGTGCTGGTGGTGTCTTAAATAATTAAGTGGAGTGAAGGCTGACTAAATTATTCCTCCACCCCTGACCTCTTAGAGGACCACTGGCCTGTGTAGTCAGCCCACTGTTTCCCAAGCACGCGGGTGCCCTTGGCCACCTGGGGTGGTATGTGGTTGGGCACCCAGGTGGGCTCAGGCAGGCATGCACTTGTCCCAGGCCTACAGATCTGCACACATATATGTGCACACCCCACACACATATGTGCACTTGTCCCAGGCCTACAGATCTGCTCACATATGCACACCCCACACACACCCTGCACACCTGCATATATCCCTGCATACCCACACACTTGTATCCAGCCAAGAAGGAGCCCCTCCTACCCCCAGCAAGGAAGAGACGGAAGAGGTGAGGGGATCAAGCTAGGGGGCTGGTGGCGCAGTGGCTGAGGGCTGGGGGGCTCTGAGGCCCAGGCGCCCTCTCTGTTGTTTACCTGCTGCCCTGGCCAAGAGGGCGGCTCCCCTAAGCTGCCTCTGCTGCAGCAGCTCCTCTCTCCTGGGCCCCGCACTCCAGCTGGTGCCCGCCTAGTTAATAAAGGCAGATTGCTGCTCAGCTCGTCCCCAGCACTCCTGACGGGGCCATTAATATTCCAGGGAAGATTAATTCTCCCTCTGCCCCCACCCCTGCAGCCACTGGGCCCTGCCTGACAGATGAGGACCCTGGGCTCAGACAGAGATCCTGGAAGCTAGGCAGGGTGCTGCCTGAGATGACCTCTGGAGGTTAGGCACGTTCCTGCCTCCACCTGGCCCTTCCAGGCTTCACCTGTGAAAGTAGCAAAGCATGAATGAGAGGCAGAGCCAGGCAGGCAGGTGGACCCTGGGATGGCATCTTAAGGGATCTAACTCAGTACTTTTATTTGGCTCAAAGAATGCGAGTGACCTACCTACTGTCACATGGCAGGAGCGGAACCCAGGTCTACTCAGATCCAAAATGGCGGACGGTATCCACACACCGTCTATGGAGGCCATGGTGGGGCACAGGTGCAACGAGAATGGCAGCATGATCCTGCCAGGGAGCTGCCGGTGAGGCACCTACTCACAGGTGGTCTCTGGTAGCTCTTTTCCTACTTGATAGCGTCTGCCTGGGATCTGAAGGCGGCAGAGGCGCTGAAGGTGGGAGGCAGCAAAGAAGGGAATCCAGGCCTCAAGGATTCTAATTTGAAGACACAGCTGCCCTGGAATCCCACTTCTCTGACAAACTCCAGCTCCCTCCCGTGTGCAGCCCCCTTACCACCTCAGGCACACTGCATGTACCACACACACATGCCACACACGTATACACACACCTGCACACACCACACAATCTCAAGCGCACACAAGCGTGCACTAAACTCATCCATTCTTGGAGTTTTGATCAGCACTTACTTGTGATAATAAAAACTAAATATTTGGTCTTTGTCTCTGTGTGCCAGCACAGCCACTCTGTGCTGGCACACAGACCCTAAAACTCTTAGAATCTCCCAAGTGGAAAGTGTCTTTTGTATGCTAATGAGATGAGTGGCAGCCCTAGGTAGCTTCGGGATGGAGTTGGTCACCAAAGATCAAGGCATGATTAGAGGGTTGGGACTTTCAGCCCCACCCAATATCTCTGGGGAGGGGAGAAGGCTGGAGGTTGAGTTCAGTCACCAGTAGCCAATGATTTAAACAATCATGCCTACAGGATGAAACCTCCAGAAACATTCCTAAATGATGGGACTTGGGGAGCTTCTGGGTTGCCACACAAAGGGAGGTGCTGGGAGGGGACACAGCCAAAGAGGGCAAAGAGGGCATGGAAGCTCCCACCTCTCCCCTATACCTTGCCTTATGCATCCCTTCTGTGTAGCAGTTCCTGTGTTACATCCTGTATAATAAACCAGTATAAGTAAGTAAAAGTGCTTTCCTGAGTTCTGTGAGCCATTACAGCAAATTATCACAGGGAGGAAGGGGTTATAGGAACCCCTGATTTAGAGCCAGTTGGTCAGAAGTACAGGTGGTGATCTGCGACTTGCAGAAGAGGCCCCCCGATCCCCAGCTCTGACAACTGAAGCAGAGGTCTTGCAGGACTGAGCCCTTCCCGTGGGGTCTGCACTAACTCCAGGGAGTTCGTGTCAGAATTGAATTGAGTTGAAGGACATGTTACCAGAAAAATCAAACTGTAAAATATTTTAAAGAGGTTTTTTCTGAGCCAATATGAGTGACAGAAGCCCAGAGTACACAGTCACAAGGAGTCCTGAAACAGTGCACCGGGGTGGTCAGGGCATAGATTCATTTCATACCTGTTAGGGAGGCAAAGACATAAATCAGTACATGGGAGGTACACACTGGTTCAGCCCAAAAAGGCTGGATATCTTGACGCAGGGCTGATAGGTTACAGGTAGATTCAGAGATTCCTTAAAATACAATTGGTTGAAGGTATAAGGCTCTGTCTATCTAAACTTGGAGTGAGCAGAAAAGAATGTTTTTTTCATTTGTTTGTTTGAGACAGGGTCTCCCTCTGTCGCCCAGGCTGAAGTGCAGCAGTGCGATCTTGGCTCACTGAAGCCTCCACCTCCCAGGCTCAAGCGATCCTCTCACCTCAGCCTCCCGAGTAGCTGGGACTGCAGGTGTGCACCACCACACCCGGCTAATGTTTGTATCTTTTGTAGAGACAGAGTCTCCTTATGTTGCCCAGGCTGGTCTCCATCTCCTGAGTTCAAGCAATCTGCCTGCCTCAGCCTCCCAAAGTGCCTGGCCAGAAAGGAATGTTTTCACTTAAGGATGCAGTGTAGTAAGATTGATGGCCTGTGGGTGTGACACAACCCTTGCCTGGCATGGCCTTAGGTCCTGTTTATAATCTTGTATCTTACTGCCACAAAGAGTCTGTTGTGTCAGTCTCGCGATCTTTATCTTAACATCAATTCCTGTCAGTTCTGCCTAAACTCTGAAAGGGAGGGGGTATACTGAGGCGTGTCAAACTGCCCTTCCCATCATGACCAGGAACTCCATTTTTTAAGGTTTCTCTGGGGTCCCCTTGGCCAAGAGGGGGTCCATTCAGTTGGTGTGGAGCCTAGGATTTTTAGTTTACAAACATCTGGTTGGGTGGCTGGAGAATCAGAGAGTTGGCCATTGAGTGGAAGAAAAACCCACGCATTTGATGTCAGAAGTATTGTGAGTAAAGATAGTCAAAACTCAAAATTTGTGTCTCTGGTTCAGCTGCCCTCCAAGCTACAGTGGCCTCCCATCTTTGTGATGACGGGGTCTCCAGTGAGCCATGCCTCCTGCTATCCATGCCCTGTGTGGTTCCCTACTTTTGAACCTGGATCAGGCGAGCCATGTGTTAGAAGTGATGCTGTGTGACTTTGGAGGCTGGGGAGACCCTAGATTAGAAATGCCTGGGTAAGCCCAGAAAACCCATGCTAAATTGTGTGAAGCCACTCGGTTTTGGTGTGGTTGACAGTGGATCATCAACTACAAGGAGAGCCGAGGTGAGACTTAAGAACAGCTTGGACTTTGGAGAATCCTGGCTGTGACTTTTGTGGGTTGTCTTGTGGGGCCACTGCCAGAGATAGGATGGGTTTCTCCTGAAGTTAGTCAACATTCACTCATCCCGGGTACAGATGGATCTGGATAAAGGGAATGAGGACTTGGGACCAGGTGTTAGACCAGGGACATTGGGGTTAGATTGAGCTGCAAATAACAGAAAATCCTCAAAGAACAGTTGCTCGCAACAAAGTATGATTCTCTCTCAGTTGCATGATGCTCAGAGGCAGGCAGCGGAGGCTGGCATTTCGCAACCTTCAGGGGTGCCCTTCACATGGTATTCTGTGACTGGCACCTTCTGGAACACACCACAGAATGCCATGTGAAGGGTGCCCCCTGGAGTTGGGCAGCAAAGGGCACCACCAGGCTTCTATCTTGTTGCGCCATTGTGCATGGCTTCCATTCCAAGGGCACACCCCTACTCCATGATCCAGGGTGACTGCTGGAGCTCTAGCCATTCCATCTGCTTTCGGTCAAGAGGGAAGGATGATGAAAGCCACCCCTCATTCTTTTAAAGACAGTTGTTGAAAATGACACTTCCACGTATACCTCATTGGTCACATGACCACATCCAACTGCAAGTAAGGTTGGGAAATTTGTTCTGAATGGTACCTGCCCAGCTTCAAATCAGGAGTTCATAGAGGAGAGTGGACACTGGGGGACACCAGAAGAGTCTGCGGGAAGAGGAACCCATACTTTCCAGGTTCAGGGATCAGCCCCAGAAACCACAGTAGAGAGGTAGGGATCGGAGGCCCACGGCCACGTGGAAAGACGCAGAGGACAAGGCTGGGGGTAATGTGGGGAGCTGGTCTCAGAAGAGACCCTTTCAGATGATCACAATATAGTATCATTCCTAAACCGTGAAGGCCTGTTAAAGTCACAGCTAAGACCATACAGTGAGGTGGGGAATCAGGGAAGGGTCTGTCCCATGCTCAGGACAAACAGATGAGAAAAGAGAGGGGCCCCTACTAAGTTCAGTGGTGGCAAGAAACCCCAGGGAGCTGTTGCTGAGGACAGCTGAGTCTAGCACCCGGGGGCCTTCCAGAAACAGGGCCTTTCTTCTCACAATCTGCCGTGAGGTTAATGAGGTTTGTCCACAGACGCCTCAGACCCAGCATGTCCAAATAGAGCACTCACCTCCTTCCCTGCTTCTCCCCACTCCAAACCTGCTGTCCCCAATTCTCAACCTCTCTGGTGTGGCCAGCCACTCTTGCCGAGCCCCAGACAGACACCTGGAGACACACTACACTCCATCTCTCACCTGCTCCCCTCCAGCCCTCAAGTCAGCCCCTCCAACCCTCAGCGCTCCTACCTGTGCTCTGCCCTCTCACTCTGCCTCCCTGGCCCCTGTAACCTTGCCTGGATTACTGCAATCAGGCACCTGACTGGTTTCCTCCTCCGGTCTCCCCTGCTCTACCCACTTGGAGAATGCTGTATGATCAGCGACCTGATGCCCAGTTGTAACTTCCATCCTTGACCACACCCCTGGCTAGCTCGAGTCCTCCAGCCGCTTCTCGCTGCCTCCAGGATAAAGTTGCAGCCCTCATGAGCTGCCTGCTGCCCTCCTCAGACCAGCTCATACCTGCCCTTCACTCCTCACACCAGCTGCCCTGGACTGTGGCATCTGGCCCCTTCTGGCCAGAGTCTTGATATGACATACATATTGCAAGTCCTCGGTTCTTCACCATCTCATGACAGGGTGAAGTTGGTTCCCATTTTACATCTGAGGAGACTGAGGTTCAGGGAGGTTAAGAATCTCGCCCAACATCCCAGAGGCTGAGCTGGAATTCAAGCCCAGAGCAGCCTCACTGGGAAGTTGGTGCTGTCTCCTCCAGCTGTGCCCAGTGTGGTCAACCTCCCTCCAGGTCACACGCATTCCTAGTCTCTCATGTTCATCAGCACACAGCCCAGTGCTCAGACTGCCCTTCCCTGGGGACCTCATTCTCTTCCACAGACTCATTTTCATATTCTTGCAGGTGGCTCAGTATAAAAAATCTTACAGGGCAGGGCATGGGGACTCAGGCCTGTAATCCTAGCACTTTGGAAGGCCGAGACAGGTGGATCACTTGAGGTCAGGAGTTCAAGACCAGCCTGGCCAACATGGTGAAACCCCATCTCTACTAAAAATACAAAAAATTAGCTGGGCATGGCGGTGGTTGCCTATAATACCAGCTACTCGGGAGGCTGAGGGCTGAGGAAAGAGAATCACTTGAACCCAGGAAGTGGAGGTTGCAGTGAGCCGAGATCGCGCCATTGTACTCCGCCTGGCACAAGAGTGAAACTCTGTCTCGAAAAAAAAAGAGAGAAAAAAAATTACCAATTTCTTCTAACAGAGTCAGCTCCTCTAGCCAACGAATCTTTCCCCCTTTCCCGGCCTCAGACCTTCACACAGCTGTTGCTCCCTGTCTGCCCCAGGAACCTCTCCCCCATTCATTGCATGACTGGCTTCTTCTCATCTGTTTGGTCTCAGCTTAAATGTCACTTCCCCAGGGAATGTAAAACAGTGAGACTTTGGAGAGTGGCGCAGTCATTTTTTACAAAGTTAAACATAAATTCACCATATGACCCAGCAATTCCACTCCTAGCAATTTATCCAAGGGAAATGAAAACACACATCCACACAAGACTTGCGTGTACGTGTTCCACTGTGTAGATGACCACATTTTCTTTATCTACTCGTCAGTTACACATTGGGGTTGTTTCCACCTTTTGGCTGTTACAACCAATGCAGCTATAAACATTCACGTATAAGTTTCTGTGTAGGCACATGTTTCATTTCTCCTGGGTATATACCTATGAGTGGAATTGCTGGGTCATATGGTAACTCTAATCTTTAATCATGTGAGGAACTGTGACTGCTTTCTAAGGAGGTAGTACAGGCAGATTCGGATCCTTTTCACATCCTCACCAACACTTGTTATATGACTTTTTGATACCAGTCATCCTAGCAGGTGTAAAGTGGTGTCTCCTTGTTTGGATTTACATTTCCCTGATGACTAATGATGTCAAATACCTTTTCATGTGCTTATTGGCCATTTGTATATCTTCATCGGAGAAATGTCTAATCAGACCTTTTGCCCATTTTTGGGTTTTTTTTTTTTTGCCTTTTTATTATTGATTTGTGAGAGTTCTTTAGATACAAGTCTTTTACCAGATATATAACTTGCAAATATTTTTTTTTCTTCTTTTCCTTCCTTTTTTTTTTTTTTTTTTGACAAGTCGCCCTCTGTTGCCCAGGCTGGAGTACAGTGGTGCAATCTCAACTCACTGCAACTCATTGCAAGTGTTTGAACCACCTCCTGGGTTCAAACAATTCTCCTGCCTCAGTCTCCTGAGTAGCTGGGATTACAGGTGTGTGCCACCACACCCAGCTAATTTTTGTATTTTTAGTAAAGAGAAGATTTCACCATGTTGGCCAGGCTGGTCTCAAACTCCTGACCTCAAGTGATCCACCAGCCTCAGCCTCCCAAAGTGCTGGGGTTACAGGTGTGAGCCACCGCACCTGGCCTATTTTCTCCCATTCTGTGGGTTGTATTTTTACTTTCTTGATAATGTCTTTGAAACACACAAATTTTTAATTTTTATAAATTCAAATTTGTCTTTTGTTGCTCATGATTATGGTGTCATATCTATGGATCTATTGCCAAATCTGAGGTCATGAAAATTCTCCCTATGTTTTCTTTTAAGCTTTATAGTCTTAGTTCTTACATTTAGGGCTTTGATTAATTTTGAGTTAACTTTTGTTTATGGTGTGAGGTAAGGGTCCAACTTCATTCTTTTGCTTATAGCTAACCAGCTGTCCCAGCACTATTTGTTAAAGACTATTCTCCACTGAATGGTCTTAGCACCCTTGTTGAAAATCAGTTGATGGGAGACACATGGTTTTATTTCTAGACTCTCAGTTCTAGTCCATTGGTCTCTGTGTCTATCCATTGATACAGACCACATTGTTTTGATCACTGTTGCTTTTCTTCATCACCACATTGCACGGAATACTGTGGTTCAAATATTTGTTGACTGTTCAAAGCCCAACAACAAAAAACCACCAGGAACACACCCCTAGGATTTATTTAGCTTGCTGTAGCAAGGGAGAATGCACCCTGGAGAACTTCCCAAGCATTTCAAAAGGAGAGTTACGAAAGAGACCTCTTCCAGGGTTGGGGTTGGTGCTGGGTGACTTTAGGGAGAGGGTGAGGAAGCAGAGTCTAGTCTGGGGTTGGGTGCTTCCAAGAAGTGGGGCAATTTGGTGATAGGGAACTTAATTTTTATACAGGAGGTAGGAGGATTAAAATAGGGCTAGATTGTCACTGGTGGAGAAGCACTGGTCACTCAAAGAGGCTCGTCAGTCATTTTGTGACCCTGGAGCAGTCTTCTCTAATGTGCTGCCTTGAGCACTGTCTTTGTTTCTTTGGGAATTTCTTGGTCTGATTGTCAGCAAGGCTGTTTTCCACATTCTGGGAGTAAACAGATGTCCTCTGCTGTGGAACAACTAGAGATTCAGCAGGTCAAGGCAGCCTCCATAGAACCTATGACATCTAATCCAATGCTTGCTTTAGGGACCAACACATTGGCCAGGGTCAGCTGGGGACAGCAGGAGGTGCCCTCAGTGTGTGATGGCTTGTGCCTTGACCACTAACTCACCGTGTGGCCTGGGCCTGTTTCCTCATCTGGAATATGGGAAGATTGGAGGGGACAGCACCCCAGCCTCCTTCCAGTTCTTCCTCCGTGATCTACCTGTCTTCCTGTGCTATTTCAAAGACAGGGAAATCTGCCACGATGAGTGTCCCTATTTCACCAGCCAATACCACGTGTGTGCACTCACACACACTCCTGCACACACAGGCAGCTGTGACTCACCCGCCTCAAGTCCCTGATTCAGTCTTCTAGCTCAGCAGCTCCAGACATTTGAATTTCATACCCTGGCAAAATTTCCAAAAAATATTTTTGGGACCAACACAGGGTTGCCAATATTTTATTTTGTCAAATAGGACATTAAAAATAGCAAGTACTACCACCTGCTGCAAACATTGAATCATAAAAGGATAATATAATCAAGGGTAATACTTTCAAGTTTCCTGTGTTCTCCTCATTTTTTGGACAAGGGTGAAATTCCTGCTGGAATAGACAATTGTTAGTGTTCCCTGTGTTTAGGAATAGCTGTTTTATCTTTTGACTGTTGCTCTTATTAAAATGCAAATGCTGTCTGAGGGCCAGCCTCAGTTGGCCACAAAGGAGTGAAGGGCTTGTGGGGAGGGTGTGTGGCAGGCTGAAGGAGGGGACAGGAAGGGCTTTGAGCTGAGCCCTGAACATCAGGTCTCCAGAAGCTCAAAAAGCCAGAGAGGAAAGAACTCTCACCCATGTCCCCAGGCACATCTCAACAGCCTCTTTAATTGAGACGTTTGAAACTTCTCAGCCCTGGGAGAAAGTGTTGGGTAACAGGTGAAGCTCTAGTCAAAGGAAGACTGAACTAGATATCTCCTCTCTGGCCTTGAAGCTGTGCCCTCTTAACACCTCCCTAGCTGCCACATTAGTTGTGAAATGTTTGCCCAAAGCCTATGAGAAATAGTGTGTGTGTGTGTGTGTGTGTGTGTGTATGACAGAGAGAGAGAAATCTCTGCAACCACCATAAGTAGTTTTTGTAGAAGAGAGAAAGAAGTGGAAAGTAAGTTGTCCAGCCCCACAACAATGGTGTGAGTCTATTTTTAACTTTTTTGGGTCACAGGACAACACATAGCATTGGTGATTCACTCTGTCTGGACCGTGCAGAGCCAAATTCAAAGAGTAGACCCCTCCTACCCCCAATGCATTCTCCCAGTGCCCTATGCACTGTGCTACTATTCCTTTAAAATGTGCTTCTGTGTCACCAAAGGGGACCAATCAGCATGCAGGGGGAGGAGCTACTTGGGGCCCTGACCACCAATTGTGCCAATAAAATAAGAGTCTATAGGGACTGCTCAGGAGTGACAGCCTCCTGAGGAAGCTTGGAGCAAACCCGTTTAAAGGGACAGTGTATCAGATGCGCCACTCAGGTGGTATAAAGCATTCAGAGTCCCTGAACTGAGCAATGCAGCCCCAAAGTGGCTGCTGTCCTTCTGGAAGATGATAATTTGCTGGAAAAGACAAGCGATTTATCTGTCTAATTGGGCTTTTATTTGCATTTTAAATCATGCTCTTTTGCTAAACTAATGGACCCCCTATTTATAGATGACTCCAACACAAAGTGACTACTAATTACTACAATTAATATCACGTTAAGGGCTTGCCAGCCAACTTCACAGCAACTTGTATCGCCTACTCATTTTCAATTAAGGCACATTGACAGGGAGAATACGTGGTTATTAAGAGAGGGCCCTGGGGTGTAATTACTGCTCACGAAGGTCATTAAGCAACTCCCCTGCAGGGTTGGCACCTTGGCGCCCAGGGACTGGGGCCCAGATCCACATCCTACCCGGGGCCATAAAGGCACAGTGCCCCAGGCTGCCAGGCAGATGGCAAGCCTGGCTCTGACTTGCCTGGAGGTGGAGCAGATGATGCCAGGACGCTGGGGCTGAGACAGCAGAGGCAGGGCAGCTAAGGGGGCCATTCCTCCTCCTGAAGACAGCAGTTGTGGCAGCCACCGGAGAGCTGGCAGGAGCACCGCAGCCTCCCTGGAGCGGCACGCAGCAAGTGTCTATGAGACCTCCTCTGGGACAGGCAGGGGGTGGCAGTAGCGGAGCAAGGTTCGGGGGAGCCTGGGAGGCAAATGCTTCAGGGCTGGGAGGGGTCCTGGGCTCCAAATGCTGGGGAATGGCCACTTCTGAGGAGGAGGAGGAGACCTTGGGGTGAAGCGAAGCCGTTAGAGAGTAGGAAAAGGCCTGGAGGGGTGGGGTAGCGGTTGGAGGAGTTGGAGAATGTGAGCATTTCAATATTCGGGGCCAGGGTGCTTGTGACCAACTGTCCACTGATTCTTCCTGACCTGGCAGCCACAGCCCACCTGCCACAGTCAAGGCACGGGCTGTCGGCTCCAGAGCCAAACCCAGGGCCCAAGCAGGGGAAGGCCGGGAACCTATGAGGCCCAGGGCCGAGACCTGCTGGTGGTGGGTGAGGACCTGGCACAGGAGGTGAGCAGTCCCTGGCAGTGGGGTGCTGGAGCTGGGCCTGGGAGCCAAGCCAGGGCCTTCCTGACTTCAAGAACTCTGTGTTTACAAACTTGCAATGGGCCAGGGTGGAAGATTTAGATCATGAAACATTACAAACCTACAAATGCCACAAACCAGGTGTTCTCCTTCAGAGAGCTGGGTGTGAACCATTTCCCAGCACACCACAGCCTTGGGGCAGCCTGTCAGGGCACTGCGCCCTGGGGACTGCACTGTGGAGCCTTGTTTATTTCCTTAGCACCTGAACCCACGTCCATGTAGTGTACTCGGTAGGAGCTCAGTAGGCGTTGACTGCACTGAGTTCGAGGGGTGGAGAGGAAGTCCAGTTCTAAGAAGCGGGCTGCATAGATAGCGTGGCTTCTCAGAAATCAGGTGGGGCTGTGTTCACCTCCAGACCTGGGGTCTACATTTGGGACAAACCTACAAGTCTGGACAGGCACTCCCTCCCCCATTGCCTCAGTCTCCAAGGAGTCCCTCTCTCACCAGACCAGCACCCACACACCACCAGCTGCCTCGTCCAGGAAGGGGATTGGGCCTCCATGGGGAATGGGCTCTGGAGTATTGCTGAGTATGGGGAGGGAGGGCCCCGCCCTCAGCCCTCTGGGGAGGACTGAGTTGGGGGGTCCCTGGGATAGTGTGCAGGCCCAAATCATGGCTGTCAGGTTCTTCTGGCCACGCTCCTGAGAAGGCTCTGCCCATCAGCCCTGCACTAATGAGTCCTCTCCAGGCTCTATCCTCACTCCTCTGTCCTGGTCACCTTCATTGCCTTGTTCTCGGGTGTCCTCATCCTTTTCAAATCACCTCCAGCGGCCTCTGTGTCCCTCCTCTATCCTCTCTGCATGGTAGGTCTTCGTCAGCACTGGGAGGGAAGGGAGAGGAGGAGGCGGGGTCGTGGTGCTGCGTGTTAGGATCAGGTTTGCTGCAGGAGAATGACAGTGACTCCTGTAAAACATTTCTCTCTCCCTTACCATGGGAAGTGCAGGGCTGGGATTGGTGGTGCCATGCCTATCTCGTTGCTCTGCCATTCTCATAACGTGGTTCCCACCTGACGGTCCAGGGTGGCAGCCATCACTCCTGTCTGCCTCTGGCCAGCAAAGGAGGAAAGGGCAGGAAGAGGAGCATGCTGGTCCCTTTGAGGCACTTCCTGAAATCCACAGGTGGCAACTATTCTGTCTATCAATTTCTTGTACCTGAGTTGTGGCCCCCCTGTGCTCAGAGAGGAACTTCCTTTGCCTCCAGGTCCAGCCGTTGTCCCAAGAAGGCAGTACTCCACTGGCAGGGGACCCCAGCAGACCTTGTCCAGGTGCCACAGGTACACGATTGTGGGCTCGCCTTCCTGCCTGTGGCCAAGAAGCACTCCCGTGTGACCACAGCCTCTGTGGCAGGATGCCAGGCCCCGAGGAGCACACCAGATGCTGGGATTGCCATGGAACCCACCTCTCCATGGGGTGACTTTCACATGTGCAGCCTGGTCAGGGTTGGGGGTGTGGAGGGAGCAGGACACAGTGTCCACCATCCCACGGGCTGGGCCTTGTGCCCTTAGCTGTCAGCCAGATTGTGCCTGGTAAACCATCTCTACTTCTTTGCTTTCTTCTTTCTAATTTCCTCCAGGAAACTCTCTGAATGTTTGCTGGGCTAAAACCTGAGAAACTGAGGAGGTGATTAGAAGAGTTTCAGGAGCCAGGCACCCAGGGAGGCAGGGCAGATGGTGACCTCCTTACAAGGCCACTGATACTCTCCCCCATCTTCCAGGGCTGGGACTCAGCATGGTTCTCCCCAGCTCTGCAGAGCCAGGGACCGTCCACTCAGGAGCCGGCCTGACCAGGGTTAGCCCTCCTAGTGGCTCGGCCTCTCCTCTCCTGGTGTGACTCTTTTTTTTTTTTTTGAGAGAGGGAGTCTTGCTCTGTCACCCAGGCTGGAGTAAAGTGGAGCGATCTCGGCTCACTGCAACCTCTGCCTCCTGGGTTTAAGCAATTCTCTTGCCTCAGCCTCACAAGTAGCTGGGATTACAGGCGCCCGCCACCACGCCCAGCTAATTTTTGTATTTTGGTAGAGATGGGGTTTCACTACGTAGGTCAAGCTGGTCTCAAACTCCTAACCTCAAATGATCCGCCTGCCTGGGCCTCCCAAAGTACTGGGATTACAGGCATGAGCCACTGCGCCCAGCCGTGACTCTTCTTCAGGCCCCATTTCTACCTCCCCCAGCTACCCTTTCTCTTCCCTCCCAAGTAGCCCTTGCCAGCCATCAGGGCTGATGTCAGGGGCCTCCGTGGATTAGGAATGAGGGCAGCAGCAGGAGCATGACTCTGGGTCCCCCAGGTGGGCTCACATAGGCTCCCTGGCCTCCTGCTGCTTTTTTGCTTCCTCCACCTCCGCTCCCAGGCTCGGCTCTCCTGGGGCTCAGTAGGCAGTTCAATGAGGGATGCCACCAAGACGGCACCTCCACCCCGGGCCCAGTGGGGGTTGTGTCTCTGGGCAGAGCTTCCCCAGTGGCTGTCCCCATGGGCCCACCAAGCTGTCTCATTCAGAGAGGCTGAGAACCGGCAAGGAGGAGACAGGCCGTCACTTCCCACCGGTTGGAGAAGGCACATAGTAGGCACTAAATAAATGCTATTCTTCCCAGCTTTCTCTTCCCCTGCATAACACGAAGTGCTTCGTGAAAATTTCTGGTTACTCATAAAAATCTTAAATAGCTCTCACTTTGTAAGTGTTTAGACAACTTAAAAATGTAACTCCCCCACCAACCGGTTTCCTTTTCATGTGCCAGTGGGGGCCGTGTTTATATACACAGTTATACCGCTGAAAGAAAGGGTCTCGGTGGCCACGATGCGACAAAGCCCGATGTCTGGGGTTTTGGTAATTGTCTTAGTGTGTTTTGTGTTGCTTATAATACAGTATGTGAAACTGGGTAATTTATAAAGAGAAAGAATGTATTTCTTATAGTTACGGCAGCTGAGAAGTCCCAAGTCGAGGGGCCACATCTGCTGAGGGCCTTCCTGGGGCAGGGCCTCTGCAGAGTTCCCAGGCAGGCCAGCTCAGGTCTCTCTCCCTTTTATTATAAAGCCACCAATCCCACTCCAGTGAAAACCCATTCATCTACTAACCCATTAATCTGTTAATCCATGAGTGGACCAATCCTTTCATAAGGGCAGAGACCACCTTTCCCAATCACCTCTTAAAGGCCCACCTCCCAATACTGTGGCACTGGAGATTAAGTTTCAACAGGAGTTTCGGCCATGATAAACATTCCACTATAGCAGTAAGGGTAGCTGGTGCAGTGGTGTGCTTCATCTCTTCTTGGGCTGACCTCTATGTCGACCCCCACTGCTGAGGCCACTCCCTGGGGCTCCTCCACTCCCTGATTCTGTCCAGGAAGCGACCCACATCCACCCCTCCTCCTGGGTCCTTCCTCTTTCTCTTGACTGGGGCTCCTGACCTTGCTCTGGTCCTCTGTGCCTCGGGCTGCTGGGCCTGCCTCACCTCCACCCTGCTCAGCCATAGCCCCACACCCATCACATCCATAGTCCGGCTACCCATTGAGCTGCTTCCATGGCCTGTTCCCAGAGCTGCTGGGCACGTAACATATCCCTACCTAGATCAGGCCTGTGGGCACCTAGCTGGCCTCTAGTTAGCCCCTTCTCATCCTCAAAGCCCTCTGCCTTTTGGTAGAAACCACCCCTCCTATTTCACAGAGAAAGAGAAGCTGTCAGAGAGGAACCCTGACCTCCCTCCCATTATTGCCCTCTTCCTCTCCCCCACCTGCCATTCCCACCGGCATTTAAACACCTGAGGCCTCCCTTCCGAATGGGAGCACCTCTCCCAGCCCTCACAGGGCCTAGACTTCAGGGCTGTACTGAAGTCTAATTCTGCCATCTCCCCCGCCTTCTCAGGGCCCACGCGACCGAGGCAGCGAGGACTCGGCTGGCTGTGCCTCTGCTCTGCTGGGATTTCCGCCCTTCCTACCCACACGGCTCCCTCTTCCTCATGGTCCAGCTCAGCTCTGCCTCCTCCTGCTTCCTTCTGCAGCTCTGTACAATCTTCCTCTGGTTTAGTTTCCTGCACCTGCAGCTCTTGGGCATAATATTAATTTGTCGTGTGTTTGTTTTGTGTCCCACCGTCTCAGCAGAACATCGGGTCCAGGAGGGCGAGCGCTTGTCTGTCTTGTACACAGGTGTATTCCCAGGGCCTTGGGTGTATGATTGAGCAGCACAAAAGACTTATTCTATGAATGAATGCATGAATAAGTGAACGATCTTTATTCTGATTCTATAGGTAAGGAACTAAAAACAGCCCCTCCCTGGCCACTCAAGCCTTCCTGCTTCTACCTGGCACACCCTTCTTCCATCCTGGGCGGCTCTCCTGCCTCTGTCTGCACTCCAGCCCTGGGAAGCCCTGCCCATACTGGGCACTGGGCTTATCTCCTTTCACTGAGCTTTTTATCCATAGGCCAGCTGGGATTCTTCCTCTGCACAGTCCCTGTTACCAGGCATGGTTCATACCAAAGCTCCTTGAGTTGATGAAAGAGAAAAGGGGATTTATTAAAACAAACCCCAGTAGCTCACCTGCCTTCAGAACAGGCCAGGGGTATCTCAGATGGGCTTGTGAGGTGTCTCAGGACAAGCCATGTGCTACAGACACCCAGAAGCAGGGCTTCACCCCACCCCTCTCCTCTCTTGGTACCTGGGACTCCCCAGGTTGAACTCCTAAAACTCTAATTGCCCCCTCCCAATGATTCAAAGGTCCTGCATTTTCTGGAAAACAGAACTCCCTGGGCAGACTCACAGGAGCACAGCTGATGCCTCCACCTGGTTCTGCATGAGCCCAGTGAGTTTTCTGGGTTAGCACTGGGGGTGGCTGAACTCATGTGGGAAACGATCCCTAGAGGGGGACATGTCTGTGATGGGTCAGAGCACTGGTTTGTGTGAACTGCCCCAAGCTCATTATCGAGGAGAGTTTGAAAGGCTCCAAGATTCCATCACCTCCTTCCCTGCTAGCCTCAAAACCTCCCAACCAGAGTGCTCACAATGAAGCCAGGGTGGGCTAGGAGTCAGGAAGGCGCAGAGGGTCAAGGAGATGGGATGGGGCCAGGGAGGAGGTTGCTAGGGAGGGGTTCCAGACACCCACCTGCCACTGGACTCTGCCAGAGCCAGAAGGTGGCTCAAAGGAGAGCTGAGACTCATTTTGCATATTCCTTGCCTTTCACCCATCTTCCTGGTTCCCAGTGGCAGGATGATTTCCTCCCTGGCAATGGCCCCTGTACAAACAGCATAACTAGGCGGTGGCTGGATCTTCAGGGACCCTTCCATACTTTCGGGTCAGATACCCACATCTTCCATCTCTCTTCCTCAGGGGCCTCCAGAGTCTTGCATGCAAACTTTGCAAATGGACACGGCCTCTTCTGCCTATAATTTGCCCCCTTCTTCCATCCTCTCCCTCCGCACAAGCTACCACTGTGCACCTGGTTTCCCAGGGCTCGCGTTTTCTCTGTCTCTGTCCATCTCTCTCCCTATGTCTGTCTGTCTGTCTCTCTCCCTCTCACTAGCCGCCTCTACCCCTTCATCAGTCTTTAAGCCTTGTGTTTTCCAAGTCTCTGTCTCCATCACAGTTTCCCAAGCTCAGCCTCTGTCATCCCTGCTTTATAACCGAAATGGTCTCCTAATTGGCCCTCTGCCTCCAGCCTGGCCTGTGCCATCTGCATGCTAAGGCCTTTCTCCAGCCCACACCAGATCCTGCCTCTGGTCACTCCTCTTTGCTGGGCCCACAGAGCCCTGTGTGCACTGGCCTGCCTGCCTCCCATTTCTTCAGGCAACACCCCAGCTAGTTCCTCCCAGCTCCTAATGTTGTCCGCTGCCCCCCAGATCCTTTCACTTGGCTAGCTCCTGTCCACCCTTGAGGTCTTAGTTTAGACATCTCTACCTTGCAGACGCTCCCTCTGCCTGTTGCCCCCTCTAGGCTGGGATTTGCTGCTCTCCTTTGTGCTTTCCAATGCGCTGTGTGGTCCCATCCTGAAACACCGCACCGCAGGGCCCACTCATAATGGCAGGGACCATCCTTCTTACCCTCCACCAAATCCATAGTAACAGCCCAATCGGCAGGAAGGCTGGTGAAGCCACGACTCTGCTCTCGACATGAGGGGCCTTTTCAGGGAGGAGGAGGGGACAAGGAGGCCTGGTGAAAGCTGATGGTGGAGGCAGCTATGTCAAGACGTGGTCAGGATGCTGTGCCCAAGACCCCTCCTCCCCGGCCATCAGTAGTGACTGCGCTCAGGGAATGTCCAAGGTGGCGCTGCTGGAGGAGATGTGAGCAGAAAGTGAGAGGCCTAACGGGCCCAGTCTGCCTGTTGGCCTCTTTCTCTTTCCTCTGGACATGGGGCCTTGAGGAACATCGGCACTTGTGACCATGAAGATGGAGGTGACATGCTAAGGACAGCAGAAAGATGGACGGGGTCCTGATGGCCTGGGCCCCAGCCCTGGACTGCCTACCTCCATGTAACAGTGGGCATGGCTGCTGTGACTGGCCTATGAAGCAAGTCCTGGGGGAGATTTTCCACCCTCCTAGGATGTCCTGGCTCCCCACTGCGGACCTGAGGCATCTCCTCCCCACCACCCCCTGACCTGTGCCATCATCCCTGCTCTGGAGACCCCACTCCAGGCACAGTCCTAGGCCAGGAGCACAGTCAGGAAGTCCCCAGGCTCTATGAGTCTCTGTTATTTTATGTTGTAACCCTCAGTCTGTGTTGAGGCTCCCTTGGTTCTCCCCAGTCCTGGAGGAGGGGGTTAGTGTGTGATGTCTGACTCTTGGCTATCTGGCCCTACTCCCCTTGATTGTGGGCTGCCATGGAAACCCACTGACCACAAGGCTTGGCCCCTGACCCTGAGGAGGCAGTCCCCTGACCCAGCCTCCTGGGATCATCTGGACCCTGAGCTGGGGGGTGTGAGCTGAGGGGTGTGAGCTGGTGGTCATGAACCAGGTTCAGCCTCTGAAGTCCAAGCCCAGAGGTGAATATTTGACTGATTCACCAGATTGTGGGGTCCTAGCCCATCTGGCAGGACACGGGACTTACAGCCCTAGGCCTGGCTGGGGCTGGGCCCCGTTTTTCAATGTCAGCACTTTGCTCCCTGTTCCTTAACACCAAACACCCTGTCAACACCTTGGAAAAGACCAGGGAATGCTGGCAGCCAAGGAAGCCTGTTGGAGCTTGAAGAGCTACATCCCCTGATAATGATGGTGGGCACTGGGCAGCCAGGTCTGCAACCTTTAACCAACACAAAGACTGGGTAAAGAAAATGCCATTTGTTTATTTGGTTGGCAGCTTTTAAAAAACTGCTCAAATGCCCAGTCTGGTTTAAAGTTCAGTCCCATTTGGAATCAGGAAGAGTCTCCCCAGACCCCAGGTGTGGCTGGCTCCTGTCTGCAGAGAGGGGTTCATTGTCCTCCTGGGTGCGGGTCGCGGCTCCTCCTTCTGGCTGGAACAGCACTCTGGCTGGCGCTCTGAGCTGGTTGTAGTTTCACGCGGTCCAGTCTAGTGTCTGCACTGAACTGACCCCCACCATGCTGGGCACCTCTGTAGCCACACAGCCTTCTGGGTCCTGCTTACAGCACGTGGAATCAGGGCAGTTCAGGAAAACCAAGCCTTAGTGATCTCCTCAGCCTGCCCATGCAAGGTGGCCACGGAGCAGGTGCATGCCCAGGTGGCCATAGGGCCACTCGCCCTTCATTGACTTTACTTAGCTTGTGATGGTTCTCCCGCTCTGAAGCAGAAACCTGAAGAAGGGTTTTTCTCTTTATTCTCCTTCCCAGAATCCTTTGGTGCAGTCAGGGCCAGTTTTTCCCTTCTCTTTCCTACCCAGACCTCACTTAAGTAAAAATTCCATACAGAGTCCAACTCATCAAGCCTCGCCCTCAGCAGACTCCTAAAGATGATTCAGGAAGGTAGACCCTCTTCTTTCAGAACCACAGCCTAGGTTGCCACCTCCTGGGATTGCAGCAAACACCTTGCTACAGAACCAGAAACTGATCATTACCTGCACCGCCTCTTTCATTCTTTTTAGAACAAACCAGAATGCTTCCATATCAACTTAGCCATAACGTCAGGCCACCTCTCTCTCCAGCTGTATTCCTGGGTTTGTTCCCTTGCTCCCAGATGGCTTTTTCACATGGAAACTGGCTGGTCCAAGACCTTTGTGTGAATTCTCCTTTGTGGAGTTCACCATGTTACTGTAAGTCCATGAAGACATCAAAGCCCTATCCCACCCTGAAACCACTGGTCCTTGCTCTTGTATATGGATTCAGAGCCCTGCCACCACTTCCTCTATACCGCCACACGCTTCAGCCAGGGACAGCATTTTAGTCCCCTTCCTGTTCCCAGCCCAGTCTCCTGGGAAGCAATTCCTGCCTGCTCTATTACCCTGTTCTGCTAATAGGGTGCCCAAGTGCCCCGTTACTCCTCTGCCTTCCTCACTGTCAGGGTCCCAAGTGCCTGGGTTTCTGCATTGGTGACTATTTTGAGCTAATTCTTAGTTCCCGCCCCCTCAACTTCACCTGCTCTAACTTCCTAAGCCTACGTATCCCCAGAAACCTGAACAGCTTCAGGATGCTTTAACCGCTTAACAAGGATGTTTTGCATCTCAGAAAACCCAATCCCTGATCCTTACAAAAATGGCATTTCTGAAAACTTTTGATGTCAGACACCCTAGCTTGGATTCCATTACCCCACCCAGGGGAACCTGTGAACCAGACCATAAGGAGGCAGGATTGTCCCAAGCAGGGGCCTCCTTTGAAGGCCTTTTTTGTGGGCATTCCAGCTCAGAAAACTCTCTCCTGCATCACCCACTGAGGTTTGCATAAGGCCCTCCACCAGCTCTTCTCTGACCTATGGGAGTCGAGTCCTGAGGCTGCTGGGGAGTCTGAAAGACCGATACACGGACCCTGTCACTGCCTCCACCCATCCCCAGCTCTCCGCCCCAGCTTCCAATGGGGACTGCTGGCCTCACTTTCAATGAGGCCCAGCTATGCTGCTTGACTACTCTGATTTTGGCCCCCGTCCAGCCCCACTGACTTCCTGCAGCTTGTGACTCCACATGCAATATTCAGGACCAACAAGATTTCAGGTAACCTTCAGGAGACTCCAGAAAATCCAAAGTGAAGACAGAGCCTGAAGACCCATGAATAATTCAGCTAGAGGAAAGGCCCTTCCCACCCACCGATGTTTCTGGTTGGTCAGAGACAAATGGTTTGTGATCACTTTTGAGATTTCTTAAATCTTTTAAATATCCTTATGCTATCCCCTTCTCTGTTCTTAGCTGAGAAGCATTTAAATTGCACAGGGACTCTGCACTTGACTGGGAGATAGTGAAAAAGCAGGGAGCCAGAGCTCCCATCAGCAGCCACTGTGGAGGGGCAGGGAGAGGAACCTCAGAAGGTTGAGTAGGCGGTTGCAGCTGTGAACAGAAGAGGAAGCTGTGATGCAAGGGCAGGCGAGCCCCAAAATTGGGACTTAGCCCAGGAAGGTTCTTGAGTTCTCCCAGGAAAGAATTCGAGGGTGAGCCGGTGGTAGAAGAAAACAGCTTCATTAGGCAGCATTTTTTCAGCTCCGCGACTGTCCCTGCAGAGCAGGGCTACCCTGTAGGCAGCATGTCAAGAGTAGCAGCTCAGGGACAGTTCCACAGTCATTCTGACACCCACTTTTGATCACATGCCAATTGAGGGGTTGATTATGCAGAAATGTCTAGAAAAGGGGTGAGAACTTCTGGGCATTGCCATGGCAATGGTAAACTGTCATGGCACTGGTGGGCATGTCTTATGGAGAGAGAGGTGCTTTCGGTGCCTCTTCCGTGTCATCCAGTTTTCAATCTGGCCTGAAGTTGAGTCCTGCCTCCTACTTCAGCTGGCCTGAGATCCCAAAGCACAAGCAAGAAAGGGATCATGGGGAATGGACCCAAGATCTGAAAGGGGGACAGGACCGAACTGGCAAGAGTCCTGTCACTCAGGCGGGCAGGGGACAAGGAGTGAGGAGTGACAGGGATGGGGAGCTGGGATGACATGGAGGCATATTTGGAGGATGGCTGGTCCATGCAGAGGAAATGCCCAATGGGCACCTCGTTCCGTTGGAGATGGTAATGTGGGAGACGCTCACTAATTCCGAGCCTGATGGGTAAGGGTGAAGCATCCAAAGTCACGGCTCATTCTCCATTTCCTGGATCTAGACACCGAGTCCCAGAGGTTCCCTGAGGCTCAGACTTGAATGTTCTTTGGAGATGCTATTGGATGAGGATGGAACTTCCATTAGTGGTGTGGGGCCCAGCTAAGGGTGGGCAGGCAAAGAAGACGCAGAAGTGGGTGAAGGGCAATCTGCCCTCCTCCACCCTTTCTCTCCTTCGTGGAATTTTGCTCAGCATTGCCCAGCAGATGCATTTTCACGGGAAGGACTTCAGCCCCAAATTTTCCCACTCAGACCAGTGTCAGCTTGGGGTTCCTCTTTCCCAAGCCCAGAAATTTTCTCTCTTAAAAAGAAAAGATGCAAGCTCCCTAGCAAGTATAGAAAAAGGGTAGGCGCCCTTTAGAAGAAAGACACCGGTGTCATTAGCTAATTCCATGGTGAAGTTCTTAAGATCTTCCCCTAGGATCCCTGCCCCACTCCTGCCTCCATTTACCAATATTTCCTGAACTCTGAGTTGGGGGAACCCTGTGGGCTGGCGGGTAGAGGGGGATCTCAAGGTGGCCTCTCTTCCTTTAACTCCTCATTGTGTTGGGGGTTCTGATGTGGCAGTGATGGTGCAGTTAGCTAGGAAAGAAAATGGGGCTGGGACTCTTTGTGCTAAAGCTGGAAAGCGGTCAGGGTGAGCCTCCATCCAAAACCCCCAAAACGCTCGGGGGCAGGGGGAGACAGGCGTGACAGCCCTGCTTGTGCCTGGGGCACCTAACTAAAGGCCCGTCTGGAAACCCTGCTCTCTCCCTGCTGCCTGTTGCTAGACTGGCCACTGTCTTCTCCAGGACAGGGAAGCCCCACAGGTTCACTGTGCACGGCACCACACTTCTCACTCCATCAAAGACCGGGGACCACGCCTCTCCCTCCCCTACCCTCAGAGCCCCCTCTGCACTGTCTGGCCCTCAAGGGCAGCAGGCCTGTGCCTGGGTAGGGGAGCAGGACTACACATTTTTGGTCCTTCTTCTCCCTGCCTCTGGGGGTTCAGACTCAAAGGAAACTCGTGTTGCATCTCATTTCACAGATCGCTTAGCATGCCATCTGTCAGGGGGCAAGCAGTGGCCAGCCCAGGCCCAGAATGGATTTTCTACCAGGGTCCAACAGGCCCTCTCCCCAGTAAGTAGCTCCCCCACAGGACAGCTCTATTCTGTCCTGGGTTGAGAGACAAGGAGATTTGATAGGACCCCACCCCAATCCCACCCCACTTGAGACTTGGTGCCTTCCCATGTGCTGTCATCCACCCACTCATCCATTCAACAAATACTCACTGGCCACCATCTATGTGGGCCCTGTTCTAGAAGCTGGGGGACAGCATGGTCGAGAATGACCACAACCTTGCCTGCATGGAGCTTCCCTTCTAAGGAAGCAAGAGAGATACCCAACAAAGAGAAGAGATGGGTGAGATCAATTCAGACAATGATAAGCGCTGTGAAGAAAATACGGGGCCGGTGTGACGGGGCAGCCTTGGGCATGGGCCCAGGAGCCACAGGAACTCAGAGAAGGCCTTTTCAAAGGGGATGTCTAAGCTGAGCTGGAGGCATGAGGATAAGCCAGTAGTGCATAGGAGAAAAAGTGCTTCAGGAGCAGCCAGACAGTTTCTGTTCTGGGAATGGATCTATACCTCCTGTGGTCAGCAAATCTCACAGGGAGAAAGGAGAGAGGCCCAGGGGAGGAGGAATGGGGGTGGAGCAGAGGCCTCCTCCCTAGGGAGAAGCACCTGGCTGTCCTGGCCTCCTGAGAATCCTCTCCGGACAGTGTCTGCCTGGCTTGTCTCTGATGGGATCCCTGCCCACGTCCTTTCAAACCAGGAGCCACCCCTGCTGCCCTTGGCTCAAACTAGTATCACAAGAGAAGAAGCACAACATCTTAAACCCAGTCCTGTTAAAATCACATCTGAGCCCCTCTCCCCTACTTCCTACTCTGTTCTCTTCCCTCCTTAAACCGTAAGACAATTTCAAGAATAATCTATTAGTCCCTCATTGTTCAGTTCAATCCCATGTGTCTTTACCGACCATCTGGTATGTGCCCTGTTTTCAGGCGTGCCAGAACCTGGCTGTGGGCCCCAGCTTCAGGCCCTGGAGGGAACATCCTACCTTCTCTCCCTGTACCCTAAACCTGACCACTTCCCTCCTTAGTTCTGTCCTCTGAGCTGAGCTGGCAGGGATAATGACGGATTCTATGTCCCCATGGTTTCATATGCAAAGCAGTGACTCCAAAGCTCTCAGCCCATCCAATTTAGACAAGAGGTCCGACTTAGGAAGCCTGCCGGATCTGTCCTACAGTGTCCGAGCCTACACCCTTCCTGAGCAGACTTTCTCTTCCTGGTCCCCTCACCCCTGACCCTGGGTTGCCTGAGGCTTCTCCACGTTCCCTTGAGGCCCCTTGAGGGCCCTAAGCACCCGGTCTAACCCCTTCCTCACCCCTGGAGAACTCATCGCTTCCACCCAGAGATGCCTGCCATCACCCTGTCATCTGCTGTGAGAGCAAATGTCATTGCTGTCTCCAGCAGGTGCCAGGCTTATTCAGTACCCATTAATATCGAACCATCAGCCACCATTACATACGCAGGCAGGCAGCATGTAGGCCAGCTTCCTTGATTGCTACCAAAACCCTTCATTTATCCCCGAGGTCAGGAGGGGCAGAAGGGGCAGAAGGCCTTGTCCTCAAGAAGTTTATCGTCTTGCTAGAAAGAAAAAGAATGCCTAGGGAACTCTTAGAGAGTAAAACAGAGTGACGCCTAAACAGAGCATAATAAAGGCTAAGTGAATATGGGCTGCAAAAAAAAGTGCTCTGTGTTGTCAGAGGACTGGGGAGACTGTGTGGGCTGGAGTGGACAAAAGGGGCTTCATGAAGGGGAAGGGCTCCAGCCAGGCCTTAAAGAGTGGACAGAGAACAAGAAGGAAAAGTGGGAAGTCACAGATTCCTAGATACCAAAGAAAAAAATAAAAAATGTGGCAACACTCTTGAACGATGCCATGGAATCCCTAGCACCGGGCAGAGGACGGTCCTATGGGAAGTGAGGCTCTGCCTCTGCAGTCCTATGTGTGCCTCTGAAGCATGGGTAGTTGGCCTGTGAGTCCACACCAGCTGAGAGGTGCTGGGATAAGGAAGCAGGTCGGGAGAGGTTCTGGCTGCAGGAGCTCAGGTTTGGGGGCAGGCAGAGGGAGAGAGGCAGTGCGTGTCCACCTTAGTTTCCAGGGAAGAGGCTCTTACCGCCTGCTTGGGAATGGGCTGACATGGACTGTGGTTGGTGCAGGCAGGCAGGCAGCAGAATAGGTAGGGAGGGAAGGGCAAGAGTTGGAGCCACAGTCAGAGACAAGGCCCCCAGAGCAGGCAGCCTGCAGAGCTACAAAACAGTGGCTGCAGAAGACAGGTTTCTACTGGATTGCTGATCCTTTGCTCACATGTGGCCCAAAAGTGTGGACTCATCTCCCAGGCATCCTTTCCCCCTGTCCCCCTCAGGCCCAATGCCTGCCCCTCAGCCTCCCTGAGCCAGTCTGCACCGCCATGGAGGTCTGCATCTTCTCAGGCTGCTTCTCTCAGCCTCCCCCTCTCTATCTTCTCAGCCCCTTTATTCACTTGCTCCTGGATTCCAGGATCTCCAGCTCCAAATCAATCCACACTTAGCAAGCCTCCGCTGCGCCCTCTCCACAGGCCTGAGGCTGTTTCAGGCCACACCGCAGTTCCATTCTATCCCTCCCACCCCATGCCTGGAGATGTGCACTTCAGCCCCAGTGTTTTCATCCTACTCTCCTGTACACCCTCAGTTCCATTGCAGGCTGCAAGACACAGCGGGGCTCTGAGACCAAACGCAAAGGCTGGACGAATGGCTCCAAGCTGCTAGGAGTAAAGCATGAATCAGGGCAGTTTTTCAACCAAAATAGGAAAAAAATACAAATCAGTGTCAAACTGCATGAGACTCTGATGGCCACCAACCCTGTGACAAACAGTGACCAGGAAGACATGGAAAGGCATTCAAAAAGAGTGAGGCGACAACAAAATTGATCCGCCTAATCTAACAACTGACAGGCCTAGGGCGTGGCAGAAAAGCCAAGTATGTAATAGTCTCTCCACAAGTGCCACCAGGCTAGAAAAACAAGTGCTGGCGCCGAGTGGCTGGCGCGGAGTCTCGACGAAGGCGGGTGGAAGAGCTCAGGCGACGGCCTTGGTCAGTGGTGAGTGGCCACGACAGAGTAGAAACTCTGCAGCAAGATAGAGACTAGGAGGCGCCCAGGGGTTGGTTAAACACAGTTCTACTGTACACAGATAAGCAAACAGCTGCAGTAAAGCTGTGTCTTCCTTAATCACGACATCCCATCTTACTAATTGCCCTGAAATGTCCCCAGAGCTTCTTAGAAGGCTGTCCTTCCAGGGGCACCACTTTTCTGGGTGATTAGTTCAATGCATCCTCTCTGAGCCTGGCCACTCCCACCCACCCTCGGGATGAAATGTCTGTCTCTTGGCTCCGACTGCCAACTCTCTCATCTGGACGAGACACCGAGATGCGGTTCTTTGTTAAAGACACCTGGCAGCGTCAAATACAGAGTTTTCAAATCCACAGAGAGAGGAAAGGAACTGGATTCATTCTCCAAAGTGACAGACCCTGGAGTAGGAGGACTCTGGTGGTGGGGCACTGAGGCTCCCGATGCCCACATCATAATATTTAATGCTCTGGTGGCAGAGTGGCCCCAAATATACCCCTAAAATACCTCATTTCAGGAAGAGGAATGATGATGAAATGTGGTCATTGGTAAGGGAAAAAAAAATCAAAAAGAACTGTTTAAAGAGCAAAAACTCCACAGGAAGTCTTAGAGAATATTTGAAAAAAAAAAAAAAAAAGTGTCCTGCAGAACAAAAAGACTAGGCCCATAACTGGATGTCACAGGCAGCTAAATGCAGAGCCTTAGGGGCCACCTTGAGCAGGGAGCCTACTGGGAGGGAGGGCTAGAGAGGGGGCCTCAGTTCCCCACCCACACTCGAGGGGCTCCTCATAGACCTCAGAAGTAGGAATTAAAGAGTCTTCAGGGCTACAGAAGGCTTCCATCAGCCTAGAATGAGGGCGGGACGCACAGAACCCCAGACACACACATTTTGCAAATGAATGACAGGTGTCCATCCAGTCTGCCGATGACACACAGAGGTGAGGGAGAAGGACCATTGACCACCCTGTCCAAACCGGCCCCCTCACATCCAGAGCCTGGCCACCCCGAGCTGGCTTCCAGAAACCTTAGGCACTCTAGCCAGGAGTGATGCCTCTACCCTTCTTAACAGAACTTGGGCAAAGCCCTGGTCACAGATGATGTACACCCAAGTACTTTGAGCACTAGAACCTTCTTTCCCCACCATAGGTACTATGACTATTGTTAATGTAACACTATTATGGAAGCCTCAAAATCCTTTTTCTGGTCCAGACATCGCAAGGCCTCAGGAACATTTGCCCCCAAAACCCGCAGCAGGGCTGTTTTGAATCCACTGCACATCTTTGGGTATATCACAAAAAGGTATCCCCCTCTGGGTGGATCCAGGGCAGGTGGCGCCCTGCTCAGCCTGCTGCATGGGGCTGGGTGTCTGCCCCTCAGATGAGCCCCCAGTGCAGGGTACAACTTGCAGAGGCACGGGTGGAGGGCAGAGGCTTCTCGAGGGGAAACGGCCTTTCGTGTTTACGGTATGGTCGATCATCTGAATGGAGGGCAGGGGACCAGGACAGAGGCAGAGGCTCCTTCCCCTGAGCAGGGGACAGGAGGGATCACCACCACTTTGACAGTTGCTGTTTCTGGCTGGCGACAGGGTGGACCAACATCTATTAGAGGTGACTGCAGAAGTGACGGGCCTTGAAGCCCAGTGGAATTGCTTCATGTTAGTCTTTTTGGTTTTAAGTCAACTTTTGATGCAAGTAGAACACACACACAGAAAAATGCACACATGTGTCATAAATTTCCAGGCCAGTGCATTTCAACAACTGAGTGGACCCATGGGACTAGGATCAAAGTCAGCCATCAGAAGAGTACCAGCCTCCCTCCCTGGACCTTTCTGTGATCTCCCTCCCCAAATGTAATCACTAACCTGAAATCTAACCCCACAGATTACGTTTGCCTGTTTTTTGAACCTTACATAAATGATTGCTAATAATATTTAGCCCTTTTATGTGTGACAGTTACATTTGGAAGCTGTATCATGTGGTTGTATTCCGTTGTAGAAATACACAATTTATTTATCCATTATACTGTTAACGGGCATTCAGGCAGTTTGACTTTTCAACTTTTTTTTTGCTGATTACAAAGATAATCAAATAGTCATTGTAAAAAACAAAAAACAAAACAAAACAAAAAACAGTTCCCATTTTCCAATCTCATGGAGAGCTCCAGGGTCTCTCTGGGTTCTCAACATCCAGGCTTCCCTTCCTTCCTTCACTTTTTGGAGCTACTGTCACCAGCATCCACATCGCTGGGCCTTTGTCCCTACAGCTCAGCTCAGCCTCCTTACAATCCCCAACCCAGGCCAGTGTCCGCTCTGCCTTCACACCCCAGCTCCACAGGCACTCAGACTGCCGGAAAGCTGCTCCCGCACAGCCACAGTGCCAGGAACCTCTGCCTCCCTCTCCAGCTGGGCCTTGGGGCCTGCCCTTCCACTTGCTTTGATCAGCTGCCTCACCTCTTGCAACCTCCTCTGGGCTTTTTGCAACCACTAGCCAGAAACTCAGAAAATATCCTCAGCAGCTATTTCACTGAGGAAAGGAGGCCCAGAGCCTAGCGGCCTTTGCCTGCCTCCTGACCCTGCCATGTGCCAGTTGACAGGACCTCCTGTCTCCCAAGGTCTGGCCCTGGACCCTCCTCCCCAGCCTCTCCAGGACTTGAGCCCTGCAGTCTTCTCCCTCGATCCAGAAATCCTCAGTCCCTGCCCTCTCTAGGGCATCTTCCACTCAGGCTGCTAGTGGGCCACTCCTTCCCTCCCTCCCTCCTGGGGGCACCAATATGCCCTCCACTCACCCCACATCAGCAGCTTGAGCTGAGCTCACCAGCAGCCTTGCTAAATCCACAGGACACTGCTCAGGCCTCCAGCACAAAATCTCTAGGTGGCATTTGACTTCGTCATCCATGCTCTCTGTTGAGACTTGTCCCTTGACTTCCTGGAGTGCCACTTTTCCTAATTGCTCTCTCTACTCCCGACCCCACCCTTTTTTCACCCTTTTTTAACCAGTTCCTCCAGCTGCCTCTTAATGACAACTTTCTCCAACATTCTGGGTTCATCTCTTTCCTTCTGGGGCTTCTCTCTTAAGACAGAATGTGGGAAACTCTCACACCTCTCCCATCCCTGGTCCCACCCTTCTCCCGGAATTCAGGCCTCCTATCTAGCCATTCTACCTAGAGGTCCCAGAAGGGCCTCAGAATCTCAGGGAGTTTCCTTTTGAATCAAAGCACATTGAATTTTGCATTTAGGAAATAAGCCAACAAGTGTTTTCGCAATACAAGCTACACAATGTAGAGCTCAGCAAAACCTTGGCAGGTGGGCTGCAGAGCAAACAGTCTGTCCCTCCCCAGCCTCCAGGGTGCGCGTCATCCTAGGTGAGGTGCGCTTCCCAAAGTGCCTGAAAGGTGCATTAGAATTGCTGGCAGAGCATGTGGTTTTTCCATGTACGGAGAGGAAACCTGGATTTAAGAGGTGGAGAAACGACACTGGAGAGAAGGACTGTGTTTGTCAGGGAGCCAGCAGGAGCCGAGACCCTACCAAACCAGGTATTTTCAGCAAAGCTCAGTGATCTGACTCTTTATCATGACAAAAGTTTGGACCTGCTGCTGTGAGTAGAAGACAACCTAAAAGAGCAAGGGTGTGCAAGGTGGGTAAAGAAGATTCCATATACAAATGAACAGACTCAGAGAGGGCAGCCAGGCCAGAGCCATGCCTTCCCCTGAGAGATGCAGGCAGCCCACACCAGTCAGCAGGGAGATGCCTGGAGAGATGTCTCTCTGACTTCATTCTCCTGGCGCAGCCAGTGCCTCTCCAATGCAAATGCAAGATATCGGGCACAGAGATCTTGCTGGGAACAGGGCCTGGAGAAGAATGTGAGAAAGAGCAGAAACAGGGGGACTGCATCAGCACCATTCAAGACATCCAAGACAGACTGAGGATCGTCATGGACATTGCAGTAGGGACCAGGAAGTAAACTCGAAGGACCCAGTGACCTTCCTGGAGCCTTCGTCCATTCCCCTTATTGACCCTCCTTTTGTATTGTCTGGATGAATTGCCAGTGAAGCCCTCACTTGAGAGGGTCTGTGTGTTTGTACCACCGCAGGGAAGGCTAAGGGCAAGGCAGGGGTGGGCAGGATCCAGCGAGCCTGCCTTCCTCCCCACTCGATGCCATCCCTAAACTGTCTGAAAAGTGTCACCTGGCTAAGCAAGAAAGCCACTAGAGACGTGGGGTAAAGATGAAACAGGCAGCTCCCTGGAGGCTGGGTTTTTAAGGAGGAAGAAATCTGAGACGGAAAGATGATGTTTCAAAAACTTGTAAGGATAAGAGAAATGGTTTACCAAAACGAAAACCCCAAAGCAGGGCTGAGCATGTGTGTTTCTGAGTGCAGAACTGTTACCAGTGGGGTGGTCAGAGGAGGCATGCTGGAACCTGTCTTATTGAATGCTATTTTCAATGGGGAAATGGGATACACAAAAGAGAAATGACAACTGTGGGTGGTTAGATTTCCAACCACAGGGAGAGAAGCTGCAGAAGGACCAGCCCAGGGTGCAGGGAAGTAAATGACAGATTCCGAGTCGACAAGTGTAAGGTGTGGCCCTGAGATAAGGGGGAGGATCCGGGCGCCCCTGAGCACAGGAGGCCAACAGAAGAGTGGAACCACCAACTGAAAGCAAAATAGAGCCTCATCTGACACTTCACCCAAGCAAGGTGTTTCCGCACAGGAAACCCACTCATTCTGTTGTCAGTGAAGCAAGATGTTACAAGGCTTTTTCTAGTCCAGAGAAGGGTGCCAGGCAGCTGGGGATGGGGAGAATGGGGGTGTTCTAGAAAGAAGAGGGCTGGGCTGAGCTGTGTGTAGCATCTATCCAGTCTTTTAAGGATATGTCGGCAGGGATCATGAATCAGCCTACAAATCCTACAATATCAAGGCTAAGGCATCCCTTGGGCTGCAAGAACCCGTTGAGTAAAGCAGGTAAGCTCTTCTCTCTGGAGAGTATTCTATGCTAAAAATAAATTTGAAGTAGGGCTTAGATGCACTCAGAGAGAGCCCTATAAGGATAATGGAGGGAGCAGGGGGACCCCACTGGGGGCCCAGCAGCCGAGAGGCCTAGTCCTGTGACTGACCTGCAAGCCTGTCCTTAGTGTCCCTGCCCTGGCAGAAGCTCTAGCTATGGCCTTTCCTACATTCCAGGCCACACAGTGTGCACAGCATTGCCAGCTGTGGGCTCTTCCTGTGTGTGGTGAATGAAAGGTAGGCAAAGATTTGTGAAAAATCAGAATGGTTTCCAGGCAACTGTGAGCCTGCTGGTACCAGCAGAAAGCAGTGTGCACTCATGAGCGGAGCCCAAGGCTCCAGAATGGGCCTTGACCAAGGCCGAGCCCCGGGAGGGATGATGGTGGGCGGTGGGGGTGCAGCGGGGGGCGCGTGGCCAGGTAAGAAGTCACTCCACACTTCCAGTTCATGGCCCAGATTCAAGACACACCTCCTAACCCCCAAGAAACCGCTAGTGCTGTCTGTGAGGCCCTTCTGACAACCCTAACTGCTCAGACCCCCAGCATTTGCACAGTGGGGAGGTGGGGAGGAGAAAGGAAGGAGCCCTATTCTCCACAACGGTGTCCCTTCTTTCTCCCCAAAGGAGCCCCTCGGAGTTTAACTGCAGGTGAGGTGAGCACAAGTCCACGTTCCCATCCCGACCCTGGAAGCCGATCCACTTCCAGGACTTTCTGCTTTCCACCTTCCACCCTGGACCCTCTTCTAAGCAACTGTGCACTTTCCCCACCGTGACCTACTGTGGCTCCTTGGGGGCCACCTGCAGACTGGAAAAGTAGATCTTCCTTCCAGTGTCCTCTTTTCCCACCGCGGTCTCACTCCCATGCCTCACTTCGGCTCTCCTTCTCTCCCCTTCCCTGCTGGGAGAAGAAAGGGCGACAGCCCATCACCGCCCAGCCTTGAGGGCATCCCAAAGGCTTTCAGGACAAAGGGAGGAAAACATTTCCACCAATGACTTTCCACACCCCCACAAATGGCTCCTGCCTCCAGCCATTCCAGAAAGACCATTCCAGACTCAGAGCAGCCCGCCTGCCTAAGCGGAATCTTCTTAGGCGGAGAAGCCAAAGGCTCCAGGTCATCCACAGCTTCCTTTGGAACCTAAAAAGCAGAACTTGATTGCAGTTGTCATGCTGATGGACAAGGGACCTGCCACACCCACACGTCAAGGGACAGGGAATGAAGACCAGAATAGTCAAGCCAAATGACGAAGACCAGGATACTCAAGTCAAATGACATGGCTGGTGGTAGAGGGAATGGGACTGGTGAAAAAGCAGGTGACGCTAGAAAAATCTGAAAAGTAAAATGTGGGAGAGAGCCAGTGTGTCGAGGTGGAAGGAAAGGCAGCCTCCCTGAGAGCCACAGAGTGAGCCCAGGCCATCGAGTCATCACCACCCACCTCCACCCAGGCTCTTCTGCACCACTGACCTCACCACTGCCCCCTGGACCTCTTCTTTCCCCTGCTTCAGAGTGGCCCAACGACAGGAAGAAGCCATCAGAGGGACTGCTGCCATCTAACGAGATCCCTTAAGACTTGGTGGAACCAGATGTGTCTACTGGTTGCCCTGCAGTAGCCCTGACTTCTTTAGGGGTCACATTTCCCTCTGTGTATGACTGTCTTCCAGCCCTGCCACTATGTGCATCTACACCTTCCCTCAGGAATGTCCTGGGTCCTCTGCTCCTCTGTGTTCACCACGTAGGGCTCCTCATGGACCCCTGTCTCTTGGCACTGTATCTGCTCGGCCCGTTCAACTTGAGCCTTCTTGTTTCTCTGTATTTGCATTCAGTGTGAGGGCCAAAATCCAGAGCTGGTCATAGAGGAGAGTGCCATAATCCTGGGGATGGAGACTTGTGGTATCTGAGGACGGATGTCCCCTGATCTTTACCCTGTCCTTCCCCTTGGCCGGGTAGCAGCCTGTGAGCCCAGAGGGGATTGGGAAGGCAGGCCACATTGCATGAGGAAGCCGCAGACACTCACTTCCTGGCGTCTCTTCCCCTTATCCAAAACCTGTCCTTCCCTGAGGGTGGCTCCTCTTCCAACTCTTCTGAAAGAAACAGTAAGGCTCTTCTCTCTTCTATCTTCCCTCAGGCAAGGACTCCAGGACTGTGCCTTACTGGCTTCTTTCCTCCCACTCCTGACCATTCTAACCCCTCTTGGTGATGCTTCCTCTTCCTCTGGGAGCCCTCTCATGTCACATGACCATCTTCTTCCCATCTTCATCTATCAACAACCCAGTGTACTTCCACATTTACATCCCCACAGGGGCTTATTAGAACAACGCCTAGCACGTAGTAGATGCTCAATAAATATTTGTTGAATGAATGAATGGAGGGCTCTGGCCTCACACTCACCAATTTCATCTCTGCCCCAATACTTATCAGCCTAAACAATTTTATCAACTCCCAAGGAGACTTGCTGCTCATCTCCACTTCTGCCATCCATCCCCACAGCCAAACCTTGAACCCAGCATTACCTATGGAGCCCCCACCTTGGCTCCCCACCACTCCCTTCTCTGGAAACATGTTATGGCTGCTCATCCCAACTTGAAGCTCTTGAAGCTCTTTACATATTATGTTTTTTCTCTACCTCAGGGTCAATCTGTTTAAAACCCTTGGTTCCCTTTTCTTTATGCTGGGCTTCCCTTGCTGTTCTCCAACCTTGGAACAGTGGACCTTTCATTTTCTCAAGTCTTGCCCTTTAGCTCTGCTAAGAGAAAAATGCATAACTACCAGCTTCTTCCATCACAGCTCAGCAGGGCGGGCCCCCCTCTGCTAACCCCTATTGGCCCTTTTCCCCAAATTCCCAGAATTTATCATTACCCTCAAACCCTCATCCCCATCAGTTGACAACACCCACCCTTAGTTCACTGATAAACACCTCGGCCATCAATTGTGAATTCCCCCCAACCCGCCAACCTCACGTCGTCTGTACATGTCTCCCATTACCTCCAATGTGCTCCTTGTCCCTTTGTAGGGTTATGCCTTTGCCTGGGCTTTGGGATACACCAGCCTTTCTGCTCACCCCAGGTTGGCCCTCCAGCCAAGTATCCCTCTCCCCAGATTTCTGTTAAGTTCCCTCTGCCCTCGCCTCCCTCCCCACAGCCTACCTCCCGTCAGATTTATACCTTCCCTTCACTATCCCCCTTCCTTAAGCTAGCGTCCTCTTTCAAAATTGCCATTTATCAGAAACCTCTGGAAGGATCTTCACAGTCTGTGAAAGGCCCGCCCACCCTTCCTGTCCATCTCATCCGGTGTAATTGGCCTCCTCTCCCACCAGCTCATGGGTCTCATCCCCCAGAGACTCAGCCCCCTTTTTGTTGCCACATCCTACAACCTTTCCTATTCCTTTTTATTACAGAAGAAATCCATGCTTATTTCAACAACACTAAAGAGAGAGTCAAATGTGTGAGTCCCTCTTACCCTGCCCTGAATGGTGTTAAAGGTGGAGCATGTGTCCTTCCGCTGTTTACTACATACAAACGTAACATAGGTTTATGCACACAAGTAGAAGTTGGTTTCAAAAACATATATGAGATCCCAGTACACATATTATTCTGCAGCTTGCTTCATTTCAAGCCATGTACCAACAAGGTTCCACATCAGATCAGTGTATATGCCCAGCCACACTCTGTGAGACTGCACTCCACCCCATTCTGTGGCTGTGCCATGAGTTTAAGGGCTCCCCATTTAGCAGGCACACAGGTTGTTCCCCATGTTTTTAAACACTGCCAGGCTGCCACAACTATCCCTGCATGCTTATCCTCACGGAGTTCTGTATTATTTCTGTTGGAGAGAGTCTCAAAAATGGCTCTACTTTTTATTTCTATTTAAATATTTTTGTTAGATGGCCCTCCAGAAAGGTTGTACCAGCTTTAAAACCCTCAGAGTTCCCTTCCTTTTCTTTATGCTGGGTGTGCACTTTACCTCAGCCCTCGAGGGTGCCTCTGCCCATGCCTGGGCCACCGCCCAATAACCTTTCCCTCGTGGCATCTGCAGCAACAGCCCTGCCTGCCCCTTCCAACTCTGTCCCCGGCCCCCCCACAATAGCACAGACATTTCTCGCTATGTTACTCTTTTGGCCTTCTTCTCGAACCTCCTCTCACTCCCCGTCCCCCTGACACTGGGCCATCTTCCTCTGCCAGCCCTTCGCTGTTGTTCTGAAGATTCTCTGGGTTTCCTCCTCCGTCATCTTTATGCCCAAGGCAGTCAGATGGATCTCCCGCTCCCTCTGCACCTCACCCCTCTTCTCTCCCTGGGCCACCTCGCCTCGTGGTACAGGGCAGCCAAGTCATTCAAGCCAACTGCCCAATGAACGAGGATCTACACAGGTGAGTGTGCGGAAAAGGAGAGAACTCACATCGACCCTGGCATTCATGCATTCTACAAATATTTATTGAGTACCTATTATGTGCCAGAGGCCGGGGAAGATGTTCAGCTGAATCAGGCGAGGTCTGTCTTGGAGGCGAGGGAGACATTAATCAAATAATCACACAAATCAATGTTGGGTTTCAAATTGTGCTGGGTGCCATGAGGGAGTGGCTCACAGACATGTCCCTGGCAGCTGCCTTGCCTGAAGGAAACATGTTATCAGGGGAATGGCATTGGAGCTGAGACCTGAACAGAGGGCAGGGTTTGATCGGATGAAGCAGAGGAGGAAGAGCTCTCCACGTTGCTACAGCAGGCCTGGGCCAGAGGGCCGTGAGGCACTTCACAGAGGCCTTGAGAAGAGGCCTGGGAAGCCCGGGAAAGGATGGCAGGCAGTAGGGGAGAGGAACGTGTGTTTATGAGACACCTGATCTTGGCCCTGTCTGTATTTCTAGCCAATCTAGAAATAACAACAGGAAAGCACTCACTCCCGGCGCTGGCCCCTCTGAGACCAGGAGACCTTGGGTTCAGCATACACTGATGGGGAAGAAGCAGGATGCAGAGGCCTTCACCCACTCTCTCACTGATTACCAAGGTTATAGCCCTACACTCTGCCTTTGCAGATGCCATGCTTCCTCTCAGCTGGACACTCAAAAGCCTCCTACCAGTAACTGGAGAGAGAAAGTAAGCCTCTGGGCCACAGCCAGGGGGACAGGGGAGGGTCAGGACAGTTTGGCTTTTGACCAATCCACCCTTGCCTGGCCAAGCCCACCCCTGGCTTCCGGAGGCACGCCCCCCCACATCCAGGAATGTGTGCCAGGCAATGTTTTCTTGCTGGATGCATGGGGAAGGGTTCTAGTTCTTCATTCACTTAGTGTGTCCTGCTCTTGGAGTCTGGGCACCTCTCAATAGAGGCTAAGAAATGCTGATCCCTGTGGATAAGAGAGCCACCTAACTTGGCCATCAGCCACTGAGCCCATCATCCATCTAAAGTCTCTCCAAATACTGGTCAGATGGAGGTTTCCATAGTCACCATTCTAAATGGCAGGACATGTGACGGAGTCTGGAGCCCCATCCCAGCTACCCTTCAGCCTTCCTTCCAGCCAAGAACCACCTACTCTGCCCAGAGAGGCCACATTGCGCTCCAGCCAAGGGACCCCCTCCTTTCCTCCCTAGGAGAGAAGTTCTGTCCTCTATCCCCAAGGAGACTGCATATCCTTCACCACCTCCACCGAAGTTTCTAATGTTAGGCGGTCCTTCTCTTCACAGCACCTGCCCAAGTCTGTGTTTAGATGCCTCGAGCCTGATGCTTCCAACTAACATAGAAATGCCAAGGCCCAGCATGCTTCCCTGGCCATCCTACACCCTTGTTGAAATCCAGAGGCTCATGGACTTAAAAGTTCTTCAAAAATGAAGCCAGCTAGTTTCTATCCCCATGCCACAGCAGCCCTGCACAGATTGGTAAGCCCACTGTGACTCTGCTTAGTCCACCCTCCTGCCCATCCACACTGATCACCAACCACTAAGCCTTGCCTGCGGGAGTCCGAGGCACTCACTAGGTCTCTGACTCAACCTGTAGTGAAGAGGGGGTTTCCTGGGAGTGAAGTACCTATGAGGGTTACTGCCCCTTCTTTCTGGATTTTGGCTCTGAAAGTGTGGAATAAGACAGCGCACAGTGACTCTTCCACTTCTCAATCCAAGAGACCTCCATATAGTTCCATTCCATTCCAATGACCTCTGATCAGAAGGAAAATTACTATTGCAATAACACAGCACTGAGAGATTCTGAAAGAATCAAGCCAGGTCCTTTTGCAGATCAAAGCTTTCAGGAATTAAATGCTCAGTTAATTCACGGAGAAAATGATGTGTGGGTAATTTCTGGAATCTTTTCACCTGGGCTGACACGTGACTCCCACCAGATCTCTCCCACCTATTGCTTTGGGTGCCAGCCAGAAGGCATTGTCCCAGCCCGGGCTGGGTTCTAGCCCTGGGTCAAACGGGCTGGAGTGACAATAAAGATGGTACTCAGTGACCTTGGTTCACCAGCAGAACCTGAGAAACCCTCTTCTACATGAAAGGAGAAGCAGCCCCTTGAGGGCAGCACCTGCCAGTGAGTGTGGAGCCAGGCCACCCTGTCCTTACAAAATTCTTGCAATATTTGAGAGAGTAGACATCCGAGTGTATAAAGTACTTTTCCTGTGCATCTTTTCAATTCCCAGGTAGTCCCAGTGGGCTCAAACTATTCACCCAGAGAAGACAGTATGAACTAGATTTACCCTGGCCCCTGACCAGACCTGGTGGTGGCAGCTCCAACTCCATGCAGACAGGAGTTGGGCTGCCCTACCCGGAGAAGCTAGCCACCCACTCTGCCCGGAAATATCTTGAGTGTCCCCAGAAGCCCTACTCCTTCCAAAGTTGAAAACAATGGTGATCTGCTGAAGACACTGGAACTCCACAGGAAACTGCTGAGCAAAGGAGGCAAGGAAAAGGATATTGAAAAGGATATTCTTGGAATATCCAGAAAACCAAGCAGGGAGGGGGATGTTTAAGGGAAGAGAAGGGGCTATCTCCTAGGGAGTAGTCTAGAATCTTCCCGTCACTGACACCCAACTTCTGCCCATTATCAGAGGTGCATCTGTCCCTTGGTGAAGGACAGGTAAGGAGGACTCCAGCAGAGCCTCAGCAAACAAAAGCTGTTTGCCTGCTACAGGAGAGGGTGTGTGTGACAGGGAGGGTTGGAGAGGGGGCTGCCTTCCACCACTTGTAGTTCTAGGAATCCACGGACACCCTTATCGTGGCTGCAGGCCAGTGTTCCACGGGTACTTGTCCTAGGGTGGGAGGAAGCAGCTGTGAAGATGCCAGCCTACTAGGGACAGGGGTAGGACCAGGTGTGCAGCCTGGGACAAGGAACAGAAGGAGGAAGCAGCACCATCAGCACTTTTTCCTTAACACCTGGGTGTGGGTTTGCGTGTGCATTTCTTAGGCAAAGAGGCATCTTAGTGCATGTTTTAAGCTGCCATCTCCTCCTTCTAAGCCTCCTAATTAATATCTGCTATGTTAATTATTTACTGGGAACAGATGTTAGAATTTAAAGAGCACTGAGCAGAGATCTTTTGCTAATCAATTGATTTTAACAGGTTTAAGTCTTTACTACCCACCCAATTGGAGATTTCCCCACCACTGGAAGCCTGAGCTCCTACAAGCCTGTGTTGCACATATTTCCAGCTCACCCCAAGCTTGTTGCCTACTCTTTAGCCCCTCCCCATCCTGGCCAAAGTGCCTCCTTCCCTTGGTATTCTAATTTGATCTGCGTAAGTCTAATTTGACCTGGAGAAAGAATCTTTCCTTCTAACATCAGTCCTTAGGTTGGACTAAACGGTCACTCAGTGAGATCTGGCCATGTCCTTCTAGGCTTTGAGTCACGTTTGCTGAAGCCATGCCAGTAAAATATTTCTGGGACTGAGAAGAAGTCAGCCTGACATTTTAAACAAACAAAGGCTGCAAGACTAAAAGACCCATTTCTGCCTCTCCCCAGGGGTGTTTCTCACTGGGTGGGTAGGGAGGGCTTCGAAGCAGCCTGTAAAAGTGTGGGTCAGCTTGAAACACACAGGGCAGCAAATCCGAACAGGCAAAGGCCTCACTCTCCACAAGAATGTGTAGTCTAGGAGACGGCCAGGCCTGCACCCTCATGTTTTTCTGCCTGATCAGGGTGAAGA
>NW_012103142.1:719303-724702 GCF_000951045.1 Mandrillus leucophaeus | reverse complement strand
CACCAGATCTCTCCCACCTATTGCTTTGGGTGCCAGCCAGAAGGCATTGTCCCAGCCCGGGCTGGGTTCTAGCCCTGGGTCAAACGGGCTGGAGTGACAATAAAGATGGTACTCAGTGACCTTGGTTCACCAGCAGAACCTGAGAAACCCTCTTCTACATGAAAGGAGAAGCAGCCCCTTGAGGGCAGCACCTGCCAGTGAGTGTGGAGCCAGGCCACCCTGTCCTTACAAAATTCTTGCAATATTTGAGAGAGTAGACATCCGAGTGTATAAAGTACTTTTCCTGTGCATCTTTTCAATTCCCAGGTAGTCCCAGTGGGCTCAAACTACTCACCCAGAGAAGACAGTATGAACTAGATTTACCCTGGCCCCTGACCAGACCTGGTGGTGGCAGCTCCAACTCCATGCAGACAGGAGTTGGGCTGCCCTACCCGGAGAAGCTAGCCACCCACTCTGCCCGGAAATATCTTGAGTGTCCCCAGAAGCCCTACTCCTTCCAAAGTTGAAAACAATGGTGATCTGCTGAAGACACTGGAACTCCACAGGAAACTGCTGAGCAAAGGAGGCAAGGAAAAGGATATTGAAAAGGATATTCTTGGAATATCCAGAAAACCAAGCAGGGAGGGGGATGTTTAAGGGAAGAGAAGGGGCTATCTCCTAGGGAGTAGTCTAGAATCTTCCCGTCACTGACACCCAACTTCTGCCCATTATCAGAGGTGCATCTGTCCCTTGGTGAAGGACAGGTAAGGAGGACTCCAGCAGAGCCTCAGCAAACAAAAGCTGTTTGCCTGCTACAGGAGAGGGTGTGTGTGACAGGGAGGGTTGGAGAGGGGGCTGCCTTCCACCACTTGTAGTTCTAGGAATCCACGGACACCCTTATCGTGGCTGCAGGCCAGTGTTCCACGGGTACTTGTCCTAGGGTGGGAGGAAGCAGCTGTGAAGATGCCAGCCTACTAGGGACAGGGGTAGGACCAGGTGTGCAGCCTGGGACAAGGAACAGAAGGAGGAAGCAGCACCATCAGCACTTTTTCCTTAACACCTGGGTGTGGGTTTGCGTGTGCATTTCTTAGGCAAAGAGGCATCTTAGTGCATGTTTTAAGCTGCCATCTCCTCCTTCTAAGCCTCCTAATTAATATCTGCTATGTTAATTATTTACTGGGAACAGATGTTAGAATTTAAAGAGCACTGAGCAGAGATCTTTTGCTAATCAATTGATTTTAACAGGTTTAAGTCTTTACTACCCACCCAATTGGAGATTTCCCCACCACTGGAAGCCTGAGCTCCTACAAGCCTGTGTTGCACATATTTCCAGCTCACCCCAAGCTTGTTGCCTACTCTTTAGCCCCTCCCCATCCTGGCCAAAGTGCCTCCTTCCCTTGGTATTCTAATTTGATCTGCGTAAGTCTAATTTGACCTGGAGAAAGAATCTTTCCTTCTAACATCAGTCCTTAGGTTGGACTAAACGGTCACTCAGTGAGATCTGGCCATGTCCTTCTAGGCTTTGAGTCACGTTTGCTGAAGCCATGCCAGTAAAATATTTCTGGGACTGAGAAGAAGTCAGCCTGACATTTTAAACAAACAAAGGCTGCAAGACTAAAAGACCCATTTCTGCCTCTCCCCAGGGGTGTTTCTCACTGGGTGGGTAGGGAGGGCTTCGAAGCAGCCTGTAAAAGTGTGGGTCAGCTTGAAACACACAGGGCAGCAAATCCGAACAGGCAAAGGCCTCACTCTCCACAAGAATGTGTAGTCTAGGAGACGGCCAGGCCTGCACCCTCATGTTTTTCTGCCTGATCAGGGTGAAGAAGGGAAAGGTGAGCTCTGATCCTGGAACTTCTTCCCTGCCCTCTGCCAGCTCCCACCTCACCACCACCCTGGGTTCTGGAACCACGCCAGGCAGGGCAGAAACCGAAGTGCTTTTGGAAGTCCACAGGGATTCCCACACCCACCACAGCCCAATTTCATCTGCCCACAGGTGCTCCCTGAACTCAATGGCTCTGCCTCAGCAAGGATATGGTCTATAGGACAGGTATGGGGGCAGAAGAAGGTGAGTCATGGCGGGGTGATGGGCCTCACTACTAATCTCATCTTCCCAACATCAATTTCACCCAGGGCTTTGGACGAGGAGCCCCTAGTGGTTCCGTATGGTGAGGTTCTGTAGTTGCAGGATGTGGTCTCCTCCTTCAAGTCCATCTTTATGCAGAAGGCTGAGGGAGGAGGTGGCCAAGAGGCTCACTTTTGTTTTTGCCTGACGCCTCCGGGAGTATCACTGTCCCAGGAGCCCCTTTTGACATAGCCATCTTATGTTTGGGGCTAGGGTTTGTCTGCGGGTCCCACTGAAAATATTTATTAGAGACAAGTATCCAAGGAAGGAGGAACACAGCAGTAACTGAGTATGTGGGTTTGCTACCCACAGAATGAGGCCAGGGAGGGTTTCTGTGCAGGAACAGGTAGCTTGGGCTTGCAGGAGTCATACAAGGAGTGATGCCTTCAGACAACTGACTCCCAAGTTCCATTTTCCCTGCACAGGTAAGGAACCATCACACACTTGACTTTGCCTCCCCAGAGGCCAACTCATGAGGAGGAATGGGCTTCCCTCGCTTCTTCCCAGGCAAAGCTGAGGTGACTCCATGGGGCTGGGGGCTCTGCCTCTCACTGAAGTCCAGAAGAAAACATGCCTATGGCCTCAGACATGACAGAGTCTCCCTTGGCCTCGGCCGGTATTTGACAGTCTCAACCCCACCTGCAGAGGTGCCTGTGAGAAGGGCTCTTGTTCCCACCCTAACACAGATGCCATCAGGGACCGATGTCCAGAATTTTCTGATAGTTCTGGAGGGTTTTTGGAGCCCTAATCCCACTGTTCCTTGTCTGTTCTGCTTGTAACAGAGCTCATCTTTTGGGGACCTCTTTCAGTGGGCAAAGAAAGGGTCCATTGTCTGAGTGGGGGCCTGGGCCTGGGCCTGTGCCACATGGGCCAGGGAAAGCTCCCTAGGTCCTTCTGCCCAGAAGGAATTTGGTCAGGCAGGTGAGGGAGAGTCTGCCTCCGAAGAGGGTCTGAGAAGCAGTCACATTGACCCAACCTTTGCGTGTGGCTTATTGACAACATCCGCACCCACAGCCCTGATCCATGTCGGAGACTCCCCACTTCAAAGTTCTTAAAGCCCTCACAGCACACATGAGTTCCTGCGGTCTTGGGGCACCCAGTTGCCTCAGGTCCTTGCTAGGCTCTGTTTCCCGGGTCTTGTTGGGACCAAAGATTCTGCCACAGCCAATGAAACAAGACCAAGCAGAGAACAGCACAGCATCCAGGGAAGGAGGGGGCTTGGAGGCCAACAAGGGCCATTGTCCCTGGGGAGGGGGCAACTCCAGAGAGCACCAGTGGCTGAGAGGCTCAAGTCCCCAGCAAGGCGGCAGGCCCTTCACTTCTTTCCAAACCTAAGGCTCTATGCACCATCAGGACCATTTGATCCATGCACTTGGTTTCCACCTCAAAGATGTTTCCCTTTCAACTCTAAACTCTGGGCCGGGCAGGCAGGCTCAGGGTCCCTTTACTTTACGAAATTAACCAAGGCTGACTAGACAGGCAAGAATATGTAGTCTCCACACATTTTTTTTAGGGAGCAAGAAGATACTTTGGTTGTGGGGGATTGGGAGGGTCTTACGCCACGGCCCATAGACAATCACTGCCCACCTAGAAATCCTTTGTGGTTCAGGAGGAGGGGAATTTCCTGCTGGCTCTTACATTCCTCGAAGGTATATACAATTAGCTATAAGTGGGAACAAATGGGGCCTGCTCAGGCGCCATTCTCCAGTAGTTAAAGCTCAAATTGATCTACTTCCTTGGATGCATTCCTAGATTTCACTTAGTTTCCCACCCTTTCTCTACCCCACTGCTGATACAGATCTTATTTATGTGCCTCTGGTTCTGGTTCTGGCCTTTCTTATGATCTAATAAGTATGTGCATTGCCAATGCCAACTATGTGTCAGTTCCATGCCAGGAGCTGCAGGAGGGCCCAGTGGGGAATGAGGCATTCCCTACCCTTTAGGGAGTCTGCCTTTGGGTTGGGAAAGCAGATGAATGTTAAAGGGCACAGCGCTGCCTCAGCGACCTTGCACGTATCCACATGTGCCACACAGGCAGTCCTGAACCACAGCTAATCCGAATCAAGGCCACAGGAGCAAGGCCTTGACATCCTGTGATCCTCCCAGACCACCAGAGGGTGGGAGGCTGGAAGTCCCTGCTCTGAGGCCATCTCCTACTTGTACTTTCTCCCCTGGGAGTCTACCATGAGGCAGTTTCTTATCCTCTCTGGGTTCTAGCTAGAGAATATCGCAATGGAAAGAACTGCTTTCCAGATTTCAGGATGAAAACACGGAGGCACGAATAGTCACGCTGCTGGATTCAAGCCCTGGTACCCAGAACCTTTGGAACTCAGGCTCAGACTCAAATTTTCCTCTGGTTTATTCTGTGAATGAAGGCATTTCTCTGGGTATCTTAGTAGGGAGCCAGTTAAGCCCCCAAACTTCCCCTCTTCCCTACACCTTCGCTGACGAACAGATCTCGTGGTCAGCAACTGTCCCCCAAATGTAGTTGAGGACTGATAGCAAAGAGCTAATGAGACTGCTGGTGCTGGGTAGCTTCTTGGAGCATGTCCCCTTCCTCTTCCCCTCCCCACCCTCCCCCATCCTTTCATCCTATGGCAGCCTCTCCTATTATTATTTAATAGCCCTGGCTGGCACCTGCCCCCAACCGGAGTTCGTTGGTGTTGTATAGAAGCTGATAGAAGCACATCCATTTTTTTGCCTTTCTCAACCCCAAGGCCCCTGTCTGGTGAGCAGCCACTGACTTCTGCTCTGTAAGAGCACGCTTTAGCGCATTCTGAGTATCACACATTCTCCTTTTTGCCTCTTGCCACAGACCCCAAGACACCTCCTCAAGATGACCACAGCTGTGACTGAAGAAGCAGTCACAGCAAGCTCACTTCACAGGAACCAAGCTGTGGGTTGATCCTACAGACTTGAAAAGGCAACTCAAAAAGGTATGAAGTTGTCAGATCCTCACCCCCAAACTGTGGCACACTATTAACGCCTCTAGGCGGGCACGACTGCATGCCTTCCACTTGGGGCCTGAATCCTGCCTCCCTGGGCTGAGCGACCTCCATGCCAACATGCTCTGACTATCGTGATGCCCCTGCAATGCCTGCGACCCTGCTGAGGCACAGCTCACCTCCTATCCCTCTGGGACTAAGGGGTCGGCGAACCGAGAGGTTTTGGGGGGCCTCCCTCCAGGTTTCCCAGCCTCCAGGAAAGCGCCCCCGCTGCCCCCGGCCCCGCTTCATCCCGCGTCCCCATTCGAGGGCCCTTCTGGCAATTAAGGCCCTTTTTCACCCTCAGAGAGGGA